>NC_045696.1:94318047-94628240 GCF_009834535.1 Camelus ferus
AAGGCTAAGTGAGCAGAGTCTGAATTCCTCAGCTTTTTATGGACCCCTATTTATACATTTAGAATGTCTATTAAAAACCTCAGGATAGAAAGTCCAATCCTAACCTCGTGATTAAAGTCCTATAAATGGATGGCTAAGAAAGTAATGTACAAGGTATATTGAATAAACTAAGAACCGCATTTTCATAAGTATGAAGAAAAAGTAGCTCATTGACTTGGTTGCCAGGGTCACCATAATTAATAAAGCCTCTTTGTGTTGCAGAAAAAGAAAATTATTATTGTGGCTAAAACAATTAGGAGCTACCAGAACAGCATGGGGGAACTTGTTAACTTGACTGACTTCTGCCATGTCATGCCTCTCACTGCCTTCTGCTTAACCTCATATTCTTGTCAGAATGAAGGCAAAAGAGTTCCAGATCTCAGACGTGTGCTGGGAGATTAATGAAACACATTCTGAAACAGAGGGAGGGTGGAAAAAAATAACACCAAGTCTTCTGCATCTGTTACATGTGCTGCTGCAAGTTATCATGCTGTAGCCAAACTCTCCTCCCGCCCAGAGTCCCTCTCCCCCGATCCCCCTGACTTTAGGATGTCTGTCACATCCTGCTGCACGTCACTGAGTCAGCTTCTCACCTTGTGTTGGGAGAATAGTAATACTTCTGTCAACGACACTTCAACACACCCTAGAAGCCCCATGTGTCTGCATGGTACAGGAAGGTGGGCTCGTTTTCTGTGTGTGAGATTTAAAATTATGACATGCATATTAAAATTGGGCACTTGTCAGGTACTTACTATGGGGCTAGCTAGTACTTTAACTCAGATACTGTGAAAAGTAAAGAGAGCAAGATAATAGCACAAAAGGAAAATCAGAAGTGTTAAGAAATAGACAGGGTGCTGCTGCTATTTCCAAGGGATAACTGATAGGATGACTCAGGGAGTGTCCGGAGAAAAGGGTGGGGTATCCTTTCAGGTTCCACTCTTCCTGGACGTTGGTCTGAAAAGAAGGTATGTTTATGAAACTCACACTGTTACTGAAGCACAGAGGTCAAAGAATTATCCCCCAGATAGTAAACAGCTAAAGCCTATGCTTTATAAAGTTGGATAAGTGCAGTTCCAGCATTTGAACAAATCTGTGCAATGGTATATAGGGTCAGAAATACCTAGAACTAAATTATAGATGAAGAAGCCTCCATAATTAGAACTTAGTTGTTCTCAATGCAAGACCCAAAGTCTCACCCTTTTTTTTTTTTTTTTCTTTCATTATGTGTCAGCTCTGAGCAAGAGGGTACTAGTTCAGACTGGACTGATACTGGACTTCTAAAAGAGAAAGTTGAGGAAGAGATAGATTAGACTCTTGAAGGCATTGAGGGCTTTTTCCCCATGTGGCCAATTGGAGTTATAAATACCATAATGAAGTAGCTTGGCGAAGTAACCATAATCTCACATTGAAGGATTTGGTAGAATTTTGTTGGTGTTATTTATGACTAAGCTAAGATTTTAAAGAACTGAATATTGTCTATTTTCTAATTTGAATCAGTTACTAACATACTCTGGAATTATTTTCAAAGAGGTTATATGACAAAAAAATCCCTTTATTATAGGTATAAATTTAGACTCTAATCACACCAGATATTTCTTTGAGAATTGCATAGTAAAAATGGACAGATCAGACATGCAGCACCACTTACAGAATTACGTCTTTGACAGAGCTTATTCCTTGCTAGATAGTCTTCTTGACACATTGGAAGTTTGCAGGTTTTCCCTAGTGGTGAATTGTAACAAATATTTTGGAGAACAGTGAGAAGGAATTATATAATGTGAATATTTAGCCCTTGTTTATATAGAGGGGAAGTCCTAGACATACATCTAGGAATATAAAACATATATATGTTCATAAAATTTGTATTTGCTAAAAATGTTAGCATGTTAGCGAAACACTTCTGCATATTTTGTCTTTTGGGAATGCCTTTTTATATTTCTTTCAAACTAATCCCTGAATAGGGTATGTTCCTGTCCATATTTGCTATATCTATACAGGAGTCAAAATGTATAGCAAATACATCATTTGAGGGTATAAAATCTCACTGGAGATCATTACCTGAAAAGTAAAAAAGCAAAACGAATATGCTGAGAGGCAAAATCGGTAATATGGATATCATTAAGCATTTGTGGCATTTTGTTCATTCATTCCTTCATTCTGCAAGTACCAAGTGCTCTACTACCTACCAGACACTATTCTAAGTGCTGAAAGTCAGATGGGAGAGACAGTTATTTTCTAATTACTAATTATCAACTTGGAAGGGTAAATTTTGGTGGAGGAAAAAAAAAAAAACAGGGAAAATGGTACTTGATATTTTTATAGATGATTGGGGAAAACTTCTCTATTGAGATTCCTGAAAGAAATGGTTTAGGCCAGGAAGGCAGAGCATTCCAGGCAGAGGCAGCAGCATGTAGAGAGGCCTTCAGGCAGGTGATACTCAAGGCACAATGCAGAACAAGTCATGTAAGGCCTTGAAAGCCCCTGAAAGCCCCTGAGCTTTTTCTGACAGCAGGAACCAGATGAAGAGTTTTGAGTGGGACAGTGGCATGGTTTGACCAGGATGCTGTAACAGTTCAAAGGAGAAATGGTGGTGGCACTAACAAGTACAGCAGTAACCAAGGTGGTAAGTGTCAGATTATGAATGTATTGTGAAGGGGGAAAAAGGTGATGTTGTTTTTTGCTGCACGTGGGGGGACAAAGAGGATTCAAGAAGTCAAGGAGAATTCCAGGTTTTCTCACGTGGGCAACTGCGTTCTCCCAGTTGTCACCTACTGAAGAGAGCTGCAGAAAGAGCATCTTAGTGTGGGGGCCAGAAATCCAAAGTGTGTTTGGGGCATGTCAGCGCTATCTAAGTGGACATGTATTATAGTGGTTGGCTTTCTGGGTTTTGGAATCAGTGGAAAGATTCAGACAAGGAATATGACTTGGCAGTTGTCATGTGGCACTTTAATATTTAGAGGTCAGGGAGAGGAGAAGGAAACAACAAAGGAGACTGAGGATGACTGGTTATTAGGGGAGAAAATGAGAACCAAGAGCATGAGCTTCCGAGATCGAAATGATAAAAGATTTCATGAAGAAGGGAGTGGTTGCTGTATCAAAAGGTGATAATTTAACAAAGAAATGAGAATTAATCAGTGGCATTTGCTTCAGTAGATGACGGTTTTGTTGAGATGATTCTACTGACTCTTTGTGTGGTCCATTTAGCATTTTTGTATAAAATTCCATAAGCTTTGAAAATTGAAAACTATCAGCGGTATATGTCGACAGTTGGAATACTCGGATTGTTTCGGACAATCTCACCTACTGATAAATTCTGCTACATAGGGTTTCATTCAAAAGAGCTTCTGCTAGTAGACTGACTAGGAGGAAGGATGCTTCTGTATGTCTATTTCATCATCGTTTTGCATTCTTAACGTAGGTGATAGGGAACTTGATTAGATCTAGGCCACATCTTTATTATGCTTGCTTTATTCACATTCCATTTTCTAGATCGGAATTAAAAATACTGATACCACTTCAATTCCTGACTGCATTTCATCCAATCCCAATATACCTTTCTTACAATCATGAAAGATTTAATATTAGAAAACAAATTACTAACTTGCTCAGTTGACTTCCTCCAAATAATTTAGACCAAGCTTACAATTACTTTTTGATCGCTTTTATTCATTTATAAATTTTAAATGTGGTGTTTCAGAGAATAACATAACAGATACCCATGTATTCATCTAAGATTAATAAATGCTAACAGTGGCTACATTTGTGGATATTTTTATGAGTTATGAAAAACTCCAGATTTAGTTGAAGCTGGTCTTTATACATCTCTCTTCTTCCATTATCTTCACCTGCTTACCCAGAGGAAATCACTATTCTGATTTTGCATTCATATTTTAGTCTTGAGACTTAGCTCCATAATATGTCCATAAACAATATATGGTACTTATGTCTTTTAACTTTACATAAATGCTATTTTACCATAATTTTTCTTATTCAACCTCATTTCTTAGTGTTCTAACCAATTGATAAGTAGATTTACTTCATTCCTTTTACTTGCTACGTAGTAGTTAACTGCGTGATGATAACATACATTCTCATATTAGTAAATATTTAGATCATTTCTAATATTTCTCCCATTACAAAAGAACTGTAATCAAAATCTTTGTGCATAACTACTTGTAGATCTGTATAAAAGCTTTTCTGGGGGGTAACTTTCAATTGAAATCAATTGAATGAACATCTTTTATTAGTAATGAAAAAATCGCCTTTTAAAGTAGTGATAGAGTTTACATTTCTCCCATAAATTTTGGAAGTTCCCATTTTCAGACATTTATTCATACTTGGTATTGTCAGACTCTCACTCTTGATTATCAATTTGATAAACTATAAAATGGTTCTCTAACAGCTTATAAAAATTTCCCCCAACGTGATGAAAATCTTTCTTGTTTCTTAGTTATTTGGATCTCTTTGTCAATAAATGTCTGTCTGTTAATGTCTTTTTTAAGTTGGGTTTTTCTATTTGTTCTGTAGCAGTTTTACTTATGTTGCCATGAGTCTTTTTTGTTATATGTATTGCAGATGTCTTTTCCCAACCTGTGGTGTAGCTTTTCTTTTAACTGTTTATGTGGGCTTTCAAAATTGGATTTTTAAAAGATTGTAGTATGCTTATATTTATTAATCTTTCTCTTTATGGTTTGTATGTGCTTTTTATGCCTTGTTAAATAAAGCCTTCATTACTGAGAGGCCATAAAAATATCCTATTATATTTACTTACAAATGTGGAAAGCAGAACTTTAAATTTTTTATGCCTTGAATCGACCTGAATTTTGATTTAAGTACGGTAAAATTCCTGCACTACACATATTTCCCCCCCATATGTATGTTGTCCCAGCATTGAAGAACATTCCACCTTTCACGCACTGATTTATAATGTCAGCAATCTCATACAGCAAGTTCTATACTGCTATGAGTCTCATTGGGGGCTCTCTGTTCTGTTTCACTGGTCTCTGTCTAGCCATGAACCAGTATTAATTCAGGTGCTGTAAGTCAACTTTCTTCATTCTTTTATGCCAATGTAGTCTTTACTATTTGGTGCCCCCTTTTTTTTTCTCTGAATTTTAAATTATTGGGATGCATGAAAAATATAGTTGATATTTTGATTGAAATTGCATTGAAAGCAAAGATTTACTCAGGAGAATGGCCACCTTTGTAGTAGTATAGTGTAAAATATTTTCTCACCCATCAATGTTTTATATCTTTCTACTTAGTTATTTTTATGTCTTTTAGTAAAATTTTATCATTTTCTCCATATAGGTGTTAATATTTAGAGCTATTTTTAGCTACCTTATAAATTACTCTTGCCCTAATATAAATGTGTTTATTTTATGTTACTACATTGGCAAAATGTATGTAGAAAATGTGTATTTTACACACACACTCATGTCATTAGAATAAGTGTGTTAATTCTACTGTTCACAACCTCTCAATTTTGTCTTTTTGATCTGTCCGTTTGAGAGAGGGATGTAAATTGTTTCTCTGTGATCAGAGGAGTTACCAGTTTCTCTTAGCCAGTCTGTTTTTGCTCTATGTATTTTGGAGATACACTGTTCAGTACATGTGTGTTGAAGGTTTCTAAGTGTCTACACTAAAAAATGACCCACTGTATACAATTAATGGCTTTGTCAAAAGATATTTTTTTTCTGATAGTAATGTGATATGGGCCATCTTTTGGTTAGAATTTGCTTGGTATACCTTTTTTTCCATCTGTTTAAACTTTATTTTAAAACTTGCAAAATATCAAGACATCAAAATATAGAGATTCGTATAAGTACAAATGTCCCACTCTGACATTAAAAAATAGAAAATTGCCACTAGAGTTGAAGTCTTCCTGTATCTTCTTCTCTGATTGAATCTCTCCTCCTTCCCTGTGTTAACATTAGCCTGAATTGGGTGTTATTTTCCCTGCATTTGCTTGTACTTATTCTAGTGTTTATGTTGCTGTATGTGTATCTAGTTATCATCTCTTACATATCTACAGATGTTATATCTGCTGCTATTTTTGCCTTTTGGAAACTACGTATCGCTACATGTCCATGTTCTAATACATATTTTGTATTTTTTCCAACATGTACTTATAATGGTTTATGTAAGGTCTAGTTCAATTCATTTTAGTCTAGGTAGTATTTTATTGCATGAATTTATCATAATTTATTCTCATGTACACGTTGTCTCCATTTAAAATATACATATATATAAACAATGCTACTATAAACATCTTTTATCTCTGTATTCTTGTGTAGACTTGAGAATATTTAAGAATATATACCTAGGAAGGAAATTGCTGGGTCATATGACTACCAACTTCTGTTCCTTCAGGAGAGGAGAAATTGCAGTTATTCCACATCTGTGACAGCACTTGATATTGTCACACTTGGACAATTCTTGCTTCTCTGATGGGTGTAAAATATTTTAGTGTGACTTCAATTTGCATTTATGTTTTTTTGGTCAAATTGAATATTTTTACCTGTGTTTATAAGCTGTTTGGGATTCCTTTTCTCTGAAATGCCTGTTTTCTATTTTCTGGTTTTACATTGGTTAGTTTGTCTGGTGTTAACTATTTTGCAGACTTCGTATACTCTGCAAACTCTTTGTTAATTGTGTAGTCTCATTTATTTTCCCTTATAGTTCAAGTTCTTGATTCTTATTTACCAGGTATTTCCCTGCCCCACGATCATAAAGGTATTCACAATTGCCTTCTAAAAGTTCATTTTTGCTTTTCACATTTGTCTTAAAACACTTAGAGTTGACTTTGTGTAGGGTATGAGGTAAGCATCCAGTTTTTCTCCATGTGGATAGCCCATAATCCAGTACCATTTACTGAGTGAGTAGTCCATTCCCCACCCTACCTGGAGGGCCACTTCCGTCACCTCTCAGACTTCTACTCTGGATGGCTTTTTTTTTTTTTCAGGGTTTCCATTCTCTTTGTCTATATATCTATCTTTTATGTCAGTATTACACTTGATAAATTACGTGTCTCAGAGCAAGTCTGCACACCTTAATTTTGTGTATATACGTATATGGTACATGAGTGTATAAATGTGTGCACATACATTTCCATATAAAAGAATAGATTTTAAACTGCCATTGGTGATTTTAAATATAGAAAAATCAATTGCATTTCTATATATACTACTTTACAATCAACACTTTAAAAACCTCTAATATATCTATAGATTTTCTTGACTTTTTTTCTGTGAACAAGTCTGTCATCTGAGGTTAAATAATGACCTTATTTCCATTCTGGCAACTTTTTTTTTTTTTTGTGCTATACAGTGTAATCTATTCTACAATTTTGAAATCCCAGTCTATCCCTTCCCACCCTCCACCCCTCTGGTAACCACAAGTCTGTATTCTCTGTCTGTGAGTCTATTTTAATAGACTTTTAATAGAAACTTTTAATAGAAACGAGCAGGCATCTTTGACTATGTCCTGATTTTGTTTTGAAGGGACTATTTTATTTTACCATTAAGACTGCTGTATGTTGCAGCATTTTTTTTTTTTTTTGCAAGATATCTTTCATTGTCTTAAGTGATTCTCTTGTGAGGTTTACTTAAGTTTCTATTATAAAATAATTGCATAAAACATGTGGAAAAATTCAGCATTTGAGATACTAATATATTCTAATCTCCTTTGATTTTTTTATAAGGTGGATTAAATTAGAAGATGTTATAATATTAAAACATCTATTTCTTGAGTAATCCAAACTTGGTTTTTAAAAAATATTAGTTTGCCAATAATTTGGTTAGGTTTTTGCATCTATGTTTATAAGTAAAAATGGCTCAGAATTTTCCTTCTTATATTGTCTTTGATTAGTGTCGGTATCAAGAGTACATTAGCTTCATATAGAGAACTGGGGAGAAGGCCCACTTTTTCTATTCTCTGGAAAAGTTTGCGTAAGTTCTTAATATTTGTTTCTTGTATATTTATTACTCACTTATAAAATCATCTGGATTTTGTGTGTGTGTGTTTTGAAGGGAGTGGTTTTCTTTTGATTTAAAAACATTACTGATAACTAATAGAACAATTTAGGTTTTTTACTTCTTTATCAGTATGTTTTGGGAAGTTAAATAGAACAAATTGTTGAAAATGTCTTTTCAAAAATTGATGACAAAGTATTTCTTTCACTGTTATGAATCTTTAAAATTTAAAATGTATGCATCATATTACTCTTCTAGTTTATGTCTCTTCAACAAAATAAAATTAACTGTTTAGTGCACCCACTTTTTAAAAAAATGAAGTGTAATTTTCCTATTTTAAGGATTACAGACTTAAGTTTATGGACCTATAGGTTTATAGATCCATATTTTAGTATATGTCTCTATAAAATTGGCACTCTTTTCATAAAAACATTATGACTTATACAAAATTAATCCTTAATATCATCAAGTATCCTGGTCACTGTTGAAAGGTTTCAAATTACTTAAAATTAAAAAAAAATTTTTTTGAATTAGAATAAAGTTCCATAAGTGCAATTGGTTGATATTTTGTAAACCTCAATCTATAGATTCTCTTACTTGTTGTTTTGTCATTCTTCCTGTAGCGTTTCTTATATAGTTGCTTTGATCGTATCTTCATGATGTCATTTAACATGTTAGTATCTCCCCTGTATTTTCTGTAAATTACAATTAGATTAATAAGATACTGTCACATAAAAATTCCATTATCGGAGGTGGCAATTCTACTTCACATATGGTAGTACACTTTCATCAGACATACACAATGTCTGGTTATCTCTAATTGTCATGATTTTAGCAGCCCTTGATGATCATTCCTAGATCTATTAATTTACTAGGAACTGTAAAATATTCTGGTTCTATAATTTATTTTTTATTAGGATATTTCTATAAAGTAAAACTTTATCCTTCATCAACTACTTGGTTGCCCTGAGGTTTAGTTGGCATAGGAAAGACAGTCTAAATTTTTGATTCTTTTATATACCATATCTTGAAGTAATCATTTTATTCCTTATCCTCCAAAGTTGACGAGTGAGGTCTTTGTTTTTCTATATAGTGTCAGTTTTTTCAATTTTCCCATCATTGGCCAGTAAGAGGCTAGTTAAAATTAGTTCTTGAATGGGATCTTTTTTTCTCCTATGACTCTAGTAGCCTTTCATAACTTCCTCACTTTGTGGCGTGACATGAAGTTTCAGGGTCATCTTTTAATTTCTCTTCCTAGTCCTGGGATCAGCCGATGTTTTCAAGGAGTTCTATTCTCTTCATTCAGCGATGGCAATCCGGGTACTAAGTATACTCCCTGCTGTTGGCTCACTCATTGTTTCCCGTTTTTCTTTCCATCAGCAGAGCTAGGAAATAAATATTTTCCACATAAAATGCATGATACATTTGTACTAGGCATTTAAGTTCAAAATCAGGATCATTCATAGTTTTTACATAAACTCATTGACCTTATATCTGTATTTTTCTTTCAGTAATATTGAAAATTCTAGTTCTCAAAACAATTACTCACTTCCTTTATCTTTCAATTCATATACAACATTCTTAGAATAACAATACCAGCACTACCACCAACCAAAAGAATTTTCAAAACTGTAATATTTTTTCAGTTCTTTTTGGTTCTTAGATTATATGCCCTAGAGCTCTAGGGAAATACTGTAATTTGAAGTCACTTGGAAAAGTTATTTATGCATAGTTATGCCTCCAGTAGGATACACATGTATGATCAATAATTTCCTTTTATTTTAGGAATCCCCTTGTTACATATGTAAACTGTTTTCAGGTTAATTCTCCGTGTTTTATCATGATTACCTGTTGGTAATTTTGTGTATCCTCTGTTGTGAGGGCCACCACGTGTCCTGGTACCTTCCCTCTGTTTGCTTCTGACCAGATGCTTATTCCCACATCAGTCTTGTCACTATTTGTGGTGTAACCCTGTATTTTTAAAAAATAGGGGTGGGGAGTGGGGTGGTGGAGAGGTATGTTATTACTTAATTTTGCTGTATATATTGTCCATGGGTTTTAGGTGTCACTATCTTAGTTTTTTGTTTGTTTGTTTGTTTTGGTGGTGGTGGTGGTGAGTTTGAGATTTTGAAACTACACCATGGGTTAGTTTACATGTATAACTTTTCCAGGTCACTCTAGACTGAAAGGCCTAGAATTAAAGACACCCCAGTAGGAAAGAGGATATTACATCCAGATCTTGGCTTCTGAATACCATTCTCCAATAAAACCAACCAGGGGGACTTGACAATTGATTTATTCTGACTTATATAACGGAAGTGCTTAAAAAAAAAAAAAGATGTAGGAAGGTTGAAAAGGCATAGCAGCCAACCTGGAAGAGTGACCAATGGCCAAATACAGAATAATTTGAGAAACAAAATGAATAACTATGTTAGATAATAACCCGTAGAATAATACAAATATCCACGAGTCCATACTGATAGAACCAAATCATTGAATAGAGTAGAAGGGGTAACTCTTCCTTATAGAGGAATTCCAATAAATAAATCTAGAAGGAATGGAAAGAATATAAAATCACCATTAGAACAGTGAGATACAGTCATGGCAAGAAACATGTACCAATTAATGCTAGCATTAATGGATTTGAGGAGATGCGGGGTAATGACATAGTTCTAGGGGATCCTCCTTCAAGATATTTATTTATTAGAAAGAGGAAAAATAGTAACTTTGTAATGGATAAATGGATAAACAGACAGCAACTTCAATTAATTGAGGTTAATATTACTACTAAGATGTACTGATATCATGCAGTGTTTGATATAAAAATGTATTACTTCTGTGGTATTCTTATGAAATTCAAATTCTTAACTACTTAAGAGTAATTCTGAAAAGAACTCTGATTCACTGAGTGGAAAAGAAACAAATTTGAATGTAGGCTAGCTCCTGTGTTCTCAGCTCTAGTATTGAGGGGGTTGGTAAGATGCTGTGGGTGAGTGTGAGGAGGCATGGACTTGAGGGGTAGGGAGAGTGTTGTTTAGGATGGTAAAGAGGGAGAAATAATGTTCAGTGTTTCATATACAGGAAACTTTAATTCTTAGTTATGCAGTGAAGAGGGTACCACTCTATTTCCATTTTACAGCTGAGGAAACTGAGGCACAGAGAGATCTAAATGAGTGAGTCTCAGTAAGCCATAGTGATAGGATGCAGCGCTCTGGTGTGAGTGTCACATCCTCAGAGTCTGGGAGACGGTGCAGAGTTGATATAGTAAAAGTCACATGGGTTCCTAAGTGGTTGAGGTTGGTTTTCATAGCTAACTTTGAAGATACCAACACACAGAATACATTGCTGTTCCCCAGTCTTCATGCTCTGTTGTCCCCTTCTCTAGTGAACTTTGAGGAGTTTACTGGATAGAATGTAAATGATGCTCCCTGTTTCATTCCCAGCTTACTGGATCTGCCTTGTCCTAGAGAAAAAAGATGCTGTTGTTTCAGAACTGGGGCCATTTAAAACTGAATTGTTCGCTGTACCTTGTGGGCCATGATGCAAAATATAACAGATACTTAATGATTGATTGTCTTTAGCTCTCTGTATCACTAAATTTTCTCTACAGTCAAAGTTCTGACTGTTTTTTGTGGATAGTACGGGAAGAGGCCAGAAAATAATTTCAATTACCTTTATTTTACTTAAGTCAATTTTATGTTTTACACTAACAAGAACTCAAGTTGATTCTTTGAATTCACTCCTCAGTATTTTTCAATCCTAGAAACTCTGGCTTTGCATCACCTCAGTGACAAAAGCAAAAGCAATTACAGGGTTTGTCTTTTTTTTTTTTTCCTTCAGTCATCACATTGCATAATAGCTGTGATCTGGCCTTCAGTCTTTGCCAAGAGGCATTCTGTGCATCACAAAAGTCTCATTTCCTTTTTAAAAGTTGTACTTTTATAATTGTTAGTATTTTGTCCTCATATTAAGTTGAAATCTGTCTTTCAATTACTTCCATTCCGTGGGGTGAGCTTTACTTCTAGTATCATCATCAGATCGAATGTTGCCCTTTTTTTTACATGACAGCCATTTTCAATCAGCTGTCAGTTAACCAACCTCCTGCTAATATTTTTTGTTTTGTTTTCAAGTGAAACATCTCTAATTTCTTCAATCAATCTTCAAGATTGGTTTTCTTACTCTTACAACCCATTACAAGTCCTCTCAATCTAGCCTACTTTGCCAACTGCCCACTAAGTGTGCCTCCCAGATGCAGTACAATTCTGCAGATCTGGTCTGACCAGCTAGGGTGCACAAACTTGTTCTGGATGCTCTCCTTCTGTTAATGCATCTATCTAAGCCAGGGGATCTCTGAACAGACAGTCTCTGTAAGAAAAACATGCCAAAGATGAGACCCCGTAGGCAGACAGGGTTGGGCAACTGACTTGAGTAAAACTGTTTTTTTCCGTAGCAAAAGAATCTGATTTATTTTCTAAGCGCTCGATGTTGAGCTCTCACATCTCTTTGGTTTTCTCTCCATGGAATGTTCTCCATCTCATCCCACTACTTGGCAGACGTCTCCTCATCTTTTCAGCTCCTTCTTTGTGGGGAGTTCTTGCCTGCCCACACCCTGTACCAAGTGACTCTGCCCTAAATGCAGCAGCTGAGGAAGGGGAGGGCTGTGTCCACTGTGCTGCCACAGCTGATTGGGCAAAGGGGTGGGACACCTGAGTTGTAGCTACAGGTGCAGCCAGGTTGTGGTTACTTGGGATTGCAGTGGCCCTCTTGTCCTTTGCAAGTTGAAGTCCCATGGACAACAGTACATAGAGGGAAGAGAGCAGAGAAGGCTTATGGGCAGAAACAGAGTCTCCCTAAGAAAGAGACCTTGTAGTTTTCTGATTGCTTCTGTTTCTACTTTATAGCTATGTTTTCAATAAGCCCTACTCTGCTTGAGAGAAAGTGAGGGCCCCCTTGGAAGAACCCTTGCCGAAGCATCTTCCACAGGAAGCACCACTTGCAACCTGTGCAGTCTTACTGGACCCACTACATAGCTCCGTGATGATACCTGTCTCCCTTCCTGTGCCCTATGGGACTGTAAAGCTTCTTGAGAACTATCATATCTTTTGGTGTGATAAGTCTGTACTGTGTGAATTTGTTGTTATATGAAATACTACTTACCAGGTTTGATCTTCTTGGGTCTTACATTTAAGATTCATGAGATGAGACTATAGCAGTGCTTAGATAAGGGCTAGTTATTCCCCGTTATTGAAGCAAAACCATTCTGAGTAATCTACGGTTGCCTGTAAATGGAGGTTTTTCCAGTCTGACCGCAGTAACAGGCACTGTTTCAGCCCTGGGTGGGTACCAGTCACTGTTCCTTCCTTCTGATCCTTTCAGAAGATTCTTCTGCTTTCAAGTCATTTCCTCATATGTATGTGCTGATAGTTGTCTACTGAATACTCGAGGAGAACCCTCTGCAGATCTGTGGAGTCCTGTTTATGTCACCCTCTCCTATTAGGTATCCTGTCCTGCAAACTTGAGCTGCCTTGGTCTCCTCTGAGTCTCAGAGCTGTCTCCGCAGTAGGGAGTGCACCAGACTACTTGGTTCCCCTTCTCTGCTCAGTGGCAGTGCTGGGACAATCTTTTAGTTCATATTGTTTGCGTTTCATCTCTCAGGGCTCACTATGCTTCATTTCCTCCTGTCAAATGTCTTAGAAACTTTTTAATACTGAAGTGGGAGGGTAAACCAGGTCCCTGTTTTTATTCTGTCTGGGAAGTAGAAGTCATAACTTGTTGAGTTACTTGTTTAGGAAAGTTTGATAAATATTGTAGTCGGTATATTTGACTACAATTTGTTCAATTGGAAGATTCTCTTTGATTTCTGATTAGAAACTTTAAAGTGATGTATTGACATACATTCTCACAATTTAAAACATCTTTTGTGTTGTAAGTATCTCTGACATGGGTGTAACATGTATTAAATCTTCAGTTTCATTGCTGCTTAATCAAGGCTGGAGTTAAAGACAATGAGTTAATAATAGAGTAAGATGTTAATCACATTCTCTTTAGAGGAAATCCACTCCAGTGAATCTTTTGAGTAAAAATAGTTTCCCAAGAGGAACTTATTCTGGAGAGATAATGATCTGTTTTAGATGCCCATAATTTACAATTATGTGTGGTTAGCTTCTGAATTGTGAGTATGGGAAGTGTTGTAAGTCTTAGAAAGTTGGTTTGATACTTAATTTATGCAAATCATTTCTGAAGCTCAGAGGAACCAGACATTTAGGAAGTGAGCCCAGGCCTGCATTCAAAAAAGCCATTCAAAGGTAAGTGTGAATAGGTCTACGAGCTTGAAGCTACAGAAGAAAGGACTGCTAATATTGTTATCAGAAACAATTTTCCTTAAAAAAAAAAAGGAAAATGGCAAAATGACTTTTACTTCTACCTAGAAGAGCATCCACTTAAATGTGAAGTGCTGTGAGGAATGAGGAAATGAGGAATTCTCCCTTTGCGAGTACTCGTGCCTTGAGAATGGACTGCAAAGTCTGACAGTTCCTAAAATGGGGATCTTTCTGTAACCAAGTAGGGCAGAGAGAGGCAGAGCACAGTTAAGCCCTTGCACCTCAGGGCAGCGCCTAGGGTCTCTGCTGTGGAGACAGTCCCCACTGCTCAACAGGCTCAGAATAAGCTTCCCCCTCTTTTCACATCCTGGATGGAAGGAAAGCTGGTACAGCAGGCAGTTAGTGAAGAAGCCTGTGGTTTATCCCAGCCTCCTTGGAGAGGGCTGATCTCAGGCCATTCAGTGAGAGAAGAGCCCACTGATTGGCAAATGATGAATAAAAAGTATTTCTGGGAGAAAAAAACAGAACTTTTCATCACAACAAATCAAGTGGCTTGAGAATAAGTGGGTGGGATGATTCTTGAGTTGTCAACCTCTGCCTCATCTCACTTTCCTATATCCTAGCCCAGATCTTTGCTCTGGGCGTCGCAGATGTTGCAGCTTTCCCTCTAGGGATCAGATTTTTTAACAAAAAGAAACAATCATTGGATATACGGTTTATTTCTTATTAGCTACAGAATTATACGCCCTTGATTCTTGGGGTTCAAATGAAAATCCAGATCATTTACTATAAAAAGTTACAGTAGAGGGGGAGTCAAAGGCTCCAGCATAGCCTACAGTCACTAATGTGTGTATTGATGGTCTGGGAGCCATGCCAGCCACACACAGGCCTGAGGAGGTGTTTTCCAAGGACTCTGAGGCCTGAGGAGTGGCAGAAGCTAGGAAGTGATTCACTCATGGGGAGTGGAATCCACAGGGGTGTCCAAGGGAATTTGCTGACCACAGTGTATACCTTGGTCAGTGAAGTAAGATATAAAGATGACAGACTGAGGGTGAAGTAGTGGGTGAACTGTTTCCTCCATCAGATGAGTGACCTTGCAAGACTGTTAGTGTATTTAGTGACCTTTATGTATGTTGTCCTGAAGGCAGTGCTAGCCATCACACTGGGGCTGGGAGCTCTGCAGAGTAAAGAACTCATGTCCACAATGATCTAGAGGGGAAGGTCCATATCTTCTGTCTTCCCCTTGAAGTCCCTGACATGGGTGTTGATGGTGATGGTCATTATTTATTAGACTCTGGTGTTTCTGGCCAACAATTGCTACTGAGGCCCTGTTCTCACTGCTTAGTCTCCAGCCATGGATTCCTAAATCTGCCTGTCAAGACCAACTTTCTCCCTGTCTGACTATTTTACTTAGCATAATACTCTTACCTCCATCCATGTTGTCATAAATGGTAAGATTTCATTCTTTTTATGGCCAAGTAATATTCCATTGTATATATACCACATCTTATCCATTCTGTTGTTGGGCACTTTGATTGCTTCCATATCTTGGCTATTGTAAATAATGCTGCAATGAACACAGGAGTGCATATATCTTTTTCAAATTCATGTTTTGTTCTCTTCAGATTAAATACCCAGGATTGGAATAGCTGGATCATATGGTAGTTCTATTTTTAATTATTTGAGGAACCTTCATATTGTTTTCCATGGTGGCTGCACAAATTACATTCCTACCAACAGTGTGAGGATTCTCTTTCCTTCACATTCTCACTAACACTTGTTATTTGTTGTCTTTTTGATAATAGCCATTCTGACAGATGTAAGGTGGTATCTCATTGTGGTTTGAATTTGCATTTCCCTGATTAGTGATGTTTAGCATCTTTTCATGTGCCTATCCGTTAGCCATCTCTGTCTTCTTTGGAAAAATGTCTATTCAGATCTTCTGCTGATTTTTCAATCTGTTTGTTTTTTTGATGTTGAGTTGTATGAGTGTTTTTTTATATTTTGGGTATTAACCCCTTATTGGATATATCATTTACCAATATCTTCTCCCATTCAGTAGGTGGACTTTCCATTTTGTTAAAAGTTTTCTCTGTTGTGCAGAAGCTTTAGTTTGATATAGTCTCATTTATTTTTGCTTTTGTTTCCTTTGCCTGAGGACACATAGCAAAAAAGAAAATTAAAGTTGCTAAGACCAATGTCAAAAAACTTAAGACTGCCTGTGTTTTCTTCTAGATGTTTTATGGTTTCAGATCCTATATTTAAGTCTTTAGTCCATATTGAATTTGCATGGTGTAAGAAGAGGGTAGTCCAATTTGTTTCTTTTGCATATAGCTGTTCAGTTTTCCCAATGCCATTTATTGAAGGAGGCTATCTTTTCCCCATTGTATATTCTTGCTTCCTTTGTCATAGATTAATTGTTCATATCAGTGTGGACCCATTTCTGGGCTCTCTATTCTGTTCCATTGATCTATGTGTCTCTTTTTTGTGATAGTACTATACTGTTTTGATTATTGTAACTTTGTAGTATGGTTTGAAATCAGGGCACATAATACCTCCGGCTTTGTTTTGTCTTAAGATTGTTTTGTCTCTTCAGGGTCTTTTGTATTTCCATTTAAATTTTAGAATTATTCTATTTCTGTGGAAAAATTCCATTGAGTCTGTAGTTTGTCTTGGGTAGTATGATCATCTTAACAATATTAATTCTTCCAATCCATGAACATGGTATATCTTTCCATCTGTTTGTGTTGTCATCAATTTTTTTTATCAGGTGTCTTAAGACTTTTCTGAGTATAGGTTTTTTTTCCCTCCATAGGCAGACTTATTCCTAGGTATTTTATTCTTTCTGATGCTGATGGTAAATGAGATTGTTTCTTAATTTCTCTTATAATTTGTTGTTAATGTTAGAAATGCAACAGATTTCTGTATAATAATTTTATATCCTGTAATTTTACCAAATTCATTAAGTTCTAGTTTTTTAGTGCTGTCCTTAGGATTTTTTGTGTATAGCATCATGTCACGTACAGAGACAATTTTACTTCTTCCTTTCCAGTTTGAATTCCTTTTATTTCTTTTTCTTATCTGATTGCTGTGCCTAGGACTTTCAATATTATGTTGAATAAAAGTGATGAGAGTGGGCATCTTTTTCTAATTCCTGATCTTAGAGGAAATGCTTTCAGTTTTTCCTGGTTGAATATGATGTTAGCTGTGAGCTTGTCATATATGGCCTTTATTATGTTAAGAGGTTCCCTCTATACCTACTTTATCATAAATGGATGTTGAATTTTGTCAAAAACTTAACTGAGATGATCATATGATTATCATTCAATTTATTGATATGGTGTATTAGATTGATTAGCAGATAGTGAACGAGCCTTGCATCCCTAGGATAAATCCCACTTAATCATGGCATATGATCTGTTTCATGTATCATTAATTCAGTTTGCTAATACTTTGAGAGTTTTTTGTGTTTATCACTGATATTGGCCTGTAACATTTTTTTTGTGGTATCTTTGGTTTTGGCATCAGAGTTATGCTTGCCTCAGGATGAGTTTGGAAATGTTCCTTTCTCTGCAATTTTTGGGATAGTTTGAGAAGGATAGGTTTGAACTCTTCTCTAAATATTTGGTAGAATTCATCTGTAAAGCTATCTAGCTATCTGGTCTTGGACTTTTGTTGGGAGTTTTTTTTAATCAGTTTCATTACTGGCAATTGGTATGTTCATGTTTTCTGTTTCTTCCTTGTTGAGTCTTGGTAGATTGTACATTTTAAAAAATTGGTCCATTTTTTCTAGGTTGTGCATTCTATCGGCATGTAGCTGTTCATAATAGTCTCTTATGATTCTTTTTCTGTGGTGTCAATTATAACTTTTCCTTTTCATTTCTTATTATATTGATGTGGGCCCTCTTTTTTCCTTGATGCATCTGCCAAAGGGTTCATCTATTTTGTTTCTTTTCAGAGGACCTGCAGCAGTTTCACTAATCTTTTGTTTTCCTCTTGCCTTTTACTCTGTATTTCATTTATTTCTGCAATGATATTTATGATTTATTTTCTTCTGCTAAATTTGGGTTTTATTTGTCCTTCTTTTTCTAGTTCCTTTATATGTAAGGTTAGGTTGTTCTGTTTCCCTGAAGTAGGCTTTTAGCTTCCTCTTAGAACTGTACTGCTCTTGCTGCACCCCATAGATTATGGATTATTGTATTTTTCTTTTCATTTTTGTATAGGTTTTCTTTTTTTTATCTCTACTTTGATTTCTTCTTGTGTAGCTTCTATGTGTTTGTGTTTTTTGCAGTTTTTTCTTGTAGTTTATTTCTAGTCTCGCAGTTTATTTCTAGTCTCGCAGTATTGTGGTCAGAAGAGATGCTTTATCTGATTTCAGTTTCCTTAAATTTACTGAAACTTGTTTTGTGGTCTGGCACGTGCTCTATCCTTGAGTGTTCATGTGCCATGTACTTTTGAAAATGTGTATTTTGCTGTTTTGGATGGAACATTCTATATATATCTTAAGTCTGTTTGGTCTAATGTGTCATTTAAGGCTGGTGCTTTTTTAAATTGATTTTTCTATGTGGACAGTCTGTGCATTAATATAAGTGGGGTATTAAAGTTCTCTACTATTATTATGTTACTATCAATTTCTCCCTTTATGTCTGTTAATATTTGCTTTATGTGTTTAGGTGCTCCTATTTTAGGTGCATATGTATTTATAATTGTTATATCTTGTTAGATTGGTCCCTTTATCATTATATAATATCCTTCTTTGTCTTTTGTTACAGTCTTTGTTTTAAAGTCAAAACCATATAAGTATTGCTACCTTGGCTTTTTAAAAAATTTCTATTTGCATAGCATACCTTTTTCAATTCCCTTATTTTCAGTCTGTGTGTTTCTTTAGATCTGACATGAGTCTCTTGTAGGCTGCTTATATATGAGTCTTTTTATGCATCCATTCAGCTATTCTGTCTTTTGATTTGAATAGTTAGTCCACTTTCAGGAACTGCTGATAGATATGTACTTACTGCCATTTTATTAATTGTTTTCTGGTTGTTTTGTAGTGTTTTATTTTTCTTTTGCTCTCTTGATGACTGTCTTGAGTGTATGGATCCCTTTCTTTTTTGTGTGTATTATCTATAATAGATTTTTGGTACATTGTTACCATGAGATTTATGTATAGCAATGAATATATGTGATTATTTAAAGTTGCTGATCTCTTAATTTCAGGCACATTTTAACAACCCTGTATTTTTATCAAGCCCCCTCAGTGTTTACTGTTTTTGACATCATATTTTACATGTTTTTTTCTTTATTCCTTAACTACATAATATGGATATAGATGATTTTACCACCTTTATCTTTTAACCTTTCTTATTAGCATTATAAGTAGTTGATCTTTACTGTATATTTGCTTTTACCATGGATTCTTTCCTTTCATAATTTTCATATTTCTCACTGTGGCCTTTTCTTTTCCATTTAAGAGAAATCCCTTTATCACTTATTGTAAAGTTGGTTAGTGGTGCTGAACTCTTTTAGCTCTTGCTTGTCCCTAAAATTTTTGAATTCTCTGTCATACCTGAATGAGAGCCTTGCTGGGTAGATTATTCTTGGTTGTAGGTTTTCCCCATTCATCACTTTAAACATCATTCCATTCTCTTTCTGGCCTGCAGAGTTTCTGCTGAAAAGTCAGCTGATGGTTTTATGGCAGTTCCCTTGTATGTAACTTGATGCTTTTAATACTCTCTTTATCTTTAACTTTTGCCATTTTAATTACAATATGTCTTGGTGTGATCTTCTTTGGGTTGGTTATGTTTTGGATTTCCTGTGTTTTCTAGACCTGGATGTCTGTTTCCTTTCCAAGGTTAGGAATGTTTTGAGCTATTAGGTCTTCAAATATGGTCTCTGCCCCTTTTTCTTCGTTCTCTTCCTTGGACCTCTATAAGGCAAATGTTAGTATACTTGATGTTGTCTCAGAGATCTCTTAACCTGGTCTATTTTCTTTTTATTCCTTTTTTTCTTTCGCTTAGCTTCAGTGATTTTCACTACTGTCTTCCAGGTTGTTGATCCGTTCCTCTGTATCATTTAATCTATTTATATTCCTTCTAGTGTATTTTTTAAGTTACTGTGTTTATCTGTTCAGTTATTTTTTTATATTTTCTCTATTCAAAACATCTAAGTTCTCACTCTGTTCACCCAATTTTCTCCCAAGTTCTTTGAGCATCTTTATGATCATTACCTTGATCTCTTTATCAGGTAGATTAATTATCTCCAGTTCACTTAGTTATTCTTTTTGGGTTTTCTAGTTCCTTTGTTTAAAACATACTCCTCTGTTGCCTCCTTTTGCCTAATTTGCTATTTTTTATTTTTAAATGTTTGAGAGACTTTACATTTCCTGACCTTGGAGAAGTGGCCTTTTGTAGATGCCCTATGGGTCCCAACAGCACACTCCCCTCTGGTCACTAGAGCTGTATGCTGTCATGTTGGCCATGTGGGCTTTCTGGCAGGCTGACTATTGTGGGCTGCCTGGTATGTACGGCTGGCCCCCAGTCTGGCTGATTACCAGGCCCTACCTTCTGCAGAGGCTGCTGGCCACTGGTGGGTGGGACTAGTTCATGAGGCAGCTGGCTGTGGAGCCCCAGGGGGTCCCAGATCTAGGGCTGGCCCATTGGTGAGCAGAGCTGGGTTGTTGCGTGGGTGGTTGTTGGGTGGCAGAGTCCCAGAATCTAGTGTTTGCCTGCTGGTGGGTGGGACCATTTCTTGCCATGGCTGGTTGCAGGGTCCAGGTTGTCCTAAGGCTGTTGTCAGCCTGCTGGTGAGTAGTGCTGGATCCTGGGGTGGCTGGATCCTGGGGTGGCTGAATCCTGGGGCAGCTGGCTGAGGAGATTAGATGTCTCAGTGGTGGCCTGCTGGTGGGTGGGCTGGTTTCTGATACTGTGGGCTGAGTGGCTGCAGTTGTATTCGGGCTGGTGTCTGCCTGCTGTGAATGGGGCCAGGGCCCAGGGAATCCTGGGTCTCATGCCTGCTCACTGGTGGGTAAGACTGGGTCCTGGGGCCAGTGCCAGCCCACTGGTGGGCAGAGCTAGGTTCTAGGTTCTCTGCCTGCAGGTTCCTGGAGGTATCAGAGTTGGTATGCCTCCCATTGGTTGACAGGGTCTGGACTCAGGAGGTGCCCACTGACAGGCAGACTTTGGGTCCTGGGGTCTCAAGGATCTCTGGCACCTCTGGCTGCAGGGGCCTAGGGGTCCTGGAGTTGGTGTTGGCCCTGAGGACCTGATCTGCTGCTAATGCAGGTACACTGGTATGTGGGGCAGGGTCCTAGATCCTTTGGTGCACAGGGCTGGGTCTCAGGGTGTCTGTGGGCTCAGGTGGTCTTAAGGTAGCTGGGCCTGCTAGTAGGTGGAGCTGTGTCCTTCCCAGGGTATCTACTTGGCCTGTGGAGACCCAGTGCTGGTGCTAAGTCAGAGCTTGGTCTCAGTGCTAATAAGCCAGTGGAAGGATTCTAGAATGGTGCTTGCCAGTACCAGTGTCCTCCTGGTAGACTGAGCTCCCCACAATGGCTGCTGCCATTGTCTGTGTCCCCGGGATGAGTTCTAGTTGCCTCTGGCCTCTCCAGGACACTCTCTGATATCAGCATGTGGATCTGACCCAGGCTTTCAAACTACTGCTTCTGCCCTGGTCCTAGAGCATGTGATATTTTGTGTCCTTCCAGAATGGAGTCTTTATTTCCCACAGCCTTCTGGCTCTCCTGAAAGTAAGCCCTACTGACCTTCAGAGTCAAACATTCTAGGAGCTTATTTCCTGGTGCAGGAGCCCTGGGCTGGGGCTCCTGTTGTGGGGCAGTTTCCTCCTTCTCAGGGAAAAGCTCTGCAACTGTAACTGTCCTTCCATTTGGGGTTGCCCACCTGGGGTGTGGGTCTTGACTAGACCGTATCTCCATCCCTCCTCAGTCTTGCTGTGGTTCCTTTTTTACGTCTTTAGTTGCAGAAGATCTTTTCTGCTAGTCTCCCAGTCTTTCTCATCAACAGTTGCTCTGTAAATAGCTGTGTGTCCATGGAAGGAGGTGATCTCAGAGTCTTCCTACTCCACCATCTTGGTCACTCCTCCTCTGCTAATTTGCACTACTAATAAAGATCAAAAGTTATACATTATATGTTTTGTTATACATATGTTTGACATTCATTTCAGTATAGCCATATTTCTGATCTTGACTATAGAAAAACTCAGCAAACTGCCTCAAAGGAATATCTCCATTGACAGAATTTGTAGAATTATTCTTTGACTTCATATGCAGGAAATATTGCAGTTAGTGGAATATTTGATTTAGCTTTGAAGGCCTAGTACAAGGTCACAGTTGCAGTGTACCTGTATAAATCATATGGGTAATGGCCCAGTTGAAACTAGCCCCTTTAAATCATAAGGTTGCATAGCTACCCAAGACTTCTGAAAGCTTGTATGAAAGTTGCCAATGCCAGTTAGAGTATTGACATTATGTGATGATTCCTAGACAACAAGGAAGACTGAAAGCAATCTTTCATACGTAACTGACTAACATATGAATATGTAGGTAGTTGTAATTTAAGAGGGACCATGCTTAGTTTTCTATAACCACATGTGTGTGATATTTCTACCATTTCCTCCTACTAGTTTTGTTCACAATATCTAAAAGCTTATTCCAAGTAAACATCTGAACCCTAAGGAGTATTCTGTAGGGCAGAACTTCTCAGCCTCAGTAGTGCAGGCATTTTTGAGCCAGAGAATTCTTTGTTGCTAGCTGCTGTCCCATGTATTGTAGGATGCTTAACAGTGTCCTTGGTGTCTACCTTACTGGATGCCAGTAGCACCATCTCCCTCAGTTGTAATAATCAAAACTGTCTCCAGACATTACCAAATGTCCCCTGAGAGGCAAAATCATCCTGGTTGAGAGTCATTACTGTAGAGCCAAGAAGGGATGAAGTCTTCTGTCTCATCTTATTCTTTTTCAGTCCTCTTGGAAGAGACTCCCTCATAATTACTTGGCATCCTATGTAGTTATTGAGAAAGTCATAGTCCATGCTTCTGTGAAAAATAGAGCTATGTTTTGCTGAGGGCTCAGGAACCAAAATTTCCATCTCAGGACAATGTCTTTTTTGTTCTTTTTTAATTGAAAACTTGTCCCAGTTGATTTTATGCAAGAGGTAAGTTTTCCAAGAAGTACTTCAATACTTTGTTCAGAGGAATAATGGATTGCTGCTCAAAAATTTAGCTGCTTGAATTCAAAATGGGAACATGAGAAAAGGTGTGTATGTGTGTAACAGGAATACATGGAACTAAAAATATATATCTTTTTATTATGTCTTTTGGAATACAATGTGAACAGCTCTTTATCACTTTCTTCTTTAGCTTTTGCTGTGTGTATCAGATAGGAATGTGTGCGTTGCAGGTGACAGATAGCGAACTGTTGTCTGAAGTCAAGAGCAATAACAGCATTGGGCCAACTCAACACAAGGGGTACTTTATCTGTCAGAATCTCTGTCATGGGTTATCCCTGCTCTGAGTGTGTATTATTGGCTTTCTTTCCAGACAAGATCTCTCCATGCTTATGAGATCATTATAGTTGTAGGTCTTAAGTTCTTTTAACTTCAGATCCAGGAGGGAAGACAGGGCATCTGCATCTGAGGGTAGGGTCTCTCTTACCCAAACTGCTTGAGTCTAAATGGAAAGAAGGGAATGACAGTACAGTTGACCCTTGAAAAATGGGAGTTCAGGGATGCTGACCCTTGGTGCAGTCCAGAATCCTCATATGACTTACAGTTGGTCCTTTGCAGTCATGGTTCCTCTGTATCCATGGATTCAGCTGTAGTATTTACTATTGAAAAAAAAATCTGCATCAAAGTGGACCTGCATAGTTCAAACCTGTGTTGTTCAAAGATCAACTGTACTTAGTTGACTGGAAGAAAGTCAAATGGTTTTTGAAGCAAAAATAAATGGTCATTTCTAGGTGTTTCTCTCTTCTCTCACTTAAAAATAAGGCCATTGACAGCAGGGATCATGTCTTATACTTCATTTTATTTCCCTTGATCCTTCATAATGCTTTGTACTAAGCAGACATACAATGTAAAATTTGTAGATTAAAAAAAACTTGAAAATCATACACTTTATTCTCACAAAGAGATCAGAGCATTTTTAATGTTTAAAACAGATATACTTCACAGAGCTTCCACAGAATAAGAGTTGTAAAGTAGTAATCATTCAAATGACTTACCCGAGGTCATAGTTAATAAGACAATAGATTTTCCACTTACATAATGTCTTTCTGAGAGAAGATAGATGAAAAAGTAGTTTCTAAGTAAGGCAAGAGGAAAATGCAAACATATTACTAAGGATTTCTTTCAGTAGCAAAGTTGAGTTTTCCCATATAATATAAAACCCCAAAGAGGGGGCTTAATGAATCTCTGGGTTGTAAGATATCAAACACAAAGATCTAGATAGCTACAGTCACGTTAAATAAATAAATAAAAATAAAGCTTATTTATATCATGTTTCCTTTGGGATTTATTTGTGTAAGGAATTAAGTTTAGGAAAATGTGCAGTCTAACACCATATTCAATTAGGTATTTGAAAACTATGTTTTGATATCACTTATTAAAAAAAAAACACCAAAAAACAAAAAGGCACTTAATGCATCATTGACAAGAGTCCTGGTTTTGATCAAGACCATGCTTCATTCACCCTGAAGAATGAGAGCATGGTGCCCCCATTGTGCTTCCTAATGACCCGTCTCTCTATGTGAGAAATGTAATTGTCACTTCACAAAACCGCACATGATGTTAGATTAAGTCTTATATTTCTACATTTTGGCAAAAGCAAGAGTGTTCTCATTTGTACAATAAATGTGTTTAGTTTTAAAAATACAATTTCTTCTAGTGCAATGAAGATATTTAAAGTAATACTGAAAGCTTTAAGTTTTATTTATGGAAAAACAACATAATTCTAAATTACTTATGTAAATATGTTCAGATGCATTCTATACACATATCCAAATATAATTCATTGAAAACAATACAGTTAATCTGTTGCCAACGCCAGTAACAATAGATCTGATCTTACAATATTTCAAAAAGATTGCTTTTTCAGGTTGGAGATTACATGTTTATAACTTAGAAGAGCAGATACCAATTTACATAAATAAATGATTTAAAGGATAAAATCCTATCAGAAATGCTAGTAGGAAGAATTGCAGAAGCACCTTTGATATATTTTAAGTAGGTTTGATTTTTGTTGTTGAATAGAGATATTCAAATCTGCTGTTCTGCAGCAGTTGTTGTTAATAAGCTAGGAAACCTTTATTTACAGAGATGATCGCTGTGCTGAGTTTGGGTTCATACAATTTGAGTGCCATTGGTAACGAATAAAAGAATTCGCAAATGTGGGCGTTTACCTTCTGGACAGAGTTAGTGAACCTGGGGTGTTCAGGGCTTGAGGGAATGTTCTGGCAGTTAGCCAGGCAGTCGTAATTTTTTAAAAATGATATCTTCCTTGGGTACTTTAAAAAAAAAAAAACAGGGCTGAATAAAGGAGAGGTGGTGTTTTGAGGTTTCTGCTACTACGGAAATTGCAAGGTGTTTGGCTCCTCTAATTGTTGATTTCCTATCTGTCGTCAATAGTGATAGCTATTTGTGGAATTGGGGTGGGGGGTTATATGAGAAAAGGGATGTGAGAGTTGAGCACAGGGCCTAGGATCCTGGAGGAACAGTGGATGTTGGTTCCTCCTCTCACCTACCTTCTTAGGTGACTTCCAGCTTCTGGTTATCTCCTGCTCCTCCCAGCCTGAACACAAAATGACCTCTCCCTGGTGGTATCTCTGGTTCTGCCTTTGCCCAAGGATTTCAATGAATGGTGCTAAATCTTCTGAGTAGAATTATAGTCATCATTATATTCCCGAACCAACTCAGGGGGGAAAATCCTGCTATTATACAATGTACCTGAAGTAGGAGAACAGACATCCTCTGAATGTGGCCCATCCCTAAACTTACTTACACCTTCCGTATCACCTTACCTTCTCCACTAGCTTTGTAGGAAAGAATGTCTTTAAGTTCAGTAGAGGACGTAAGATGGGTTGTTTGTTCTGTGGAGTGGAGGGGGGCATCAGTGATATGCCAGTTTAGGCTGTTTCTTGAAAGAAAGAACCCCTCAGTTCCCCAGAAGAAAGATGATGTGGGTAAAGATCCCAAAGTAGAGAGTACAAAACTTTGACAATGGTTGTGGACTTCATACAAATCTTAATGTTCTATATTTTCTGTTACTGGTTTATAAGAATATTCCTATCCCTCTGTGATACAATTAGAGCAATAACCAGGAAGTTGGCTAATTAAAAGTTGTTCATTAATGGAAGACAAAGGAAAAGAACTGCTACTTACCATTTGAAAATAATCATTAACATGGTATAAATGAAATAGTTATAGTTACTTACCATAGTGTTAGTAGGTAATGAATCATAGACTTTAGGAAGAAATAGTCAAAAACTGAATTACTGGCATATTGCCTTTTGAGTTGTCATAAAAATTTAGGACAAAGTAGTATTAATTGCTTAATGACAAATGATTTAATAAAAACACTATGCTTATTTGTTAGGGCTTCTAAATGTAAAATAATGTATACATGTGAAAGTCTTTGAACTCAAAGTATTTCTGAGATACTAAAGGCTATAGTTTTCAGTGAATCCTTTTTAGTAACAAATCTGATTTTTTCTACTTACTAAAAGTGATTTTTCCCATACTATTAATGATGCTGTATATGTTTTATGGATAAACTCCGTAAAGGCAAAAGCAGAGATCTTATACACAACTTGATGGAAGAAGGCTTTATGCATTGTGCTTCCATAAAAGACAGAGCTAAAAAGTCCTAGAAACATCTTCCTCCTTATTTCCCTCATGTCTGGTGCCCAACAGAAAAAGGTTCACATTTCCCAATTAAATGTGAGCTCAGAGGCCCAAATAGAATTTAATTTGTGAACATTTTTATATTTCCAACCTCCCATGAAGAGAGAACTGAACTTCGAAGAAGTTTAAAGTTAAACATAAAATTCTGAAAATGAGACTGTACATATAATTCTTTGACAGAATGGACTACCAAATGAGAGAAAAATATGTTATATATCTCAAAGGAAACAAAAGATATGAAGTAGATCTCTGGGAAAACCCTAATAGAAGAATAAAGCCACCAGAGAGACTGTTATTAAGATGCTGTATTTTCAAATAAGTCAGCAACATCTTCTGGGACTTCATAAAATGGGATTCAGACCTACTGTTTGACAATGAAGGTAAAAACAGAAGAGAAGATGCAAATGTTTCAGGGTTGCTCTGATAGAAAATGCTCTCTCAAAAGGATTTTAAAAAATAAGCTAGAGAGGAAAATATACAAGAAAAGGTCACTGTAGGTTCTCCAGGAGATTATTTCTAGCCTCACAGGAAAATAGATGAGCACAGGGGATATAAGGTTGAACATTTTGAGATTCCAGGAAAATCATGCTAGGAAGAAAACCTGCCTCCTTTCCTCCCTAGTCTTTCCATCTGCGGACAGAACACACAGGCTGGCTGTTAATGGACTGGAGTTGGGGCAAAGCTGAAGGCAAAGAAAACAAGTAAGAAGCTTAAAAATAGATAAGAGATAATGAGCACCTTGGCTATGGTCGGGTAGAAGAACTGAAGGAAAGTGAGATGATGGATTACATGGCTATTTAGAAAGTTAAATCATCTAGGTTTGCTGAATAAATGGAGAGGAAGACCAAAAACAAAATCAAAAGACAAAAACAAGAAAGTGGAAAGAGTCCAGCATGACACTCAGGTTTCTGGTTTGAACAGGAGCAGATTCTAGCCAGTGTGAATGGACATGGAGAAACTCAGCGAACTGCAGTGTGTGATTGGTGTGTAATGCTGACCCACTACATTGGCACAGTGAGCACTAGGGTTACCAGGGGATGTTTTCTTACTTGATCTCTTTGGTGTGCATGATGTGTCCTCAGTGATTGGGACCTTTCCTGGGGCTCACTAATGTCCAGATTACTTCAATCAGGAGACAGAGACCTCCAGGGTGTAGAGAGGGATGAATAAGTGGAACACAGGAGTTCTAGGCAGTGTAACTACTCAGTGTGTTACTATAATGGTGGATACATGTTCCATATTCAAATAAGTAGGATATACAAAACAAAAGTAAATCCTAAAGTCAACTGTGAACTTTGGGTAATAATGATGTCAGTGTAGGTTCACCAGGTGTCATGATGTAGCCCTCTAAAGGGAATGTTGGTAACGGTGGTGGCTGTGTGTGTGTTACGGGCACAGGGTGTATGGGAATTCTCTGTACCTTCCATTCAGTTTTACTATGAGCCTCAAACTGCTCTGAAAGTACAATCTAATTGAAAAAAAAAAAAAGACAGCTATTGGAGCCAAAGCAAAGTAGATATTCACAAGTCGAATGTCTTAGACCTAAGTTAAGAGGTGAGATGGGAGGGGATGGTCTGAAGTGGGAAATAAGTAGTGATCTGTGTTGGGATACTATAATGATGGAAGCTGCACCATCTGTTTAGTGGTCAGAAAAAGACAGAATAGAGAGATTTTTGGAGAAGAACCCCAGAGAAAACTAAGTAACATCAAAAACATATTTTTATCTCAGTATAAATACAAGATCTGCCACTATTCCATGGAGGCAACTCTAATTTCTATGTTCCAGAAAAACTCAAGAGCACATAGACACTAACTGCTCTCTTCTAGGATTTTTAGGGTTTCTTTTTAAGGCTCTCTTAGCCCCTCTAATGCATTACATGGAACACATATCTGAGGAGCATTTTTTCTACTTTGAACCCTTGTGACATAATTTCTAGGAACTGAACACTAATGCATTCAATACATTTTAATTGAATACCTATTATTTTCCAGACACTTCTAGGTGGTAAGGATATACTAGTAAACAAAATTTTAAAAAAATTACAGTTTCTTGGAGTTTGCATGCAGGTTAAGAGAGAATACAAACATATTACTAGGTGAGATTATAGAACGTAAGAGCTAAGAATGTTTATGAGGCAGCAGAAGAGGCTAGAGCATTATCAGGGAAGGAGATGGTTGCTCTTTTCCACAGTGTAGTGGGGAGACTTGAGTGAATGTAGGAGTTAGGTGCGTATCGGGAGGAAAAGGGCTTCAGGCAGAGGGAAGAACAGGACATGTTTGTTAGGTCGAGAAATAGCAAGGAGGCCAGAGAGGTTGGAATAGAGAGGAGGAAGGTGCCCAGTGGGCAGGTCATCTGGTACCTTCTAGGCTATGTTAGTTATCTTCCGCTACGTAGAACATCTCACTAAAAAACCTAGTGGCTCAACACAGTAATCATTATTTCTCACACTTCTGTGAGTTCTTGGGGCAGTTCTTCTGCTCGTCTTGCCTGGGCTCCCTCAAAAGCTAAAGTCAGCTGGCAGCTCTGTTGGAGCTTACAGTCTAGGATGTCCTCACTCACTTGTCCGGGTCCTCAGCTGACAAAATTTTCCACCTTGGCCTGTTTCCATATAGTGGCAGAAGTATCCCAGGAGGATGAGAGTGGGAGCTTGAGGCCTGCAGCTCTAGTTCCAAGCTTGCTCAAGTTCCCCTCTGACACATTCTAATAATCAAAGGAAGCCCAGATCCAGGGATTGAGGCTTCTTCACGAGATGAGTAGCAGAGCATCTGGATTTATTTAAAAACCACCTCACAGCCTGTAGTGAGGGCTTAGAACTGCACTGTGAGAGTCATAAGAAGTGATGGGAATATCTTGATTACAGAGATCTGATGAGCAGGTTTGTTTTTCAGAGATCATGCTGGCTTCTATATGAAGAACGAATAAGACACCACTTGGAGGCTTACACTGAATAGTAGTCCCTCTAGCATCTATTAACCCTACAGAAAGAAGCTGACAGTTTTTCACAGACAGAACTGTTCTGGTCATATTCCATGGGTTCCCTCATGATTCAACTTGCTGCAAAGTTGTAAAAATTAGTTAGGACCTAAAATGAAAGCTTGCTTTTCCAGAAAAAGACAGTGACCTCCAGGTGCTATATTTTCACTTGTACTTATTTTTACTTAAATTTAGTTTTCACATTCAAAAATCAGGAGCTTCCAAATAAAGTCTATGTTTCTGGTTTCTCTTGAAAAACCAAGTATAGAAATTACATTAAGTTCTCCATGCTGCACTGGGACTTTGTTATTTAAAATAAGAATATCACGATTATCTCAAACAAGACATTTAAGTCTTCATCAAAAACTCCAAGTGTGGTGATAATACTCTGGAGTAGAAACAGCCACATTAACTGTGGAAATTCTTGCAGTTCTGTGCACATTTGATGGGCATGCATGGATTATGCATGCCATAACTGTGTACAGATGCTAAGTGAAAATTTGCTGTCATTTTCTGATTCTGTATTCATTTTTTGTTGTTGTCATCCCAGCAGTCTTCCATACTGTAAATACAGGTGAGAAGGCTAAATACTGAGTGAATTTAATTAAAAGACAGAACAGAAGAGGACTAGGAAGGAGTGTTGGGTAGGTGAGAAGAGAGGACAGAGTTGGAGACTTTCCGCTGCCCAGGAGAGAAATCTTAAGGCTGATGGAACATAATGATCATCTATTTCAGTTTCTCCTTTTAAGAGTCAAGAAAATGAGCCTTGCAAATGCCCCATTCTGGAGGCTAGTGGGCAGAATGCAGCCTACAATAGTTGTATTTTGCCTTCAATGCATTTTATTGTTAGTCATGTTTAGTCTTCAACGTCCAAAAATCAGCTTTTACATCAACCCATATTTCTGGCTTCTCTTGGACCATCAAGTTACCTTAGAATACTAAGTTTTTCACAGCCTTCCCCACCAAGCCTGCCTCAGTCACTTCCAATCTTACTTGAACTTGAGTGACATTTTATTGCAGCCTCTGGGTCATACAAGACTTAGTGGTAGAGATGAGGCCAGAAGCTCTAAACCCATGGTTCCTTCTGATTCTTTTTTTCTTGCCTTTCTTTGTGATTCTAGTTTAACTGATTTTTTTTCCCCAGACAATAAATAGCCATTAAAATCCTGTTTCTCCAAATTGGGTAAAGATATTTGTGGATATTGCATCTTAATAAAGACACTTCCCACCCTTTTCATTTAAAAAATTCTGTAACTCACTGAACAAAAGGCAGATAGGCCATTTCAGAGTTATGAGCCTGAGGGGTCATCAGCAGACAATGACAGGGCAGAGTGATTCCCTCCCCACTGAGGTGCACTGTGAGAGTGACTCCAGCTGAAAAGAAGCCATTAAGAAACTCATAATCATCATACCTTGTACTGTCTCACCTCAGAGTCTACTCATTAGAAAGCATCCCATCTTTTAGCCTTTTATTAATATGCTTTAAAAAAACACCATTGCCTGCTGTGTGCAGAGGTGAGTTAGGCATATGGTGGAATAAGGTTCCTGCTGCCAAGCAACAAATTAAAACAAAAACTGTCCATGTAGAGTCTTATCTGACTTCTAGACGATGCATTACATGCATTAGTTTTGACAAATTCAGCTAAAGCAGTGTGCTCATAAAAGGGTTCTTGTTCATTTTAAACCGTGTTTTTTTTTTTTTGAAAAACAGATGAAATCTTGTAATATGGTTTGACATATATTTATGTGGAATGCTTACTGCTTTTTTAAAACTTTTTTTTAAATTAAATATCTACTTAGCCTCATCATGGCCATGCTGCATTTTACAGGATGGTTTGTAATTAGCAACTTCATGTCTTTGAGACTTATGTTAAAGAAAACTCAGAGCTACTTCAAGTATCAGAGAGAGGGATACAAAATGTCCCGAAGTGTGTCCAAAATAACATACCCCATTCACTGCCACTGAGGTAATTAATTGCCTATTTCTGTACATTGTCACATATGCGTGACACGATCAGCACACCTACAAATGCTCAGAATGACTGTCTCCAGATTTTTCCAGAAAAATTACTATTAAGTAGCACCTAAAAACTATTAAAGCCATATTATTAACCAAAAAGAATAGTAGGTTCTGTAATAAGAGGTGTAGTCACCTCTTCTGCCAGCAAGAATTCTGTCACTCCATTGAAATTCACATTGCTATAAATGATAGAATTAAAATACTCATCTTTGATTGTCTTGCTATACTTGAAGGGACTGATAGTTTCAAGCATCAGTCTCAGATGATGTCTAAGATGCCTTTGAACAATTGCTTTCTGTTTTGACATCTTTCTTGGCCTATGATCAAACTGTGTGGTGCCCTGGAGTCCCTATCCTGGAGCTTCCCTTACCTATACTTACTGCCCTGCTAATGATGAAGCTTATATAGACTTCTTACTCTATCTGGCTCTTCGTCTAAGTTACTGGTTATTAAATCGGCTTATATATGATTAGCAAGATGATGTCTGTAAGTCTTCCAGTAAGTTCCAGACTATCTCTGAGTACACAGAAGGTGTCGAGTCTGAAAAGGTAAAGGAGATAAAATTCCTCCCAAGGGGGATGCCTATATTCCTATATTTAGGAATATTAAAATCCTTCTAAACCAGGCTCCATTTGCCTTTTAAATCTGGCCTTGATGTACCTCTGCTCCAGCCAGACTGGTCCACCAATGGGGTCTGCGCATGCCTTCAGCTTTCCTGCTTTATTCGATTCTATCTGAGTCCTCAGTCCTGTCACCTCTGTCAACTTTCACTCATCTTTCAGGACTTGGTTTGCATCCCTCAGATCTTGTTTATAAGATCTGTTTTTGGTAAATTGAACTGATCTCTGAAAAGTCAGTTCCATGCCCTGAGCTATGCATTGGGGCTTCAAAGATGGCAACACCTGGTTCCTGTTCTCAGGAAGTTTTCTCTTTAGCAGGAGAGACCGTGAGCCACACCGTGCACCCAGGGCTTTGACAGAGAAATTCCCAGAGGGCTGTGTGTGTTTGAAGGGGAGCTCTGGCCCCAAAGATGAGGCAAGTGGGAGCAAAGCTGGATCATTAGAGGTCACTGAGGAAGGGGTGCATAGAGACGACCATAGCAGATAGCAAGGAGGGAGCAGGGGCTCAGAGAAATGAAGATGGGGTTCTCCTGGGCTAGTACAAGTCCTGAAGTGGGAGGGAAAAGTGATGGGAGATGCAGCCAGAGGTGAGCAGGAGGAAGATCTTAAGGATCTTATCGCTTATGTGAAGCAGTTTGAATTACATACTGAGTTATCAGGAAGCACGGAAATGATAAGTGAGATCATCTCGAAAGTCTCTTCCAGATCTGAAATCCTTAATTCTCTGACCCCAGCTCTCTTCTACTTCATACACTTTCCCCAAACTAACTTGAATGGCGTAGTGTTCTTATTTCTATTTCTATCATATCCTTTACAATGGACTCTGTGTATAGTAGGTGATTAAAAGTTGCTTGTCAGCTTTCTATTTTCCTTTAAAAGCATCCTCTGGGAGGCAGAAACCGTATAAAACCTGCTGTTTTACCACACAGCACCTAGTGCTATACATATATATTAAATGAGTGAATGAAAGACGTGGGTGGGGCCCCAGCCTGAATCTATGGCGTCTCCCTTTCCATAGCCACGAGATTTAAATTAAGAGCCTGAATGAAAACACATATCCTTCAATTTTTGCTGCACAGAGACTGGCTGAAAGCTGCTGAGATGCCAGGACTGGGATGGGACATACAACATTGATCATGACTGTTAGAGTCACTGCCCCCTTGAATTTTATTTTCTACCTTTTCTCTTGCCTCTCCATCCTTACCCGCTGTGATTACAAAGGTTCAGCAAAATTAGACACCCCTCTCACGTAAAATCATGGGAAACAATGTGAAAGAATCTGGTACCCTGCTTGAAATTTAATTGTTCTTTATATTTCCATTTTTGTTGTTGCCACAATTTCTGGTGTCATGGGAAGAGCATGGAATGCCATGTGAGATGGACTGGGTTGAGATCTTCCTTCCGCCATGAATAGGTGTGTTTTCTTGCACATCTACTTTTGTTCTTTAAATCTGTTTATCCATCAGAAAAACTGAGCTCGTGAGGACAGCACATGGTATTTGTTGGATGCATGGTAGATGCGAGTTTCCCATTCTTCCGATTGTTTTCTCTAAGGATGTTGATTTTTGTCATGGAAGCAGAGTGATGAGAGGAACTTGCGGTAAGGCCGTTTGAGGTTCCCCGGCGGCAGATGTCCGAGCGGCACAGAGTCAGCTTAGGCCTATACCACATGGCACAGCGATGGGCAAATGCCAGAACTAACTGTCAAAGCAATTGGGTCGTAAGAATGGAAGTTTTATCTCTTGTTTGATCAGATGTGAGTATTAAATGTTTTGCAATAACCCTGAGGGGCAGGTATCACTCATCTCCACTTCACAGATGAGAAAACAGGCTCAGAGAAGCAAACTTGCCCAACAGTCATGCACAAACTGAGATTTGATTCCAAGTACATTCATCAAAGGCTCGAGCCTTTTCTTTCCCTGCCACAACATACTGACACTGCCAATTGGGAAAAAAGTGAAGGACTATTGTCCACAGTCTGCTCTACTAGTGATTGTAAGAGCTGAAAGGCAGAGACCTGTTTTAAAAAGTCTAAGAAAAAAATATCAAAAGAAACTGTGCCACAACAGTTATGCTTAGAAGCACAAATCATACATTTTTTGTGTTGGTTAAATTCTGACCAAGAAAACTTACTGAACAGTTGGACTGAAGGGCACTGAGCAGAACAGTGACTGTCACTCTTGATACACTTCTCTTTCTAGAAGCATTGTGATACTCTGTGTCCCAAATATTTCCCATTCTCATGTGTTTAAGTATGATACATGACACATAATATATGTAGGTTTCATAACTTGTCTCCCTTGTTAATACAAAGCTGAGATGGGCCCTATTATTTGCCAAATTATAGAGTAAATGCAGTTAGAACTCCGGGTGCCATTCGTTTTTTTAAGCCTCCTTCTCACCTCCTGGTGATACCTCTCCTTTCATCGTCCAGACCCCTGCCTGTACCCTGGATTTCAGGTTCTACCATGTTCCTCTCTGTAATTCATCACCTCAGAGCCCCACTGAGGTGTCCCCTGTGTCCACAGTGCCAACTGCTGTTGTAACGTGGTCTGTAATTGCCCTGACTGCTCAGTAAGAGGTGATTTATCTTTAAATTAATTCACTCTATGGTATGAATAACAGACAGAACCCACTATGTTTCTTCCAGCCATATTTGCAATCAGAGAAGAAAAATCATGGCAGAGTGAGAGCAGGTCATCTGACATACTATGAGTCTGGTGTCATTAGAAGTAAAGTCATATTTGGACAGGTAGTGGGATAGCCCATGAGGAAATTCTCTATTACCAAGAGGAAGAGATGAGGTAGAAACCACTGGTGGAGTTTTACTAACATTGTGTGTGAGGGAGGAGAGGTGGAGAGAATAGATTTGTAAAGATGCACGAAGTGTGCGTTGATGATCTCAACTGTTCTCAAGTCCAGAGGGGAAAATGCGCATTTTTAACAGCTACTCAGTATAAACATTTCGCAATAACAATGCTTATGTCTCTTTTTTTTTTTAACTACAAGGTATAAAAACCTCGGGATGTGTTCCAGGTAACTTATTTCTCCAAAAAAGCTTGGGGAAGTAGGAAAGGGCTCCTATAGCAGCAAACCTCGGCAGCACCTCAGCCTGCTGCCTGGTTCCTTCTTATCCCAGTACCTCGGGCAGCTGAGATCTTGTGTGTTAGGAACTCCGGTTACATCCAGGTACCAGTGTCAGTTTCTCTGAATAGCTGCCCTCCGTCCGCCACCTGGTTAGTTGGGGCCCATGACAGGAACTGTTTTCTCTGTCACTGCAAAGTCTTCAGTGAGTCCCAGAGCCTAAGAGGCATAATTTTGAGGTCAGCAAGAACCAGACCTCCAGGGCAGTTTTATCGAGGTGGCAGTGACTTAAATGATGCTGGAAGATGTTTCCTCACAGCTGTGCTGGAAGCCAGCAAATAACTGAGCCATCACTCTGTTAACAGGGGAAAGGCATCCATTTTCATTTGCTCAACTCAGCCTCTCATTTAGAAGCCCCCTGCCAGCTCGAATACTTGAGTGTCAGAAAAATCAAAAACGAAAGCCCCAGAAAACTAAGCACATCGCCAGTCTTCGAGAGACTTCTAAACTGCATAGCATACAATGCGCACTGTCGCCATGCACAATTATGTCTGTCACCGCCGCCGCCTCTTCTCAGTGCCACATAAACTGTGTGGAGAAGTCCTGGCTCTCTGCAAACTCTGAAGGGCAGCCTTTCACAGAGCCTCCCAGGACAACTCCTGTTTCTAGATGCAGAGAAGAGTGTTCCGTCAGCAGGATTTATTTACCTTCCAGCTGACAAGATTTCGGTCTCAGAGTCTTTGTTTTCTGCTGTGGTGTCTGCTCAAATTAACAGTAAGCTTGGTTGTGCTCTTCTGACCAAGGGTCACATTCTCATCTGGTGACTTGCTCTGGGTCGGTACAAACTGCATTGCAACAAAAGCCATGGCTGTTCATGTGCTTTTACAAGAGAAGATCAGTATCTCCTTTGTGCATAAATTCATTGATTTGTGTTTGTGAACATTAATTTTACTCCATTTACAGACATGTCTACTTTTTTTTCTTACTGTTAGAGTGAAAAATTCTATTAAAGAGTGTGGGGCTCTTAGGAACTGAATTATCTGTGTGATTTCTTTAAATGGTAATTCTTTGCATGTTGTATGGTGATCTGTTTTACCTTATCATTATGACTTAGAATTAACTGTGGCTTTAATTTGGGTGGTTTTGATTCTGCCTTGTGAGCTAATAACTGTATAATTCCCTACTAGTGTCATAATTTGTGCTGACATATTAAGGTTAAGTCTAGGCATTCAAGGCAGTTGTGTGTCAGGGCAGAGGGCTAGGAAATTCCTGGGGCCCTTGTGGTGGAGGAGTGGGGTGGATAGTCATGTGAATGAAGCAATGGCCTCGGCGATATTGGTGAGACTTAAGTCCTTCCAATGCCAAGATCTACTCTGAGCCTCAAATATGTAACTTGACCCATTTGAAAAAGGCCCAATTATCTGCAAATTAGCAGAATATTCTCATGTCTTTAAAAAATTAATTTGTAATTTAGAAAAAAACCTTAAGCCTGGAAAACTCTTAGAATTTTAGAACTTAAAAAAATTCATTTCCTAAATGATAACTTGTTTTGAGATTTTTATTTTTTAATTCAATACTATCCTATGCTGAGACATGTTGTCATAGTGGCCAAATTTGCAAATGTGATATTTCGTTTGAAAGGGGCCCGTTTCTTTCTACATAGGGGTTGATCTCTCCATCAGTTAGGATGGATATAAATATAACTGTATCATGTCTAGAGCAAAGCTCATGGCTCAGAAGGAGCTGCTGTCTTGCTCATGGCCATTAGTAAATGAGTCTCTTAGCTTGAGTTTGATAAATCTTTCAGCTCACAGCAGGGAGACCCAATCATTTAATCCCACATTCACATGAATGGTGAAAAAGCGAAGACCATTTTTCTCGTCTATCTGAAAAAAGCAAAGACCATTTTCTCGTCTATCTGGACAAACAACCAAGCCACACACTTTCACATCATCTGAGCTGAGTGTGGCTGTAGCACTCAGTGAGTGGTGAGCAGAAGTGATGTGTTCCACTTGTGTGCTGTGAAGAAGTTGTTGATCTTTTCCTTCTAGCCTCTTCTAGCGGCTGGTTGCACATGATAGGGCCATAAAGGTGGCCTAGCCACAAAGTAGAAGGAATGTGGTTGCCTCTGATCGAGCTGGGGAGAGCCACCTTTGCCAACCAGCTACACCATCTTGAACTGTTAGATGAATGACAAATAGTTTTCTATTCTGTTTGAACTATTACAGCTTTGGAATGTGTCCTGTATACCAGGCAATTTTATATACATTTTCTCATTTAATCTTCAGATAGAGTTGTGAAGACATAAATATTATTCCTGGTTTCTGAAGGACTAGAGGTTGCCAGTAGTTACAGGGCAACTAATTATCAGCATTAGAATCTTAACTTATTATTGGTCATGATAATTCTGACACCCTAAACCTTTGGGAATTAAAATCTGAAAATTTTTCTAGTTATGTAATTAGAATCCTATCTAATCTTTATTGTTTAAAACTTTGATAAACTACTGACTAGATTTTGCTTTACTAAGTGACTTCCTTTAGCAAAAATTAATTGAAAAAAAAGTCTCTAGTCAACATTACTATATTAAGAAGTTCTTATTTTATGTGGTTTTTCAAACAGATGTCTTTGTATTCCACAGAATCTTTAAGATATTTGACTGTGACCATTAAAGGGCGTATTCGGACTAAACTTCTTTTATTCTGGTCTTTTCTAAACTCTGTAATCATGAAACTACCAGTTTTGGTCAAGTTTGGTAAGCCATGAGAATAAAAATATTTATTTCTACAGATCATCAGGAGACTGTCTTTAGTTTACTTGGAACGTTCAAGGAGGCCCGTTTTTAAAGGTTTTGTGGACCCTTGCAGTATTCGCCTACCTAATAACCATTTTATCCTTTTCTGATAACAGCACACGTTTGCTATGGGGAAAATCTTCCCCTTCATCTCAGTCCATGGTACTCCAGCCTCTACAGGCCTCATGAGCCTGTGGTTGGGTTGAGGGCTCATGAACCAAGCCTGGCTATTCAGTGTTTCCATTGCACTAACTATAGTGGCTGGTTCAGAAGGAGCCAGTGATCTTGGCTGAGCCAACAGTATACAACCTGGGATTTCACTGGTACTATAGGGGAGTGACAGTTTTCTTCGGCCATACTGTAAGCCAGGGGGCTACCATATGAAGACTGCTTGCCTGTGAGCAGCTGGTACAGAGGAGGTGGGAAAGAAAGTTGACTAGGGAGATACCAAGCCCTGATGGCAGTATCTACACCTTTGCCTGAAGTCAAGGTGACCCCTGGACTAACCAGTGTGCCTCAGCCATTTTGAATTGGGTTCCTGGAACTTGTGAGTGAAAGGGTCTTGTTTAGTAAACATACACAAAGAGTGCGAAGAATATAAGCAAATGCTGTGTGAATCATCCTGTCTCATACAACAAAATCATATTTCTAAGTGCTCATCATAAATACTTTAATTCTTACAAAGTAACTTCCCCAAAGGAGATGGAAGGATTTAGAAAAGCTAGAAACAGTCCAATAGGATTTCTTTAGAGAATTCTTTATAGCAATTCTTGACTCTGTCCATTTCTAATAATCAGGAAGTAGCATTTCTTCTCGAGAACTATTTTCTTTTATCTCTGATTTTACCTGCACTTTATAAATCTGTAATGAATCACATGTGTATAACCCATAATTCTACAGCCGTTGATTGGGGTAGTGGCAATATTTAAGTCTCTCTGTAAAAATGCAAAGATTATAAAAGATTTTTGCCAAAATAAGTTCACAATAGGTTCACAGAGAAATATCTACTCAAATTAACATTGTACTTTTGAATATGCCTGGATAGACTCCAACATCCAGCACATTATGAATGAAAAGAAAACCAATCCCTTCTGGGTGTTTCAAAACGCTTAATGGTTTTAGGCCAGCTTCATTTTATTTAAATTAAAAAAGTTGATTACAAGCATGAATTTGATACTTTTTAAGAACTATTCAAAACTTAGAAAACCATGTAGAAATCAGCATTGCAATGTTAAATATTTTACCTTATAAACAAAGTCGCATATATAAAAGATACAATATTTTTACAAGCTTAATTGCTGTGAAAATTTAATTTTTTCTTTAAATTTTAAAATTTTTAATTTTTTATTATAGTTGATTTATATTAGTTTCAGATATACATCAAAGTGATTCAGTTATCCATATACATACATATATACATATATTTTCAGATTCTTTTCCATTAGAGCTTATTATAAGAAATTGAATATAGTTATCATGCTATATACAGTAGGCTCTTATTTTATCTATTTGATATATAGTAGTGTGTATCTGTTCATCCCAAACTCCTAATTTATCCCTCCCCTCCCTTTTTCCCTTTGGTAACCAGAGTTTGTTTTCTGTGTCTGTTGAGTGTATTTCTGGTTTATAAATAAAATTTCTATCATTTTTTTTTAAGATTCCACATATAAGTGATATCATATGATATCTGTCTTTCACTGTCTGACTTACTTCACTTAATATGATAATCTCTAGGTCCATGCATGTTGCTGCAAATGGCATTATTTCATTCTTTAAAGGTAATATTCCATTGTGTGTGTGTGTATACACATCTTTATCCATTCATCTGTTGATGGGCATTTAGGTTGTTTCCATGTCTTGGCTATTGTAAATAGTGCAGCTACTAACATTGGGGTGCATGTGTCTTCTTGAATTACAGTTTTCTCCAGATATATGCCCAGGAGTGCTGGATCATATGATAAATCTATTTTTAGGAAAACTTGTAACGGTTTTGAAAAATACATTAAATAAAAACTAGGTATACTCTTAAAATCTGTTTTAGGGTAATTCTCATTAAATATATCATAAACCTGCTGCAGAACTTTTTTTGTAAAAGATTAGGGATGAAAGGAAGAAAAGTTTATATTTAAGAATGCAAGATACAGAATAAAACTTTGGAAAAAAATCCAGTTTCTTAACTATGATTGAGTGTCTTAAAGATATTCAGTCAGATATTTGTTATCTTAAGTTATTTAAACTGGCCATATACTCATGTATGTAACGTGATCTTCTGAGTCAAATCAAATATCAATAGAAGTCCACAAGTAATTTCCAAGGCAGAAGATTCTGGAATCACAAAAATATAATGTAAGTCAATCCAAAACAGTCAAGTATAGATCTGATTTAATCAATCCATGCAGTAACTTTAACCAACTTACTGTAAGAAGCCAAAATTTACTCAAAATACGCTTCAGTGGAAGAGTTTAACAGCACATTAGGCCCAGCTGAAGATAAGATTATTAAACTGGAAAATCAGAATAAAATATGCTGAATACTGTGACTACAACACAGAGAAGAAGAGATAGCAAAGATGTTGTGAAATATAGAGGGTAGACTAAGAAGAATACATTTAAGCAGAGTTTAAAGAGGAAAGAAAATATAAGACAGACGAGATACTTGAAAATGTAATACCTGAGGGTTTTCCAGAACTGATGAAAGACACTAATTAAAAGATTCGAAAAGACCAATAAGTCCTAAGCAATATTTTGTAAACAACTATACCAAGTTAGTGTAGTGAAAATATAGGCCAAAGAAAAGAGCTTCAGGTGGCCTGAAGAAGGGTCATATATGAGATTACCCCTAAGACGTTGATGTCATATGATCAGCCTGCCAGTGCTCTTGCACTGTCTGATTTCCAAGACTGACCCTTTTAAGGTAATTCTGTTACTACTCTGAGACAATGTAGATGACGTCTAGGTTTCCTTCATAGGATAATCTGTGAGATATTTAAAGACTATAATCACATTCTCACCATACTTTTTCTTTCATTTTCAGATTCTCTGATCATTTCACAAGTGGTGTAGCTTTCAGGGTTTGCATCAGTCTGTCACTGTCTTTAGGCTAAATGTTGCATTCATTTTCAGCTCCCAGAACAGGACACCAGCTTCTCAGTGAGATCTGGTTAGGCTAGAGTACAGAGGGGTAATCATCTTTGCTCTTAACACTCCTGTTAAAGCCACCTTGAAAGGTCAGCTGCTTTGTGGTAACACATCACACTTAGGATTCACACTTAGGTCACAGACCTCTAAAGATTATAAGTGCTTTCCATATATGCTACTAAGTCACTCCTTGTGGCCTTTAGAGTTACCGCTGGGGACACAGGTGAAACTAGGTTAGTCTGTTAACTGTCATTTTGTTATATTCAATCTTAACTAATACAAGCTACTTTGATTTTTAGTTTCCTGGAATAAATGGAATAATGTTTTTCACATAGGATCTAAAGAATATAGCTCAGTACCTAGCTTATGGAAAGTACTCAAAATATAGACATTATTACTTATTAAATTTGTGTTTCTTTCACCCTGCCAGTTGATTTTCATAATGCCATTTCACTACCATGTGTGATAGGTAACATCTTCACTTTACATATGGGGGAAGTAGAGCTCAGAATGGCTAAGAATATACCCAGTAAAAGGTAGATCTGGATTGACAGTCACCACTAGACTCCTTCTCATATATCTTCTGTCATCCAGCCTATTAGCTGAGCCTTTCAGTTTTGTAGTGAATTTATTTGATAACAAGGCTTCAAAATTCTTGTCCTAGTTACTAAACAATCACTTTTACAATTCCCCAAATCAGCATCAGGACCCATGTTATTTAGACCCTATCCCAACCTCTTCCATTTTGCAACTACATATTACAGCAAATCCTTCCATGCCATACCGCTACTATGAAGGGATGTCCTTAGCTAAAGCATAGCTGAATTTTAGCAAGGTGGCTGCCAAAAGTATTTCACAATGCTCTTGTTGATAACCTGTAAATGCTTTAAAATCTTCTCTGGTATCAAGGTCTGGGTGATAGTTGAAAGGAGTTCACTCTTCTCCAGGACTTTTGAAAATTCCTGTAATTCTTCAACATACTCAGCTGAAAGTTTGAGGCAGTGTCATGACCAAAAATGATCTATCTGTCTCTCCCAAAACAACTAGTTAAGACAGTATACATATATTCAACTAAAAGACTTCAAAGGATTTTCAAAATTAGTGTTTGCAGTGTGTCCCAAAACTTGAACTATGAAAAAAAGTGAATTGAATTTTTACTCCATTTTAACAAAAATTGTTGGATAGGTTGTGCCCTTTGGCTTATTACTATTAAAAATGAAGTTCTAAAGTTGACACCTATTAGTTCCTCAACGTCATTTAAAATTTTGGATAGATTATGATGTAGTATGACGTATCTTTTCTAATGATCATCTTTGAAATGCAGCTGGCACCCAAAATGGGCGTGCTCAGTCTTGGTATAAATTTCTACTCTCTACCACTAATTAGGCCAAAATAGAACCTGTGTGTGTTTGTATGATTCCAATTTGGGTGGGCAACTTCCTGGCATAGGTATAAATGCCTCCCAGGCAACTGTTTTTTATGGAAGTCATGAAAGAAGGGAAGAAGTTTGGTCATTTGGAGAGGTGCTTATTATTTTACAGTTAATTAGAGAAAGGAGGTTCTTTCTAAAATAGTGTTATTCCGTATTTCTAGGTGAAGAGGGAGAATGAGGAGAGGAGCAAAGGAGTGAGAGAAAAGCCATGGTTCTGTGTTAGGAACTCTTACATATTTGTTACGAGGAAGTAAAGCAAGACTTTGTAAATATTCATTGTTACTACCCCACTACCCCTTTAGTTTCCATTGGTACTAAGTAAATGCAAGTAAGGCATTCAGAATGGAATAGAAAAACTACAAGAACACTCATCCATGGAAGAGCCTCAGGTTAACACCACGTTAGAGAGTCCTATTTACATCAGTGTGACTGACCATCCTAGTTCTTTTATTTCTGCTCCAAGTAGACTCTCGAGCTATAGACTAGATCCTATAAAGGCTTAGTTTTGTATAATTAATTATTGCCTTTTATAACAATTTATAAAATAGGGATAAATCATATTGAAACCTAACTGTAGTCAATCATATCTACAATTTTAACCTTAAATTCAGATCTAGGCAATGCTGATATCTTTCCAGGGACCCAGAGTCTTCATTTTTCCCTTTGGTTATGATGTAATGGCCACTCCCACTGTCATTTAGAGATTCTGGATGTCTCAAGTTTTCCCTCATTTACCTCTGTGTGATAGCAATCTCCTAATACATATTTGCAAAAACCCCAGTTCAATTGTTATGCTTAATTACATATATTCCACTCTTGAAAACTTTGGTTTCCTCCTCAACTGGGCAGCAGAAAAGTTTGGGGTAAGAAATAGATGAAAAGGACACCAAAAAAATACTACTTGTATTACTGCCAGTGTATGATTACCTATAAAACAACCTTTGAAAGGTCATAGATCCTACCTCTACTTCTGAGTTTCCCTCAAAACTTGAGAGAGGGTGACATGACACCCTTTCCTTCCAGATTTAGAAAACTCTACTATCAATTCACAAGAATGGCTTTTTCTACAAGCAGATATTCTTCAGTGATAATTATTCATGGAAAATTATAAATTTTTATTACCTTTTGTTAAAGTAATGCCACTATTAGGCCATATGTAAATATTCACTAAATGAAAGGATAGAGAGGCCGTCATCAGGAAAAAGTAGTTTGTCTAAATATTAAACGTTATTGATAAAAGTAGTAGCTCCCTTGTACATCAGCTAAGGTAAACAAAATAAAAATTCGTGTAGTTCATTCCTTTGCATCCTGAGGAGAGTGGACTTTGAATATGCAGCTATGTTATACTTTGAAAGACTTGTTTAAACTAGATTTTAAAGTAACAGTGTTTTCTGTTCTGTAATGCACAAAGAATCACCTCTGACGCTAAGAATAAACTTCAAAATTAAGCAAAACACCCCAGAAAGATGCACAGTTCTTTATGAACAGACCATACATTTATTCATTTTGAGTTTCCTGTATTCTATAGAATTATATTTAAAAAACGAAGTCCCTAAAACCCACAACAGTACTTCTGCTTTTTCAGTAGAGAAGAAGTGCAAATTCTTGTTGTGTCTGGGATTCAGGAAAGCATATCTGCACTGTTGCAGAAAGCAGGGGAAAAATGTCCTATCAAACATCATTGAAGTCTTTTCCAAAATCGTCTGCCGTTAGCAACAATGAGATACTTTGAGAATGATCTGCAACTTTTGAGGCGTGTAATAATACTGAAAACAAAGTAGTCCAATATTACAGTAGTGATAAATAAGATTTATAAATCATTTTTAGATAATTTTCAGTTTTATCTCAATTTTTAGTCTCAGATAAGTATTGTCCTTGATATTTTAACAAGTCATTAATTAAACTGCCATGCTACTTTTCCTTCTACTGCCTTGGCTAAATGGTGAAACCGTGAAGATGTGTGGTTTTCAGAATGATTTCCAGTCTATTTTCACTTCCTCACCTCTGCTACTCTGTAAATCTGATGGCTGTGGCAGGTTCATGGTATAAGACATTAGTTATTAAAAGCTGATGTCTGAATTATTTATAAAACCTTATTACTCAGACATCGAATTAGTAATAATTCTCCAAAAGCACTGTACTCAAAACTGGACTGTCTAGAATGGAAATGAAGAAAAATTCATAACTAAGATTTTTAAAAAGAATTTGCCAATAAATTAATGACAGATTTAGTGATTTAGGTAAGTTTAATTGAAAGGTGTATTAGGTGATGTTAGCATTGATTTCTGCATTTATATTTCGTCTAGAAGAAAACTTGTGGACATTATTAAATGACTCTTTATTGATGAGTTTATTCAATACATAAGAAGGAAAAACTGAAGTGAAGATGACGTGTTTGACCAATACTGGCAATCAGAGGACCTGGATTTTAAGTTATTTTGCAGACATTTCCTGCCTCTGTAACCCTTTTCAAGTTTCACAGTTGCCACCAAAAAGTCTGTTTATGTTTGTGAATGTCTGTCAGTTCCAATGGCCTTCAGCTCACACCAGACACCATTGCTCCGTATAGCTGTGCAGCATTCTTGCTTCTGAACTACAGCGTGTTCCAGTCAACCACAGTTACACTGACATGAGTTAGAACAGAGTCCAGATGAAATCTACTTGAAGGTGTCAGCCACCTAGTGCAGTTCAGATGTTCAGAGTAGACTTCTGGACAATGGAACAAAGTCTAGATCTTGGGTTGCAGAACAGGCCATGATTCAAATCCCAGCGTGCCTTCTTTCACACTAAGTGAACTTGGGGTCTCAGAGCCTCAGTTTCCTCATCTTTGAGAAGGAGGCATGGTGATGGTAAAAATAAAAATAGAAATGATTAACAGGGACTGGTAGTTATTATGTGCTGTGCACAATGCTAAATTTTTCCTCCATAAAGTACTTAGCCCAGAGGACTGTTGGGAAGAGTTAAATGATTAATGAACACAGAGCACAGAATGAACACTTGATAAATAGTTGTTGCTTTTTCTACCACCATTACTGGTGGTGTTCCTCCTCCTCGCCTCCCTTTAGGTAACTCTAACCTTTATATGGCCTTCTCAATAGGGTTGCCAGATACAACACTGGGTACCTGGGAAGCACAAACTTCAGATAAACAACAAACTTGTAAGCATATTATATGGGATATGGTTGCATCAAATAATACTTATGGTAAAACTTCTCCAAAATTCAAATTTAACTGAGTAATTTGTACTTTTAGTTGCTAATCTGATAGTGCTACTTCTCAAATATGTATGTAATTTGTCCTAGTGGTGGAAGATTGGGGATCTTTGTATAACTTAAAAAGTGCTTTAAAATGGTGTTTTGTTTTGTTTTGTTTTGTTTTGTTTTGCAGTACTAAGTTTGGGAGGGGTGGTGGCCTCCCTTGTATCTCGAGGGGACAGTTCAGCAGTATCTCCTACTTACTTTGGGCTGTTCCATTCACCATGTATTTCTTAGGCTAATAGAACATCTTTTCAAGAATGTGGTTACTATTCCTGGTGGTCTGGGTCACTATTTTAATGCAGTGGCTTCATTGGATGACTATGCATAAAAAAGTAACAGTAAGAAAATCAAGATCCATATAAGGTTTTCAAACAACTGTGTTCTGAATTCATCAAGCATTTCAGAAGAATTTTCACCTGTTTGTATGGAAAACTTACATTTTTGCCAGAAATAAAATTCTTTTACTTATAAAGTGTATCTTTATAAGTGTTATCTCTATTTTAAGGAAACTTAAGCCTTTTGCCTGTTTCTTACCTATTTATCTTGAAACATAAAAATGATATTTATGGGGAGAGGTATAGCTCAAGTGACAGAGCACAAGCTTAGCATGCATGAGGTCCTGGGTTCAATCCCCAGTACCTCCTCTAAAAACAATAAATCAGTAAATAAACCCAATTACTTACCCTCACCGAAAAAAAAAAAAAAAAAAGAAAGAATGATATTTACATCAAAGTATTTTTTAATGTTCTTAAGAGCTTTTGAGTCTTTGTCCATTCCCTCTGTCTTATTTCTAAATTATACTATAATTTATATATTGCAAAAAAGTGTTTTATTCTCACAGTACAGCATAAAACTACACACCAAGAAAGGATTCTGATTTTCACACTTGAGAGACATTTCTGCCCCTCTTCCCTATCACACATTAATCTAAAGATAAGACATGCCTCACACACCATTTGGAAGCTATTCTCCAAAATGTCAGGGTTGAGCATTAACATCATATACTTTTATCTACAAAACCATGCCTTTGAGCATGAATAGCAGTCTAGTTATGCAGTTTTCAATGTTATTTATTATGAGGCTGCTGTTTAATATTACATTAATTTGCCAACTAGTTAGTCAAATGAAAATATTTTCTTCTCTAAATATAATGACAAACTTTTATATCCTACTTAACTCTTGACAATATAACATTTACCATTATTATCCCACGCTTCTCTTTGTGAAATTCGTAACATTTGTTGCATTCTCAGTTCCATTTTTATTCATTTGCATGAAGGAGGGCAAAATCATGAAGTGAGTTAAGTTGGTCTCTCGTGAACCCCCTCCCACATGTCCACCACTGAGTTTCTCCTCCTTGACACCTTCCCAAACACCTGTGGGAGGAATGAACACATGAATATTGAAGCAATCAGATGGCCACTGCAGTGACTTTAAGTTTCAAAGTGACTGACAATACACAGGATTTATTCCTTTGCTAAGATAACTGTCCAGGATAGACTGAGGGGAAGGGTCAAATATTCATCACTGCAACATCCGTCACCTTAACTTGTAGGATGGAAGAGTTCTCCAAACATGTTCTGTTTAGATTTTGTTGTTGTTAATCTTTTTTACTGCTATGTGAAGAAATCTCACAGCAGCGATGATTGTTATCCTGACATTTGTTTGGTATTTTATGGTTCATAAGAACTTTTGCAAATCATTTTGGGTAAATTATTAGCTAAAGATCGAGAAAAACCCCTCTCCCTGAGAAAGTCTGAAGTAATCAACTTTTTTTTTTTTGCTTCACTTTTTTATTTGTTTTGAATAAGACAGAAAAGGAGAGATTCAGAACTCCAAGGGACATAGAACAGTGGAAAGTGTTTTGCTTTTTGGCCAAGATATTTATTTTCTCCCTAGAAAATACTAAGATTCAGACATGATCCTATATTGTCTGATGGGGTGGTGCTGCTTTTGTTTCAAAAGAGGGAACAGTGAAAAGCCTGTCTTCTCCCTCTCCTTTCTGGGGAAGAGTGGAGAGATGGAACAAGAAGATGCAGTCATAGGGAGGATCTCTTTCTGTGACACCTGGTCACCGTTTGCAAGGGCCAAAGGGGCAGAGCTTCATTTCTTGTATCCAAGGTAACTGATAGTGATTATATTCAATCATGATTTTTCTCATTTGGGAGACACTGAATGATTCTCCTTTTCTTCTTTAACAGGAAAATGACAAAGGAGTACCATGCTTAATTTCTCAGGACTGATAGGAGGTTACAAACGTTTGCAGAGCATCTCAAACTTCCATTCTTTTTGTTTTTGTAAGCATACAAAGTATCTTTGTGTAGTGGAATGGCCCAGTCTGTGCATAGCTCTGCTTTAGTACACTGGTACTCATCAAGCCTCATTTGCCAAGATAAGGAAAACTTGTCACACAGCAGATAGCCAAGAGGCACTCACACTAAAAGTGCAGAATTTTCTGGGAGATTCATAAAACCCTGCCACTCCAAGTGTGGTCCCTGGACCAGCAACACCAGTATCACCTAGAAACTTAATTCTAGGAAATTTCTGCATTTCTAACATCTCATCCCAGACCTACTGAATTAAAACCTGCTTCTTAACAAGACCCCTTGTGATTGGTATGCACATTAAACTTTGAGAAGTATTGTCTTCACACATACAGAGAACAAACTAGTGGTTACCAGTGGGGAGAGGGGAGGAGGGGCAAGGTAGGGGTAAAGGTTAAGAGGAACAAACTATTTTGTATAAAATAAGCTACAAACATACATTGTACAGCACAGGGGATGTAGTCACTATTTTATAATAACCATAAATGGTGTATCTTCTTTAAAAATTGTGAATCACCATATTGTACATCTGAAACTTGTGTTGTAAATCAACTATATACCTCAGTTAAAAAAAAAATTACTGATAGTTGATGCTGGAGGAAAGTATTGTCTTAGCACAAGCACAGTACTTTATTAAAGCCTTGCAATGAACCCATGAGTCATATTGCTGCTATTATCCTTAGCATGAGGAAACTGAGGCACAGAGATGTTGTTCAAATAATAAATTCCTCAAGAATATAGCCTGTAATAGTAATATTAACAAAAGAACTAGAAAAAACATCGCCAGCAGTACAGCACATCAGTGGGTAAGAGGTCCTGACTGTGGAGTCGGACTGCCTGGGTTCAGGTCCTGACTCTTACGGCTCACCAAGTGGAAAATACTGAGCAAGTTGCATAATATCTGTCTCCTTTTCTTAACAGTAAAATAGGGGTTTTGAAAGAACCCACCTCATTGTATTGGAGGAGGGGGAGAATTAAATGACTAAATTCAAACAAAATGCTTAGAAGTGCCTAGGATGTAGTCCAAATTCCATATACGTTAGGTAGGAGTAATAGTAATTGTAGTGGTAACATTTTTTCCAATGCTTACTACGTACTTCATTTAATTCAGTCCTTGAAATTACCCTACTGTCCCTGCTACCTTGTGGTAGAAGGACTAATGTTACCCAGCTGAACTTGGGTCTGCTTCCCCAATGTGAAAAAAAGTCAATCTGCTGGTACCAGGTGTGGTAAAGGAAAGTACTGCATTTATTGCAAGGTGCCAAACAAGGAGAACTGGCAGCTAGTGCTCAAAAGACCCCATCTCCCCAGTGGCTTTCAGGGGAGGGTTTTTAAAGGCAATATTGAGGGTGAGGGTTGCAGGCTGCATGATCTGCTTGTGGACATTTTTCCTGATCAGCTGGTGGTACAGTAACAGGGTGATGTTTCAGGAATCTTGAGTCATCAACTTGGTTCCAACCAGTCTGGGATCTCTGTACTTGTGGTCAGCGTGTAGTCACCATCCTCCCTGAATTGGGGGGTGGGGTGGGGTTTAGGGTCTGCAGAACTCGGTGATATGAATCAGATTGTATCATGATCCCTTCAGGAGGAACCAGGGGTCCTGTGAGTCCCTTTTATGGATGAACTGTTGTTTAAGCTATCACTTTTTTTCTTGCTTGACTGCTTTTCCTTTGTTTCTGCATTCCCTCACTTCTCTAGTTAGTAATTGCTTTTGAATCTGCTCTTTGAAACTTGGGGGAGGCCAAGCCAGAAGCAGGGCATGTGGAGGAGCTTGTACATGTAAAGACCCTACAGGGTCCTGCTTAGTTTCACTAAGAAGTAGTTTTGCCTGAAGTCACATAGCTGGCGAATATGACACTGGCATTAAAACCTCAAGATTTGGCTCCACGTTATATTGTACTGCTCTTTGAGTGCCTAAAGTCCAGGTCTTTTGAATGCAAGCCCTCTATTTTTCCACGAGACTGCACTTTTCTCCAACCATGAATGAGAACATTTTCAGATGACAGATGACTCATTAATGCTATTTGATTCAGAAGGCAATTATCGGCCTTTAGATCTGCCTCTGTTTTGCTCCAGGTCCTATTCCTTTCCTCTTTGCTCTGACCCTAGAGAACACTCTGTCATTCTTTGCTTGCCTCTGGTTTCAAATCAGCATCAGAATACTCTTAGAAGGTAATGGAATCCTGAGCTGAGAGTTCCAGCTTCCCTAGGATTCTTCCTAATAAATAACCTCTTAGCGTGTCTGTTTCGTAGTCCTTTGAGGGAAATTTGCATTTTGATAGAGAACTTCTGAAGATGTAAAGCGTAACCTACAGACAGACTATCTAATGACAGTATATCAGCTACAAGAGGGCAATGCCCTCTAGGGTAAAACACAATTAAAGAGGAATAAAAAAGTTTTTCCAGAGAGCCTCTCAACTCTGCCTGTAGGCAAACAGTGTCCCAGATAACAACACACCTGCAAAAGTCTCTACGAAGCAGTGAAATAGAACGTAATAACCTATATGTTTTAGGAGGGGGCAGGTCTGATTTTTAATTTAACCTCACCAGTGGTGTTCATGACTAAAAATTTATAAACTATCTGCAGTGGCCTATTAAGTGACAAAACAGCCCTCCATGCCAGCGTGAGCTTCAGCGTGGATGGGCTTGAGCATGAGGTGACTATGCGGGTGGAGGACATTAATAGATATTTTTACAATCGACCCTTGAACAACACTGGTTTGAACACTGGTTTGAACTGAAGGGGTCCACTTAAACATCTCAGTAGCAAACACTACAGTTCTACACAAACCCTGAACTCCAGTTGGGTGAATGCTCAGATACAGAAGGCCACCTGTACATTATACTTGGATTTTTGACTGCGTGGAAGGTCAGCACTCCTAGCCCCCACGTTGTTCAGGAGTCAACTATGCTCTTTGACATCTCCAGGGAAAGGCAGTCAGAATCTAGAAGGCAGTGCTCCAGGAGCCTAAGACTGTCTCAGAGAATGGATATCTACTTTAAGGAACTCTGGAATTATTGGCATGGTAGAAATTTACACACATGTAAGGTGACTTTTCTTTCTTTTTTTTTAATTGAAGCATAGTTAGTTTACAATGTTGTGTCAATTTCTGGTGTACAGCATAATAGAAGTAAGCCAGAAAGAGAAACAAAAATATTGTATCAGTATATGTGGAATCTAAAAAAAAAGATAAATGAACTTATTTACAAAACAGAAACAGACTCATAGACATAGAAAACAAACTTATTACCAGAGGGGAAAGGGGGTGAGCAGGGATAAATTGGGAGTTCGAGATTTGCAGATACTAACTCCTATGTGTAAAATAGATAAGGTGCTTTTTCTAATGCTTCATCATGTGAAGGACTTAGAGGTCTGGGGAAATAATACCATTGGTTGTGTTTCATGAGTACATGTGTAAAAGAGGCTTGGGTATGTTAGAAAATGTAGTTAAGAATTTATTATAAAGTACAAGCCTTTTGTTACAGCAAACTGTTGAGGTCTCTGACAAGACTAAAATTCTAAGTCTGTTAACAAGATGGAAAAATACCAACTGAATCTCCAAAGGCAGAAAAGCCATCTACTGTCTGGATGCTTTGTTTGAAATGGTGAGAAATGGAATTAGGCTAGAGGCCTACACTTTATAACCGTCCTCCTTAGAACATTAGAGGTTTTTTTTCTTTCTCTTCAATAAGGCAAAAAAGATAATACAGAGTGGCCCAGGAGACATATTAGCCACAGGTCAAAGTAACAAGAGTATGTGTATGCTTAGGGGTCAGTGTTGCAGAAAATAATAGAGCTGAAAAGGTGTAGAAGATTTCTAAAACTAGATGGCCACGAGGGAAAAAACCCACAACAAATCTGATGAGAAAGAAAGTGGGATAATGCATTCAAGAGAATGTGTAGTTGATCATTTAGCTTCATACAATAGCTCACAATTTGGAACAATGGAATATCACGACTGGTTTTTCTTTTGCTTTAACTCAACACATTCTGTCATTATTTCTTTTGCAGAAGTGAGTGGGATGAGACATAGAGGTTGCTATAGTTACTCATTTTTAATGAATTTCAAGACTTATCCAACCAAATAGCACTCTCTCACTCAAAAATTTTAGGGGGTGGTAGAGGGAAATTTCTGACTGAAAAATGACTCATCATAATACATACAAAAATGTTTTAAAACTTAAGGAATAAAATTTTAATTTATTGAATCAGTTTATTCTGTGATTTATTCTTGTGAAGTGTGTCATTTGAGGACATTTAAATGACACTCATTTGAGTAAAATATCTTTAATTCCTTTAAAAATTATTTTTTTCTTGTTACAAGTTTACAATGCTTAACGCATCTATTAATAATCAAGAAAATGTGATGGTAAAAAATTCAAATACAATTTACAAAAATCAAAATCCACTATTGCTTTATAAAGAGAAATAGTTTTGGAATATTTAGCTCCCCCACGTTTAAACTACCTTTCACAGTGGAAAAACAAAACAATACAAAAACAAAACAAAACAAAAAAACTAACTACTAGACTTGAAAAAGGAGACTATGACTATAAACTTTCTAGTAAGGAAGTTGTTACTGAGAGGAGAGGAATAAAATTTACCTCGGTTCTTAGTCACCTGAAAAATAAATTTCTAATGGGAGACAGCATGATACAAACAAATTTTTTTTAAAGTTAATAGACTTTATTTATTTTTTTTTTTAGAGCAGTTTCAGGATCACAGCAGAATTGAGTAGAATATACAGGGAGTTCGCACATAGCTCTCCCCACCCACACATATATACTCCCCTACCCTTCACATCCCTCATCAGTGTGGCATATTTGGTACAACTGATGAACCAACATGGACACATTATTAACAACCAAAGTCCATAGGTTACATTAGGGTTCACTCTTGATGTACATTCCATGGGTTTTGACAAATGCATAATGACATGTAGCCACCACTATAGTATCATACAGAATAATTTCATTGCCCTAAAAATCCCTTGTGCTCCATCTGTTCATTCCTCCCTCCCTCTCCCCAAACCCCTGGAAACCATGATCTTTTTATTTTTTCTGTAGCTGTGCCTTTTCCAGAATGTCATTTGGTTGGAATCGTACAGTTTGTAGCCTTTTCAGACTGGCTTCTTTCATTTAGTAATATGTCTTAAGTTTCTTCCATGTCTTTCATGGCTTGATCTTTTTTTTTTTAACTGCATATATATTTTTTAAATTTACATATATGTACTATTCATTGTTTCTAAGAATGTTTAGAGCTTTAGCTTTTTAAACTTACATAGTTAGCAAAGGAATAAAGCCAACCACAAAATAAGAATTAATTCAAAAAGATACATACACCCTGCTATTAACAGCAACATTATTTATAATTGCCAAGTTATGGAAGCACCCTAAGTGCATACCAATAGTTGAATAGATAATGAAGATGCAGCATATATATATGTAATGGAATACAACTCACCCATAAGAAAGAAGGATATTTTGCCATTTGTGGCTCTTCACTTTTTTTTTCCACTTCAAAAACCAGAGTTTTATAACCAGCATAAAAATTTCCATAACATCAAAAACATCAAAATACCTAGAAATAAACTTAACCAAGGAGGTTACCTATACTCCATTAACCGAAATGACACAAAGAAATGGAAAGATTTCTTGTGCTTTTGGATTGGAAGAATCAACAGTATCAAAATGGCCACACTACCCAAAGCAATCCACAGATCCAACGCAACCCCTATCAAAAGACCCACGATATTCCTAACAGAATTAAAACAAATAATCCCAAAATGTATAGAGAACCACAAAAGACCTCGAACAGCCAAAGCAATCTTCTGTAGGTTTTTTTTCTCTTTCTTCTTTTTGTTCTCTTTTCTCATGGTTTGATGACTAGAGAACGTCCTTTAACAATTGCTGTAAAGCTGGTTTGGTGATGCTGAAATCTTTTAGTTTTTGACCATCTGTAAAGCTTTTGATTTCTCCATCAAGTCTGAACAAGAGCCTTGCTGGGTAGAGTATTCTTGGTTGTAAGTTTTCCCCTTTCATCACTTTAAATATATCATGCCACTCCCTTCTGGCCTGTAGAGTTTCTGCTGAAAAATCAGCTGATAACCTTGTGGGAGTTCCCTTGTATGTTGTTTGTTGCATTTCTCTTGCTAATTTTAATATTTTCTCCTTATCCTTAATTGTTGTCAGTTTGGTGACTATGTGCCTTGGTGTGTTCCCCTTTGGGTTGATTCTGTGTGGTACTCTCTGCGCCTCCTGGACTTGGGTGACCGTTTCCTTTCCAAAGTTGGGAAGGTTTTCAGTAATTATCTCTCCAAAAATTTTCTCGGGTCCTTTCTCTCTCTCTCTCAAACAGAAGATTTTATTAGTGAAGTAAAAAGGTAGTAAAATACAGTACACCTCCAAGAACCGGGGCGGGCCAATCCAAGAGAGGAAAAATGGCACCACTTCTTTGTTTTTCCTGTGTTTGTATCCTGATTTAGAGGGTGTTTTTCGTGACTGATTGATGGGTTACATTCTTTGAGTTCTCAGGCTGATTGACAGCCCAAAATAAGGGAGGATACAGTGTAAACTAATAAGGGTGATTTCAGATACCTTTCATGCTAATGATAAAGACCTTCAATATGCTGGAAACCTTCAGAAAAATTAGAGGAAGATAAAAATAAGAAGAATTCGGCCAAGATAGGCTTGAAATATTCACAGCAATAGATGTTAGTGCCTTAAGCTGGATTACCGGTACAACCTGGCAAAATTTCATTTGATTATTCCTCTTTTAAAATGAGCCCAAAGGTGAACAGCCATTGTAATCATGGCTTAAGTTAACAATGTTTCCATGTGTTATTAGTGTAATGTAAAAATATTTACATAATAGCTCTAGAGCTACAGAAATGCTGAAAATGAAACTTAGGCCCACTGCTCAGTAAGAAGTATTCTAAACCAAATTTATGTATGTGACCATCTTTAGAATTAAAGAGTTATAGAAAAAAAGAGCTCTCCTTTTAGCAGCTTCACAATTGAATCCCAAACTAAAGTGCCCCTGTGCTTGAGTTCTATGAAGAGAGACTAGGCAGAAAAGTATAGCCTTTTATAGAGAGTTTGATTGGGTGAATAAACGTTATTTCAGGTTTTAATTTTTTTAATGTCTCAGGAAAATCAACTTGATTCTGAGGCCAGAGCTATGATGCCAGAGCAATAGCCACTAACTGTAATGCTTCACTAGTCTGAATAAAGAGGTGCTGTAAGTGTAAACTACATGCCAAATCAGGAGACTCAATACTAACAAAAGAGTAGGATATTGCATTAATTTTTGTATTGACTCCATTTTAACTTGGTAATATTTTGGATGTATTGGATTACATAACATAATGCTTATTTATGTTATCAGTTTCTTTTACCTTTTTAATGTAGCTACTAGAAAATTTGAACTTAAATATGTGGCTTACATTGTATTTCTCCTGGGCACAGCTAATTTAGACCAAGAAGCCTTGAAGTAAGGCATTAGTTATTGGCAAGGTTAGCTATTTGGACATTTTGTTTTCCTCTCTGAGAAATGATGTTATGTAAGTTTATAGGGTTCCTAAGAAAGTTGGCAGAACCTGCTCAGACCATATTGCAAACAAAGTGATCACTACCATGAATCTAGTTACGATCCATGACCATACAGTTGACCCCTACATCCATTTCGCTCAATCCCTTTCCCCTCTGGTAACCACTAATCTGTCTCTGTATCTATGAGTTAGGTTTTGTTTTATTTTGGTTTTCTAGATTTCACATATGAATGAAATCGTATAGTATTTGTCTTTCTCCATCTAACTTTTTTCACTTTCAGGGTCCATCCATGCTGCAAATAGCAGGATTTCATTCCCTTCATTCCCTTTTATTGGGGGATAAAATTTAATTGTGTATATCTTTATCCATTCATCCATCAGTGGGTACTTCAGTTGTTTCCATGTCTTGGCTATTGTAAATAATGCTGCAATCAGCATAGGGGTGCATATATCTTTTTAAATTAGTGTTTTCATGTTCTCTGGGTTAATATCCAGAAGTGAAATATTTGAGTCATATGGTAGTTCTATCCCTAATTCTGGGGGTAATCTTCATATTGTTTTCCATAGCAGCTGCACCAATACAGAATCCCACCAACAGTGTATGAGGGTTCCCTTTTATTCATATCCTCTCCAACATTTGTTATAGACACTAACAGGTGTGAGGTGATATTTCATTATGGGTTTGATTTACATGTCCCTGATGCCTGATGATTAGTGAAGCTGAAAATTTTTTCATATGTGTTTTGGCCATCCTGTCAGTCTTCTTTGGAAAAATGTCTATGTAGGTCCTCTGACCGTTTGTAATTGAATTGTTTGTTTTTTTGCTGTTGAGTTGGATGAGTTCTTGATATATATTAAATATTAACCTCTTATTGGATAAATTTGCAAATATCTTACCCAATCTGTAAGTTACCTTCTAGTTTTGATGATTTTTTTTTTTTTTGCTGTGCAGAAACTTTTTAGTTTGAAGTAGTCTCATTTATTTTTCTCTAGTTTCTCTTCCTTTTGATGTCAGATCCACAAAAACACTACTGATACTGATGTCAGTTAGGTTACTTTTTATGTTTTCTTCTAGGAATTATATTCTTTCAAGTCTTCCACTTAAGTCCTTAATCCATTTTGAGTTAATTTTTATGTATACTGTAAGATAGTGGCCTAGTTTTATTTTGCTTGCAGCTGTCCAGTTTTCCAACATTATTAACTGAAGAAACTATCCTTTTCCCATTGTATGTTCTTGGCTCCTTTGTTATAAAGTAATTGTTTATACATGTGGTTTGTTTCTGGGCTGTCAGTTCTGTTCCACTGATCTGTGTCTGTTTTTGTGCCACTGCCATACTCTTTTAATTAATATAGCTTTGTAATATAATTTGAAATCAGAGAGTGTAACAGCTCCAGCTGTGTTCTTTCTCAAAATGGTTTTGGTTATTCGGGATCTTTTGTGGTTCCATACAAATTTTAGAATTCTTTTTTCTAGTTTTTTGAAACATGCCATTGGCATTTTGATAGGGATTGCATTGAATTCTAAAGTGGTTTACATAGCATGCACATTTTAACAGTTTTAATTCTTCCAATCCAAGAAAATGGAATATCTTTCCATTTATTTGAGTCTTTTAATTTTTTTCATCACTGTCTTACACTTTTCAGTGTACAGGTCTCTTACCTCTTTGGTTTAATGTATTTCTAGGTATTCTTGATGAAATTATAAATGAGATTATTTTCTTAATATCTCTGACAGTTTGTTATTAGTGTATGGAGATACCACAGATTTTTGTATACTGATTTTGTATCCTGTGACTACTGAATTTATTTACTTGCTCTAACAGTTTTTTGGTGGAGTCTTTAGGGTTCTCCATACAGTATCATGTCATCTACAAATAGTGACAGTTTACTTTTCCCTGTCTGATTTGTATCTCTTTTATTTTTTGCCTAATTGCTATAGGTAGGACTTCCAATAATATGTTAAAAGTAAGAATGGCCATCCTTGTCTTGTTTCCTGATCTTAAAGGAAAAGTTGAAATCTCTTTTGAGTATGATATTACCTGTGGATTTGTCATATATGGCCTTTATTATGTTTGAGGTACATTCCTTCTATACCACTTGAGTTTTTATCATAAATGGATATTGAATTTTGTCACATGCTTTTTCTGCATCTTTTGAAATGACCATATGATTCTTAGCCTTCATTTTGTTGATGTGATGTATCATGTTGATTGACTTGTAGATGCTGAATCATCCTTGCATCCCTGGAATAAATAATTCCCACTTGATTGTGGTATATGGTCATTTTAGTATATTGTTCAGTTTGCTATATTTTGTTGAGTATTTTTCCATCTGTAGTCATCAAGGATATTATTGTGTAATTTTCCATTTTTCTGGTGTTCTTGTCTGGTTTGGGTATCAGGATAGTGTTGGCTTTGTAAAATGTATTTGGAAGATTTTCTTCCTCCTCAATTTTTTGGAAGAGTTGAGAAGGATAGATATTAAATCTTCTTTAAATGTTTTTTAGAATTTGTTAGTAAGGCTGTCAGAATTTGCCACAAGGCTGTTCTGGGGCTTTTGTTTGTTGGGAGATTTTTATTACTATTTTAATTTCCTTGCTAGTAAGAAGTCTGTTTAGATTTTCTATTTCTTCATGATTCAATCTTGAAAGATTGTATGTCTAGGAATTTACCCACTTCTTCTAGGTTGTAAAGTTTGTTGGCATATAATTGTTCATATAGTCTTTTTTGTTGAGGTAGAGTCAGTTATAATGTGTCAATTTCTGGTGTACAGCCTAATATCCCAGTCATACTTATATATACATATATTTATTTTCATATTCTTTTTCATTAAAGGTTATTACAAGTTATTGAATATAGTTCCCTGTGCTATACAGAAGAAATTTGTTTTTTATCTATTTTTATATATAGTGGTTAACATTTACAAATCTCAAACTCCCAAATTTATCCCTTCCCCACCCCCTTTCCCCCAGTATCATAAGATTGTTTACTATGTGAGTCTGTTTCTGCTTTGTAGATGAGTTCATTAGTGTCCTCTTTTTTTCTTTTTTCTTTAGATTCCACATATGAGTGATATCACATGATATTTTTCTTTCTCTTTCTGGCTTACTTCATTTAGAATGACAATCTCCAGGTCTAATCATTGTGCTGCATATGGCATTATGTTACTCTTTTTTTTTTTTTTAATCACTGAGTAGTATTCCATTGTATAAATAGACCACAACTTCTTTATCCAGTCATCTGTCAATGGACATTTAGGTTGCTTTTATGTCTTGGCTATTGTATATAGTGCTGCTATGAACATTGAGGTGGATGTATCTTTTTTGAGTTAGAATTCTCTCTGGATATATGCCCAGGAGTGGGATTGCTGGATCATATGGTAAGTCTATTGTTAGTTTTTTGGGGAACCTCCATGGTGTTCTCCATAATGGCTGCACCAGACTACATTCCCACCAGCAGTGTAGGAGGGTTTCCTTTTCTCTACAGCCTCTCCAGCATTTATCATTTGTGGACTTTTGATTGATGGCCATTATGACTGGTGTGGGGTGGTACTACATTGCAGTTTTGATTTGCCTTTCGCTGTTAATTAGCGATACTGAGCATTTTTTCATGTGCCTATTGGTCATTTGTATGTCTTCATTGGAAAAGTGCTTGTTTAGGTCTTCTGACCATTTTTGGATTGGGTTGCTTGTTTTTTTCTTAAGTTGTATGAGCTGTTTATATATTCTGGAAATTAAGTCTTTGGCAGTTGCTTCATTTGCAAATATTTTCTCCTATTCCATAGGTTGTCTTTTTGTTTTGCTTATGGTTTCCTTTGCTGTGAAAAAGCTTATAAGTTTAATTAGGTCCCATTTGTTTGTTTTTGCTTTTATTTCTGTTGCCTGGATAGACTGCCCTAGGAGAACATTGCTAAGATTTATGTCAGAGAATATTTTGCCCATGTTTTCTTCTAGGAGGTTTATAGTGCCTTGTCTTATATTTAAGTCTTTATGCCATTTTGAGTTTATTTTTGTGTGTGGTGTTCTAACTTTATTGATATACATGCAGCTGTCCATTTTTCCCAACACCACTTGCTGAATAGACTGTTTGCTCCATTGTATATTCTTGCCTCCTTTGTCAAAGATTAATTGACTGTAGGTGTGGGGGGTTATTTCTGGGCTCTGTATTCTGTTCCATCTATCCGTATATCTGTTTTTGTGCCAATATCATGTTGTTTTGATTACTGTATCTCTGTAGTATTGTCTGAAATCTAGGAGGGTTATTACTCCAGCTTTGTTCTTTTTCTTCAGTACTACTGTGGCAATTCTGGATCTTTTGTGATGCCATATAAATTTTAGGATTATTTGTTCTACTTCTGTGAAAAATATCCTGGGTAATTTGATAGTGGTCACATTAAATCTATAGATTGCCTTGGGCAGTATGGCCATTTTAACAATATTGATTCTTCTAATCCAAGAGCATGGGATATCTTTCCATTTCTTGACATGATATTATATATAGAAAACCCTAAAAGCTCTACAGAAAAACTCCTAGAGCTGATAAGAGAATTCAGTAAGGTAGCAGGATACAAGATTAACATATAGAAATCAACTGCATTTCTTTACACTAACATTGAAATATCAGAAAACAGAAGTAAAGAAGCAAATCCTTTTAAAATTGCATCCAAAACAATAAAATACTTAGGACTAAATCTGACTAAGGAGGTGAAAGATTTATACATGGAGAACTATAAAACATCGATTAAGGATGATTTAAAGAAATATTCATATATTCTTATAATCATTTGTCTTTCTGTGGTATCAGTTGTAACATTTAATTTCTGATTTTGAGTCATCTTTTTTCTTAATCTAGCTAATGGTTTTGTTGATTTGGTGTATCTTTTCAAAGAGCTAGCTCTTAGTTTTATTGATCTTTTCCATTTTTTAAATTCTCTATTTCATTTCTATTCTGATCTTTATTATACTCTTCCTTCTATCAATCTTGGGTTTCATTTGTTCTTCTGGTTCCTTAAGTTGACATCTAAGATTGTTTATTTGGGATTTTTCTTGTTTCTTGAGGTAGATCTGTATTACTGTGATCTTCTCTCTTAAGATTCTTTTACTGCAGCCCATAGATTTTGGTATGTTATTTTTCTGTTTTCATATGTCTCTAAGTATTTAATTTCTCCTTTGATTTCTTTGACCCATTGTGGTTCAGTAGCAGGTTGTTTAACCTTCATGTTTTTGCAGTTTTTCCCTCTTTTTTCTTGTGACTGACTTCTAGTTTCATATCATTGTAGTTGGAGAAAATGCTTGATATGATTCCAGTCTTCTTAAATTTAAGCTTGTTTTGTGACCTAACATATGATTTACCTGGAAGAATGTTCCATGTGCACTTGAGAAGACTGTATTCTGATTTTGTTATATTATATATATATATGTATGTAAATATATACATACATATAATGTATGTCAGTATATATCTGTATATATGTCAGTCTGTCTGGTCTATTGTGTCATTTAAGTCTGATGTTTTCTTACTGATTTTTCTGTCTGAATGATCTAGCCATTGATGTAAGTGGGGTGTTAAAGTCCCCCTACTATTAGTGTCTTGTTTTCAGTTTCTCTTTATGTCTATATTTGCTTTGTCTATCTTGGTGCTCCTCTGTCGGGTACATGTTATACATTTACAAATGTTATATCTCCTTGATGGACTGACCCCTTTATAACTATGTAATGTTGTTCATTGTCTTTTATTTTAGTTTCTGTTTTAACGTATGTTTTGTCTGATATGAACATAGCTTACACTAGCTTCTTTTCCTTTTCATTTCCATTTGCATGATGTATCTTTTTCCATCTCTTCACTTTCAGTCTGTGTGTCTTTTCTTCTGAGGTGAATCTGTTGTAGTAAGTATATGAACAGGTCTTGTGTCCTTAACTATTCAGCCATTCTCTGTCTTTTGGTGAATTTAGTCCATTTTCATTTAAACTAGTTATTGATAGGTATGTGCTTATTGCCATTTTGTTCATTGTTTTCTGGCTGTTTTTGTTATTGTTCCTCTGTTCCTTCTTTTTCTCTTCTCCCTTGTGTTTTGGTGATTTTCCTTTGTGCTATGTTTGCATTTCTCTCTCATTTTATGTTGTGTATTTACTTTAAGTATTTTCCTTGTGGTTATCATAAGGTTCACATATAAGATCCTGTGTGAATAGCTGCCTGTTTAAGTTGGTAGCAACTTAAATTTGAACACATTCCATAGCTTTATTTTTTACTCTCCCCATGCTTTATACTTTCAGTGACACTTTCTACATTTTTTATTTTATGCATCCTTTAAGTAATTCTTGTAATTTTAATTTTACTACTTTTTTTGTTTTAACCTTCTTGCTTGCCATATAAGTGACTGATCTACTACCTTTATGTATTTACCTTTAACAGTGAGATTTTTACTCTCATATATATATATTTTTTATTGTTAATTAGTGCCATTTATTTTCAGCTTAAAGTAGTCCCTTTAACATTTCTTGTTGGGTTGACTTAGTGGTGATGAACTTCTTTAGCTTCTGTTTTCTGGGAAACTCTAAATCTCTTCTTCAATTCTAAATGATAACCTCCAGTCAAGAATTCTCTACCCAGCAAGGTTATTTCCTTCATCATTTTGCATATGTCATAGCACCCCCTTCTGGCATGGAAAGTTTCTGTTTAAAAAATCTGAGAGCCTCATAGGATTTCCCTTGTACAAAACAAATTATTTTTCTCTGTGTAGTGTGTGTATGTAACACACATACACACAATGGAGTATTATTCAGCCATAAAAAGAATGAAGTCATGATGTTTGCAGCAATGTGGATGGACCTAGAGATTATTATACTGAGATAAGTCAGAAAAAGACAAACATAATATCATTTATATGTGGAATCTAAAAAAATGATACAAATGAACTTATTTACAAACTGGAAATAGACTCACAGACATAGAAAAGAAACTTAGGGTTACCAAAGGGGAAAGCAGGACTACGGGAGGGGATAATTCAGGAGTTTGGGATTAACATATACACACTGCTATATACAAAATACATAAACAATAAGGACCTACCATATAGCACTAGGAACTATATTTAATATCTTGGAATAACTTATAATGGAAAAGAATATATATTATATATATATATATGTATAACTGAATCACTTTGTTGTACAACTGAAACTAACACAACAGTGTAAATTAACTATAATTTAGAAAAAAAGATACTATTGATATGTCACTGTAACTAGAAATACTTCTGAATTTATTTTAAAAAAGAATGAATGTATTTCATTGTTGTTTCTCAGTTGAGAACCACGACAAATGACAGTTTCTTTCTTCAGGATTTCATCGCCATTTTATAACTTGGAGTTGAGATTTTGTGTTAGCTTAGTATTTCTGTGGTAAAATCATTTGAATCTCTAAAACAGATTAACAAAATAAACCTGTTATCTTCAAAAAATCAAATTCATGAAAGTTACAATGTTCTACATTTTCCAATGTATTTCCACTCAATAAAACTTAGTTTCATTCTTAGAAAATGTTATTGGGAAGTGCATGATTTTGGTCAACAAATAGTATCATTTTGACAATCATTCCACTTAGATCTAGTTCCAGTGTTCAATATTTAGTGCTTACCTTTTTACACTTCACGGCTCTTAATATCTAAGCCATTATTGACTAATATCTAGTTTAAACTCAAACTCCTTTGTTATTCCAGGTTCTCTACAACCTGAAGTTAATCCATTTGCTCATAATAATTTCTTCAACATAAATCTTTGTAAACTTTCAGTTTCCAGCCCTCCAGATTTGCCTTGTGATTTCTTTCTTCTGAGCCTCAGCCTGAAATTTCCTGCTTTCTCCTCTCTTGTCATCTAAATCCTACCCACCTACCTCCATAAAGCCTTTCCTTACTAAAGCAGATCTCATCAGACACTTAATATTGGACATGTACTTTTAGCTAGATGCCTGTGTTAACAATACATAACTACCATTTGTATTATTGCTATTTACCAGGACCTGAAATAGGTCATTTACCTACCAAAATCATCAAAAGTATGTAATCTGAGATTTGCAAATGTTAGCCACTACATATAAAAATAGATTAAAAACACAAGTTTCTTCTGTATAGCACAGGGAACTATATTCAATATCTTGTAATAAACTTTAATGAAAAAGAATATGAAAAGGGATATATGTATGTGTAAAAGGCATTTTAGTATATAGAAATACTCAAAATTATGCTTTGATTGGAATTCAGCTCATTAAAGTTTTATATTAAAAAGAGGAACCTAATTTTTAAACCGTAATGCACAAATGATTAAGCCTCTTATTTTCTTTATGAATCTAGTTCTTTTGTGTTAAAATTTTTAAAAATCACTTTCATTTTGATAAATACATAGCTAATAGATTTGGCAGATTAAATTCCTTGATATACTTAACAGCATTTACAATCAAGTTTATGTAAATTTCCTTAGATATTTCAAACTGTAGTCCCAGATTTATCTGATTTTTCTCAAGCCCTTCAAACAACTAAGGGAAGATTTGTAAATCTATACACCTGTGTTCTTTAAGCATGTAAACAACACTCGTAAATCTAATAAAGAAAACTTCAAAATTCAATAACTCATATTCTTCTGAGTGTATCTAACATACTTAAAACAATAAACAAAAGCATTACTGAAGCTGCACAACGATTTCAAATATATTACTACATGTACATAACCCCCCCAATTTTATTCTCCGATTACTCATTTTTTTCAGAATTACTTATTTTCACATTTTATGTAGGTAACAAGACTTTTCATAGAGCTAACAATGTATTAAAAACAAATTGGGGTGGAGAGGCAGAATTAACATCTTGGTAGGTCTGAGACCACCCGGTTGAAAATTTAGGACCATGATGGAATCAGTCATCCTTTAAAATTAGTGACTAGAACAAGAGATGCTGGAGAAAAATCTTTCAAGACTGGTCTGAGCTGGCATTTATTGAGCTAGATCTCTTCTTTGAGAAATGTGAATCTTCAAATACCCTGTCTGCCATTTTTTTCCCATCTGGTATATTATTAACTGCCTTCATTTATTCATTGAACAACATATGTTTCATAGATTTTATTACATAATTTGAGATTCTGTACTTCCCAACCACATTGCAGTTCATTTAACCAGTCTTTTTTGAGATTTTGCCCTGAAAGGACTTTCAGGCTAGTGTTTCTTTACATATGTTTAGAAACTCATTTTTGCCTTTTCTGTAGTATATTTCATAGTATTTGCCATGATACTGCACAAAATTACTGCTGCATCTTATAAATATTTCCTGGGTATATAAGTAGAATCATATCTAAAAGATGTGATTAATTTCTTTTATTAACCAAATTCATGTAAATATTCCAAGTACATGTATAAATGTTGTAGAGTATATTTATTTTAAGTACTTCTCCTGTTTAATTTAACAATAAAAAATGCTGAGTACTTAATTTTTAAAAATCTAACAAACATAATGATTATTAATTCTTTTACTTGCTTCAATGCTTTATGTACTCATTTCAAATTAAAATCATAAATCTCAACTGATTCTTCAATAACACAATTGCATTAGAATCACAATGTTGACCTGGCTACTCTGATAGACTAGATTTTTTGAGCATTACAAATAGATAAAACATCAAATATATAAGAAGTCCTTAATGTAAACATATTGTGGTTTTCATTTACTTAAAATTTATTGTGACTCATTCAGGAATTAAAAGGTGCTTACACCCTAGGGGAAGTGGTTGAGGCTACACCATAACCAGTAATACAGATTACTTTTCCATGTCTATTTTTTGTATCAATATTATGCTTACCTGGTAAAATACAGGTAGGAAGTATCAAGACTTTATGTAATATTTAAATTGTCTGGGTTTTTTTTTTTTTAAGTATTTGTAGAAGTCACCTATAAAACTGTTCAGACATGATAGTTTCTTTTAGGAAGATACTAAATTAGTGAGTCATTTCCTTTAATCTTTAAAAAAAAAAAAGCATTCAGTTTAGATCTGCTACATCTATAAATATGTCTCTCTTTACACTGTTTCTTCTCTTTTCCTTAGTCAATATTTCCAGTTGATAATAATTATCAGTTGTTTTCTTTTCAAACTACAAACTTTTAAATTTGTTGCCCTCTGATTTTGGTTTTCAATTTCAGTAACTTCTCTGATACCGCTTTCATACTTTCTTTGGGATTATTTGTTCTTTGTTTCAACTTGAAAGTTGGAACCTTAGCTCATTAAATTTTGGTCTTTCTCTTTTGCAAATTGAATTCATGCCTTTAAGGTTATATACTTCCCTCTAAATCTCTTTAGCTATATCCTACAGATAAAGACAGTATCTATTTATTGTTATTCTACATTTAAAAATTAATTATGGTCTCTTTGCATAGATTTCTTGAAAGTATTTCTTTAAAAAATCTAAGTGTCTTTGCTTGTTTTCTTTTTGTCTCAGATTTCAGCTGAACTCTACTATGGGTAGAGAACATGGTCTCTATTTCTATATTTCTTTAAAACATATTGACAGTTATTTTACAGTGTAGTACATGGTCACTTTTCATAGGTATTTGATATCTGATTGAAAATAATTTTATTGTCTAGCTATTGGAAACAATTCTTTGCATGTCCATTTAGAATAGGACTGGAGAAGATGATTAGCTCCTTTGTTTAGGCAGAGGGAGAGTGATAACTTTTTATTTCCATATTTCTTTTATCCTGACTGTAAGCATGGAGTTTCTGGGTTAGGTGCAGACTGATTATTTACCTAGCAATCTTAGTGCTGGTTCCCGTGCTCTTTTCTCTTTTGGGGCAATATGATGAGGGCACATATAACCCTATGTGTAAAGAGTGGGGGCTCTTCCAGAGAAGACCTGAAAATTATGACTCTTGGAGCTTATCTAGGGACTATTGCATAAATGCTTTTCCTTCCCTCCTGAAAAGGGAGAAGACTTTGCCCTCTACTGCAAACAAATCCTCTCTGGGAAGGGAGGGGAAGGTCCCTGGGTTGTTACAACTCTGCAACAGAAACAGATGGCTCCCGGAAAGAGAAATTTATATATCTCTTTTGGATATTTTACTATTTATAATGTCTAAGGCTTGTTTTCTATTCACTCAGCAGCCTAAGTCAGGTGGAAATGTAGCTGCAATTTCAAGTTGTTGGTTATTGTTCAACGAGGGGTGTTATTTTGGGATCTCAGCCACAGTGAATTTGGAGATTTAGAATTCATCTTTCTTACCCCCTGCTACTCCACAGCATGTCACGCCTTCACCCTCCACTCTGTTGATGATGGTAGTAAGGTATGAGGCGGGGTAGGATAAAGGAGTCCCTCTACATTTGGGAAGTAATAAGGTAGTGCTCTCCCCGCTGCACTTCCGCTTAGACCATTTCCTGCTAAAGTATTTCAGAATTGCAGTCGGTAATTAGAACCATGAAAAGTGAAAACAAAGTTCAGTGATTCAGCTGCCTTTATGCAAAGTTAAATTAAATGAACTGCGTAAACACTTGAATTGATAAAGCAGGGTTTTACATTAACATTTCTTTCAGTGACATCTTCTTAATGTTTTTCTCTGTGGACAGTAGGACAGTAAGTGCAGACTCAATAGAAACTGAGCTCAAAGGCATAAAAACCTTAACGATAAGCACAGGAATATTCATAGTGAGTAATGATCAAGACAGTGAAGCTACAATTCAGTGAATAAAAATGAATGCATTCTCTATATAAACAATAATAAGCAACCAAGCACAGTTTTATCATATGATAATCCCAATAAAAGATGCCAAAATATCTCAGTTTCATAGCATTCCAAGCAACACAGATAAAACTCTGATCTATGCAACTGTAATTTTTTTAAATCACATTTTATGCTATTTTTTAATTTTAAAGATAATTTGGATAGTTTTAAGTTTTATTTTTTGTATTATATATTCATGGAATAAATATTTAAAATAAATAATATGTTCAAGATTTCTAGTGTTCAATTGTTCTTAACTAAAAAAAATTCAATTATACTTTAAGAAATGTAGCAGCTTAACTAAATTTCTGTTTTTTCTCATATCTTGGGAATTGGGAAATTGAACAATTCTTGTTTGTTTTTGCTTTTGAAAGGTTTGGTTGGCTGTTAGCAATATATAAAGAATCCATTCACTTTAGTTATAGAGCAGGTATGCCTGATGGTTTTTGGTTTGACTCTATATTTAGACCTAATACTGGATTTTGGCAGAAGGCATGACTACTTTCTCAATTGTTCGATTTGAAACACATTTTTCTGTAAGCTTGATAACAACATTTGTTGTTACTGTTTTTATATATATAAAATTTTAGCCTGGGCCCAACAAATTTCTAATTAGGCAGATACATGTAATGAGATATGAGGCGTTAGGCAATATTTCTTCCAGTCTACATGTATTTGAGAATGACATCAGTAGGAACTTCATGATGCTTTAGATTGATGTGCTTTCTGAAAATTCTGTAAAACTTGATGTGGAATATACTTCCTGTTTTCTTTTCCAGCCAGTGCAGAGTTCTCTTAAGACTTCCCCTTTTTATTTCTGCTATTAGGTTAAGTTAAACCAATTGGTCACTGTGGATTATACTTCAAAGGAAGACCAATGACTAATGGGCAATAGAATAGATACTACTCCATCTTAGTTTTCTTTAACAGATGTCTAGTGTTTGAATAATATAGTATATAGTTGTATCCTTCTTATACATTCAGGATATATGTAAATATTTACGCTATTGATACATGTTTGGCAACACAGTCCTTCTAGTCATTGGACTAAAGCCATGGTCCTCAAACTTTTAGCCTGCATGAAAATCATCTGCAGGGCTTATATAGATTCCTTAAATCATCTTATTGCAGCCAGATTTTAAGTGTGTGAAAGTGATGGCAGATATACCCATGTAAAATGTTAGTGTCATTTACATAAAATTACAGAAATTAGATATTAATCAAAATCCAAAATTATATAAGCCAGGGAGTCAGTGTTGACTTTAGGATGTAGTAATAGTTAACACAAATCCAGCAGCAGCTGGTTTGTTTTCCCATTGACATGTGTGTTTTTACTTGAGGAGCGTGCACCTGTCACTGTCGTTAAACTCTGATGAATCTTGATGTATGCTTTCCTTCTGTTCTATTTTGACTGACTTGGTACCCATAAGAACATGTAGGAATGATGGATGTTGATTTTGAATTGATGAACTCAGATTGCTGTGTCGGTGAACTACTTCCTAATTGGCCTCATTCTTTCAAATCCTTTGCTATACACTTGTCTTTCATGATGATGTATCTTTTGTGTGTGAGTGGAAATAATCTGATAATGTACTTTTCCCATCTTACTCTTTTCAGGGGAAAGTATGACAGATTAAAAATAGTGGTGAGCTTTCAAAATATTTACTAAGACAATTTTTAAATTATGTCAGTGTCAACTGTCATTTTTTAAATTAGCTTTATAAAAATGTGCCATCCTTTGCTTGTAACAGCTCAGATACAACATGGTAGAAAGAGTGGAACAAGAGTAATAATGAGAAAAGATTGCAAAACAATGAACTGCAAAATAATCTTGCATTGGTGTGTATATTTAATCTATTTTCTTTATACTTTGACTTAAAGTTACCCTGGTAACCTGAAGATTATAGAAATATTTCTGGCAGAAACAATTGAGAAAGCCTGGCAATTAGCAGGAACTTTAACCTAAGAGCAGTGATCACACCAAAAGTAGACAAGGATGTGAAGAAACAAAAAGTTCTCAGGGGAAGGATATAGCTCAGTGGTAGAGTGCATGCCTAGCATGCACAAAGTCCTGGGTTCAATCCCCAGTACCTCCATCAAGTAAATAAATAAATAAATAAATAAATCTAATTACTTCCCCCCATTAAAAAAAAAATAGAAAATTTAAAAAGTTCTGTATTTGGTGTGACTAGATTAGAGAACAATTTGACAGTAGCTGGTAAAGTTGAAGATGTAGGCACAGCAATTTTACTTCTAGGTATCTATTCTGGAGAACACTTTACACATGTGCAGAAGGATGTTCATCTAGCAAAATTATAACAACTGGTACACCTATTCTTTAAGCATATAAATAGATTAACAGAATACTCTATAACCCTTAAAATGAATGAATTAGCCACTATGGAGAACAGTATGGATATTCCTTAAAAACTAAAAATAGAGTTACCATATGATCCAGCAATCCCACTCCTGAGCATATATCCAGAGAAAACTATAATCAGAAGAGACACATGCACCCCTGTGTTCACAGCAGCACTTTTTACAATCTCCAAACTTACAAGCAACCTAGATGTCCATTGACAGATGAATGGATGGATGTGGTGTGTGTATATACGTACACACACAGACACACACACACACAATGGAATGCTACTCAGCTGTGAAAAAAAAAAAAGAATGAATTCATGTCATTTGCAGCAATGTAGATGGACCTAGAGATTATCATAGTTAAGTCAAGCAGAGAAAGACAAATATCATGTATCACTATTACATGTGGAATCTAAAAAATATGATACAAATGAACTTACTTACAAACCAGAAATAGATTCACAGGCAACTTATAGTTACCAAAGAGGAAAGGTGTGGAGGAGAGATAAATTAGAATTTTGAGATTAACAGATACACAGAACTATACATAAAACAGATAAACAACAAGGTCCCATAGTATAGCATAGGGAACTATATTCAGTATCTTGCAATAGCATATAATGGAAAAGAGTTTTAAAAAGAATAGATATATATATATGTATAACTGAATCACTGCTGTATACCTGAAACTAACACAACATTATAAATCAACTATACTTCAATAAAAAAACTTAAAAAAACAAGAGAGTGATTAATACATATTTCAGGATGGTGGTTCTCTGGGTGAGCAAAGGGGAAATTAAATTAGGGAGGAGTAGGCAGAGGGCTTCTCTGACCCCAGATGTAATTATTCCATACTATCCTTTAAACTATACCTGTATATTACATTTCCAGGAATATATGCTGTAATTCACAAGTAAGAAGCAAAAAAGAAAATGTTAAAGAAAAAGAACTCTTTAGCAAAACATGAAAAAAGTTAATTTGACACTATTTGTGAACTTCAAGCATGATCAGAAGTTGCTTTAGTTCCTGAGTTGTTTTTTTGTTTTGTTTTGGTTTTTTGTGGTTTAACATATGTGAACAGTTACAAACAAATAAGAACAATCCTTCACAATATATTAAGTTTCATAGATGTGGTATCTTGTGGCAGTTACATCATTTGTTATTATTTCATCTTTAGGTTTTTTAGTTAGGCTAGCCTATGAACAGAAAGAGAATATAGAGCAAATTACTCTATAACTGCAGCAAGGTGTAAGTTTTTGTTCTGTTCATTAAACTAGCATGTAACTTATTACCAATGTTTACAAGTTATGTAAATCATAGACTTACATAATTTTTTTCAGCATAGAAGAAACAATGAACATATCTACCCTATATTTTCAGTTCTGTAACTCTAGAATGGAAAACAGTTACTGTTTCTTCAAAATTATTCAGCTTTTCGTTTCGCTATATGAGTAATTGTTTCTAAATTACTCAGAATCAAAACGTTTAATTTTTTATCTATTAGCCTTTAAGAGGGACTTAATTTTTTTAACTTCCTTTTGCGGAAAATTCTATCATTTTTATAGTGCATTGCCATTTCTCTCATCAGAAGGATTCTCTGGGGCGGGGGCGGGGCGGGGGAAGCTCCAGAAATAAGCTGAGGAATCACAGAACACTTTTACACGCTAAGTCTGGCACAGAATTTTACACGTTAGGTTCTCAGTAAATATTGGTGTTAAATGTGTATGAAATCCACATCTAAATCAGCACAAGTTTCCTTCATAATGTATTTGAATAAACCAAAAAAAAAAAAAAAATCCAGGCAAGAATATAAAGCTAGAGACTTATTTTATTCAAAAAAAAAGTGTCCATTGATTTTTCTAAATCTCAGAAACTTAATATTACAAAATTTTAAAAGGACTACTCACTAACATTTAAAAGTCACATGCAGAAAAGTAAAAAAAAAAAAAAAAAAAAAGAATTTAAATCCTTCCTAGAGACTCTGGAGTTGAAAAGATCTGAATTTTTGTCCTCGCTCTTTGCTTTCTTGAACACTGATCTTGGGCAAGATATTTTTTTTATCTTCAGTTTTCACCTTTCATCAGGGCATGAAATGAGGAGAGATGATTTTCAAACTGTCTCTGAAGCTAAGCATCCTCTATATCATTAAACTAATGGTGTGACAAATGAACTTAGAGCCTAAAAAACCTGGAACTATAACAACCTGGGTTTACAATTCTTGCTCCATTTATTAGCTCTAAGTTCTTGAGTAAATTTTTTAGCTTTTATGAAAAATTATGTTAAATATTGTAAGAATTAGGTGAAACATATAAAAGTTTTTTTTTTTTAACTATTCTGGGAAGATGAGGGCTGAATTTAAAAAAAAAAAAAAACCCTCATCTACATTTCTTACCCACTTTTGGTCTAGACCACCAACATTCATGGATCACTTCTCACATTGACATTAAACTTGAGATGACCAGGTGAGGCAAGCCTTTCATGCAAGACAAGAAGTAAAACATCCACTACAGGTGCCTTAATAGCTCTGTGGTTCTCAAGACCCCTGATTCTTGTGAGTTTCTGAAGTTTTCCCATTTGATACTTCTCATTTGGATGTTTCTTGCTGTCTTCTGTGTAAACTCTTTAAGTCTTAATAAGTCTATCCAGGGTTCTTCGTGCTGTTTTACTCTCACATTTTTGCTTACTTCATCACATCCAAATGGGCTCTTACACTAAAATTAGAAAATAAATGCTGATGAAAACTGAATCAGGTACAGAGTATGCTCTATCTCTATTGAAATTTCTCTATTGCAAATATCTCCCTCTAGCATGCTCCGAATGAATAAAATACATCTCTCTGGTACAATTCAGAGAGTCAATCAATATCTGATTAATTTCAGATTAATTTTAGTTGAACCCTTAAATCTCAAATTGTGGGATGTAGTCCTATTTAAAAAAAAAATCCATGATTCTGAAGAATTTCTACCCCCTGCCTGATACCTCAGTGCAGTGATTTCCAAAACACAGCTCATTTTGAAGCCCACGTGTCCTATCTTTGATGTCTTTGTCTCTTTTCTCATGAAAAATCAACTGAGCACACCCTGTCTTTTACATGCCACCCTGAGTTTTCTGTTTATGTCCAATGAACTATGCATACAACCTTTAACACCACCAAGGGCACTAATAGTATCTTGGTTGTGGGGAAATAAACAGGTGCAGGCACAACTTTCAGAAGAATACTTTGTCAGTAAGCTTTGTCTTTTACCTGTCTCTTAGCCTCCATCACCTACCTGTGACCTCTGTTCTGCAGCCCCGTGGCCTGTTTTATCTTTTAAACAAATGGACCTTACTCTTCTTTCTTTATCTTTGTACTTGCTGTTCTGCTGCTCAGATAACTCCTTTATTTTTAATTGAAGTATAGTTAATGGACAGTATTACAAAAGGTACAGGTATAAAATATAGTGATGCACAATTTTTAAAGGTTATACTCCATTTATAGTTATTATAGGGTACTGGCTATACTATGCATGTTGTACAGTATATCCTTGTAGCTTATTTTGTGCCTAATAGTTTGTACCTCTTAATCTCCTACCCCTATGTTGCCCCTGCCCCCTTCTCTCTTCACTAATAACCACTAGTTTGTTCTCTGTATCTAAGTCTGATTCTTTTTTTGTTATATTCACTAGTTTGTTTTATTTTTTAGATTCCACATGTAAGTGATATCATATAGTATTTGTCTTTCTCTGCCTGACATATTTCACTTAGCTTAATACCCTCCAAGTCCATCTGTGTTGCTGCAAATGACAAAATTTCATTCTTTTTTATGACTGAGTAGTATTCCATTGTGTGCATATACCACATCTTCCTTATCCAGTCATCTGTTGATGGACAAGTTGCTTCCATATCTTGGCAATTGTGAATAATGCTTCTATGAATGTTGGGGTTACATGTATCTTTTTGAATTAGTATTTTTGGATTTTTTGGATATACACTCAGGAGTGGAATTCCTGGGTCATGGTAGTTCTATTTTTAGTTTTTGAGAAACCTCCATACTGTTTTCCATAGTGGTTGAACAAATTTACATTTCCATCAGTAGCATATGAGAATTCCCTTCTCTCACATCCTCACCAGCATTTGTTGTTTGTGTTCTTTTTGATGATAGCCATTCTGACAGATGTAAGGTGGTATCTCATTGTGGTTTTGATTTGCATTTTCCTGATTAGACATGTTGAGCATCTTTTCATGTGCCTGTTGGCAGTTTGCATGTTCTTTTTGGAAAAATGTCTGTTCAGGTCTTCTGCCCATTTTTTCACTCAGGTTCTTTGTTTTTTTGATGTTGAGTTGTATGTAGCTCCTTTATTTTTCTATAACTTCCATATTAATCATGTTTCTCTAGAGAAATAGAATACATATTACATATTTATTTACACAATATATATTTTACAAAATACGTGTTTATTAAAAGGAATTGGCTCACACAGATATGGAGGGTGAGCAGTCCTATGAAACATTCCAAGATACGTAATTGGTAAGCTGGAGACTCAGGAGAGCTGATGGTTTAGTTCTGGTCTGAAGAAAAGCCAATGGTATAAGTTCCAATCCAGAAGCCAGCAGGCTCAAAAAATAGCCAATGTGCAGTTGTCCCAGCTCAAACAGGCAGGAGGAGTTCCTTCCTACTCATCTTCTTGTTCTATCAGGACTTCATCTGATCAATGAGAGCCATCTACATTAAGAAGGACAACCTGCTTTACTCAACCTACCAACTTAAATGTAGGGGGTTTTGGGTACCATTCACGCTCAGTTTTTAAAAATTGAGATATAACTGACCTATAGCATTGGATTTGTTTCAGGCATACAATATAATGATGTGAGATAGATAGATATAGCTAAATGATTATTACAGTAAGTTTAGTTAACATTCATCATATGTAGTTACAATTTTTTTGGTCATGAGAGCTTTTAAAATCTACTCTTAGCAACTTTCAAATATACACTGTTGTTTACGATAGTCACTGTGTTGTAAATTACATCCCCATAATTTATCTTATAACTGGAAGTTATAATAAGCTAACTCAAATGTTAATATCATCCAGAAGCACCATACAGACACATCCAGAATAATGTTTGACCAAATGTCTGGACACCTGATGGTCCAGTTAAATTGACACATAAATTGAGCCATCAAAACTCCTCAGCTCAAATGCTTCCTCATTGAGACTGTTCTTTCCTCTCTAGTCAAATACAGTCCATCACACTCCCTTGAGTTGTTTAGAAAATCATTATCCTGCTTTGTATTCTTTAGAGCTCTTATTATCTGAAATTACTCTGTTTTAAAATTAACTTTATTGATGTAAAAAATGCTAATGATACAATGCAAAGTATGAAAAGCAAGATACAAAATGTACATAATTATTTCAATTAATGGTAGTCATCTTATGTACTTATAGAAACAGAAAAGACTGAAAATATATCAAAATGAGCATATTATCTTTATCGTAGTATTCTCGGCAATTTTTGTTTTCATTATGTTCTGTATTTTCCATTTATATAATAGCAAACTTATTAACAGAAAAGATAATGAGTTATTTTTAAAAAGATGTTTGGTTCAAGTTTTCTTTGTGTCTATAAAATGACCTTTCTCAGATATGTATTTATAGAGAGTACTATTTAGTAAGTGCGTAATGAGAGGTTACATCATTAGTTTTTTTTAAAAATGAAAATATGAGAAACAAAGACCTGATTTTGATAACTTTTTTTAAAAAGAAGTTTATGAAAGGTACAATTATTGTACCATATTTAATATTCTATAAGCAATTCTGAATATATTATAGGGAATTAAAATTATAATTACATGGATCATTAAAACATTTACAAAGATACAGTTACCTAATGATTCTTTTGCTCGTTATTAAACATGTCTTATTATGTCCATAATTTCATAATAAAGAAGTATAGATGTACTTTAAACTATTAATCAACTGTTTTAATACATTTTATACTAACTGAATGAATGAAAAATTAGAAAAATAAATAGAAAAACCTACAACCTGCAAAAGACAGTAAAAATCTATACATAGGTTCATCAAGATAAGGATGAGTTAAGTCCCCCAAAATAAGAATTTTCAAAATAATGATTTCTAAATCAGTTGAAAATTTAAAATATTCTCTCACATCTAAATAATGAGTAGTGTAGTTTATGCCAGAAAACTGTTCCTTGATTTTCAAGACAATTATTTAGGAATACAAGTAAGCATGTATTTTAATTTTGGTTAACAAACAGGAAAATCTTGATTACTTTTCCATACTGTTCTTCAAGATGACCAATTGACATTTCCAGTTTAAACTTTAGTTAAGCTGATTTCCAGATCTTTTAGACTTCTGTTTTCTGGCTTATGATCCATATACTGAATGTAAGCAGGGCAACATATGTGTGCATCCCAAAACCTTCCATTCATGCCCTGACCTTAAAGCTTAGGAAGGTGACTTGACTGCTGTGACAGCTGCCCACTCCCGGGTCTCCACCGTGCTGAGCGGTGATGGACAGGGAGGAGAAAGCAGATACCCAGAGCAGACTTTGATCCACCTTCGAAAGGGCCAGGAGTGTCTGGAGTCAGAGAAGCTGACAGGAGGACTGGAACAGAGGGAGAGGGGTTGGTACTAGTTGAGTGGATGAGGGAGGATTGAGAGAGGGAAGGGAGAGAGTCGGGGGTGGGGGGCAGAGGGCATCTGTTGAGCCACATAAAATACAGAGAGAAAGAAGGTGGTGAAAGGAGACTTCAAGGGAGTTGGTTGTGTGAGATGAATGATCCCCTGTGGTACTTTCCAAGGGCATTCAATAAAAATTTGAATTTCTTACAATGAATTTTTTAGAATGTTATGTTTTGTTTCTTTGAATGTGCAACTGTGTAGGAAATGGGCCAAACAGACCACCTTTATGTGGGAGGATAAGAGCTGTGGCCTCCATTTCACAAACTTTTGTATTAAGAGTTGTATAACTTTAAGTGCTAGGCCGATAATCTGGCATCCAAATACCATCGTGAAACACTATCATCTCTACTTCTAAACATAGCTCAACTCTGACCGCTTCTCATCTCTTCTTCTAGACTGCTGCAGGGCCTTGGCCACTCTCCTTGATACCCGTCTTGCTCTCCAATATCGCGGTCAAAGTGCTTCTTTTAAAACGTGAATCACATTACATCATTCCTTTGACCATAACCCCGTAGCTTCTCTTCAAGCTCAGAATAAAGTCCTCACCAAGACCTTGGAGGCTTTCCGTGAGTGCTTTTCTTTTGACTTCCGCACACTCAGCTCCCTCTCGTTTGCTTTCACACACCAAATCTGTCAAAAACAAGTCTCTGCCCTGTCATCCCCCATCATTCTTTCAATTCATTTTTTTTTCATAACATTCGTCAGTTACGTTGATATACTGAAATTATATCTTACCTCTTTCATTGTTCTTTGTCTGTATCCTCTCCTAGAATGTAAGCTCTGTGAGGGTGAGAACTTTGTGCACAGCTGTAGGTCTACTGCTAGACCAATGTGTCTTTCATTCTGAGTTTGGTTGGATGAATGAGTGGTTATTAATGCATACCTAAGAAACCTTTCTGTCCACAGCAGTTGACGGTACCTACAGGTGCTAGGCCCTGTGGTGGGTGCCAGGGATATAAAAGTAGATGGGGCAGATTCTACCTTTGTCACAGGGCTCACTCTGCTAGAAAAGCCAGAAATTAAATAAAAGAGTAAAAAAAAAAAATCACAAATAATCAGTAACATTGTGTAAGGAGTGTTAAAAAGAATCCAAAAAATGTAAACAATGTAAGTTGAACCTGAATTAAGCTCTTCCTTGAAATTTCAAGGATGTATTTAAACAAAACAGACTGGTTTTTCTGTAACATTTGCCTTTTTTTTTTTTTCTCTTTGCTGTTCTCTTTCAGAAAGGAAAGGAATAAATATACAGTGATATCAGGGAAAATAAGGGTTAGAATCATACAGTGTGAAGAGAAAATGAGGCGGAAGACTTGTGAAAACAGAGAGGCAGAACATGAGAGAAGCAAATATATCATCGTGCGTGGATGGGATGGTCTTCAATTTATCATCTCCACATCCTTCATGGAAGCACAGTTCAAGGACCTTAGTTTATGAAATCTCCCACTGTTAGCCCCCAAAATGATAGTGGTCTTAAATGCACTAACTAATGACCCCAAAATAATGACTTAATAACATAGTACATTTCATCATTTATCAAATGACTTGGAAGATTTAACATAATCATATTGAAGATAAGTGGTTCTCAAATAATTTTTAAAATTGCAAAAACTTCATATACAATCATTTCAATATATTTCTGCAACTACCGTTGCTCTTCATTCTTTCAGTTCTGAATATCCCTCCCTTTCCTCAAAATTTATTCTAAATTGGTTCAGAAATGAAAGATTAACCTCATCGTATATACTTTTCTCCTATTTTGTCTGTTATCAGATGGTCTATAAAAATATAGTCAATTCTTGGCATTCTTAACTGAAACTTGAATTAGAAAAATAAATGTATGCATAAGAATAATCATACATTATAATTATGCAATATGCATTAATTTTTTAAGTGCGATATCTAATTTAACTTTGACAACTGACTCTAAGTGAACTCCAGCAGCTCAGTGTTTCCTTGACAGTGTCTGAGTGCTCCTCTTAATACGCTTCTGGTTCTGCAGAAGGAAGAACTCAGCTTAGAAATTCATCACTGGGAGGAGGGTATAGCTCAGTGGTAGAGCACATGCTTAGCATGCACAAGGTCCTGGGTTCAATCCCCAGTACCTCCATTAAATAAACAAACAAGCAAACAAACCTAATTACCTCCTCCATAAACAAATTTTTAAACTTTTTTTTTTAAAAAAAAAACTCATCATTTACTCAGTATCTGATTAATTTATTATGATGGCCTTGCTGCCCTTCCTGCAATGACCTCTAAGTTTACTTTCCCTTTATCGTTTTCTTTCTGTGGTAACTTACCTTGCTGCATCTCTCCTGTTTGGAAGTTGCCCATGCTTTGCATGCCTGGGCTGCTCTCTGGCAGCCGGAGGCCTCTTGCCTATGGGTACAACACACTGTGAGCTTCCTCATTCTGTTAGATTCTCAGCACCCTGAACCATCCTCCCCCCACCCCATTAAACTATGCAGTCTGTGATCCCTGCCAGCGAGCCCCCAGGGACATCACCAGTCAAGAAGCTCTCACTTCCTGCGCAGTATCAGGGACAGTTTTTGTCTTTTTCTGATGGGGTCTTCCTTGGATGCCATCAGAAACATATTTATTATGCATTTGTCAAGAATTTATCATGTGTCAGGCTCTGTTCTATCTCAGTTAATTCTCATAATCACCCTCTGAAGAAAGTACTATAATCATCGTTTTACAAATAATTTATTTTTTAATAATTCCAGCTAAAATTCCTAAGAGTAAAGTTACACCAAATGTCTTGGTAATTGATTTCAGAAGTGACTTAGTACTTCCTAAACTCATGGTTACTCAGTTTTTGTTTGTTTTTTTCTATTTCAACTTTTAAAATTTTCAGATAGACTTTTGAGAAAAACTAAAAATTCAAAATAAACTTAATGGCCCACTAAAAAATAAATATTTATGGCTTCTTTTCATTTGGCATTTTATTCTACAGCATACTAAAATCAAGTTCTCAATTTAAAAGTCATACATTTCAAAAAAAAACTAATGATGGGGCTAGATTTAACTTGTTGGAGCAAATGAATAAGAAAACGCAATTTAAACACATGTATAAATTTAGGTAGATTTACAGCCTGATTTATTGCTATGCTAATTATAAATGATTTTTACTTATTAGGCAAAAAAAAAAAAAAAGAATGAACCACATGTAGTAAGTCTATTCCAGGTATAGTGTGATTTCAATAGTGAGATTCGAGGAAATGCTGAATGTTTTAAAATTTATCCTTTGAATGTTTTACTATTATTAAAAGTATTAGCCTTAATTAACAGAATTGAATTTTCGCTATACCCATGATTAAATAAGATTAAAATTATAATGAAAACAACCACAATGAAATTGCATGTAGTACAAAAATATTTTGGTATAAGAACTCCTTTTTTTCTTCTTTACTTTTTGTTACCTTTCTCCTTGGAAGCAGTAATCAGCAGTAGGAATAGTTGGTACTTACTTTTCTCTAGGGAGGAATGGCACAGCAGAAACAGCATGTAGCAAATTCTTGACTTTTGAAACAAAAAGCCAAGGACCAAGCATAAGACAAAATAATCTAAAAGGACATATGATCAGTCCAGCCCTGTTATAAAGTCACTGAGACTAAAATAAAGTTTGCTACCTAAAGAGTAGAGAGTCAGAGGGAAAACATTTGATGTTGTTCAGGAAACATACTTTTCCTTGTCCCCCATCATTGGGCAGACTGCAGAACTTGTGTTGTGGAGAGGTGATAGAAGCCTTGGATCAACTGGCCCTTGGTCTCATCTCCTAAGTGCGTGCCAAGGATAAGGGCGAGCCTTGCAGTATTCTCATAAGCTCAGCCAAAGAGGAGAATCGGGAGGAACGGCCGTGGTGTGTCCAATAGGCAGCCGGGGGCAGCCTGTGCAACGCAGGGTGGTGGGAAGAATAGCAGAATGTTTTCCCACACGGTCAGGAGTAGCACAGATAGGGTTTTGGCAACCAGTAAGGACAAGAGGACGTAAATGTGACATGTATGGGCCAATTCCAAATTATTTTGGAAAAAGAAGAGTCCTATTTATGCTCTGTACCTCATAGAATAGGGCTACTTGTTGGTAAAAGCTCTGATTCTGTACTTTTTTCCACAAGAAGCAAGATCAGTCTCCTCTTGTTAATCCCTTCCCAGCAACATCACCCTCCTGCAGTGTCCCAGAACCTCTAGAATCATTAGAATCAATGAGAGTTAGCCAAAGGGACCTCAAGATTCCAGGCACTCCAAGGACCCTGAGGGTTTCAGAGGTACATTCATAGCTGAAGGAAAAGCACAGAGAGCTTACACAACTTACTTCCTACTATAGAGAATGTTACAAACCAGCACACTGAAAAAGTTAAAATTACATGAAATTTAAAAATTAGGTTTTATGCGACAAATCTCAACATACTGGCACACCTAATTGTGTTGTTTATACCAAGTCAGAAGTAGGCGGGTGACAAATACAATTGCAAATATGCACATCTGAGCATGAACAAGATGCTCACCCAGTATGCTGATGACGTTGTGTGTGTGTGTGTGTGTGTGTGTGATACTGTGAAGGAATTTATTTTACTTGATTGAATCTATCCTTTCTGAAGAAATAAAAGTCTAATCCCTTTAAAGTAGTTCACAAGAACTGGGACTGATACAAAGATGTTTTTATGTCAATTACCTTAAAAAACTTTATCATAGCTTAGAAATAAATTAAGAAAATGAAGCCTTAGGCCAATTACCAGTCACATGCAGTCATTGGTGTTTTTTCAAGTGCTGTGCCTACAAATGACCCAGAATAGTTTTAAAGTAATGAATGAACAAATGAGCTAAGAAATTGAGGTAAAAATGTATATCTAGATGGTAAGCATCTCAATTACAGTAAAGGACTATTATTGAATTAAATTTCACACACACGTATAGCATAGCACTATGAAATACTGTTGTAGCTACAACAAGAGATAAGCTAAACACTTGTGGAACTTGAAACTAGTAGAGACAGAGGAAATCAATGAAGAGCTGCAAAACAACATGATAAATGTTTTATTCAAGTATGCTCCAGCAGAAAAAGAGGAAGGAATAACGTAAGATGTGCATGTTCAGAAATTCACCCTAGAACCGATGCATTACTGCACTTGGAGACCAATGGTTGGCAAAAGTAGACAATTAAGAGCCTATTACAATTGTCCACGTGAGGGACTTTAGGAGAAGTGGTGGAGGGAAGAGGGTAGATGTGAGAACAAGTCAGGAAGTAGCAATGACTGAACCTGATAACTGATGTAACTTGAAATGGAGGAGGAGTCCAAGAAAATACCCAGGGTTCTGGCATGGGCCACTGGGTAGTGTGAAGGAAGAGGGTCAGGTTTCTTTGAGAGGTGTTGAACAGAAGTCTGCAGGACATCCAGGTGGAGCTGTCCAAGAGGGAGTCATATGTATGGGTCTGGAATTCAGCTACACCTCCTGGCCAGTGGGTAGTCATTTGTTGTATTTTATAGTCCAGAGTTGGAATGTGAACTTAATTAAACTTACGTTCTGTGGACTAAATATAAAACAAGTATAGCTCGGCGATTGAGAGCCTGGGCTTCAGAGCTAGAGCACCTGAGTTCTAAACCCAGCTCTGAGGCATGCTGTCTGTGACTGGAGGACTGTTCCTGAACCCCTCTGAATTATTTCTGTATCTGTGAAATGGAAATTACTGTAATACCCACCATGCTGCCTACCTATGAAGATTAAGTGATTGAATACATATAAAATCCTTAATGCTTAATAAATAGGAGCTATTAACGTTGGGTTGAACAACATGAAATTGCCATTTTGAAAGTCAAAAATAGTCAAATATTAGCAATTTCATATGATCTAATTTTATATCTGTCAAAGTATACATCTAGTGGCATTTCTCTGCTTCCCTTATTCATCTTCACTTGTAGTAAATCCATCTACCCTTTGATGGTGTCAACTCATGCCACAGTCATCTGGGAATATGATTGACTTAATGATGTAATTCTTGGAATAAAATTCAAAACTTCTGTCTGACTTTCCCTGTAACCTCTGAAATTTTTTCCATGGTGGAAGCAGAATGCCGTATTTCCACTGAGAAATAAGAACCAAAAAACCCTGATAAGTATTCTTGAAATATGTGCTCTGTTTAAACACAGTTGTACACTGAAGCTAATCATTAGTATCAGCACCTTTGGAAAAATTCAGATATACTGTCTCGGGGGGGAGGAGGGGGAAGCCCACTTTATCAACTAATCTCTGGAATTCAGATAGCTAAATAATTACAGAGTCACAATTCAGGCCTTTACTCTCCCACTTACCATCTGCTTCCTTGAGGCTATATTCTAAGTAATTGAATCAAGAGATGAAAAACATGAACTCAACATAGATCAAGCTGACTCGAAGCAGGATGCACTGCAGTATTATTATATTCAAGGGCAAAAGTAAATCTGTACCCTTCACATTTCTATAAACTTGAATATTTTGATGGAGTTATTACTGCAAAGCCTTTGTGTGCTAAAACACTGAGGCTTGAGGTGCTATTCAGAGCAGAGATCATAAAAATTTCAAAATCTAAATTGGTTAGCTAATCTAAATCCTGTCTGTGTCATCCGATGAACGTGGCAGTTGGAGTTACAGCACGTACGGCTGACAAATTCAGATGTGTATTTACCACAAAAGGCTTGCGTGGGCAGGCACTTTGCTGGATTTTAAGACGTGAGGATTGGAAAGTATTTGAGCACATGAAAAGTAAATGTTATAGTATATTTATAATACTTAACAAGTACTTGATTTCTGAAACAGAATTAAAGATGCTACTTAGAAGTGAATATAACAAGAGAACATTTTGGAAAAATCAAATAACACAGATTCATCTTTTGAGAATCCGATATTCTGCTCCCTTTTATTCTTCATTTCTCCTGAACAGTCTTTAATGAAGGCATTTTTTTCCTTTGAAATAAAGGCAGCAGCTTCTTTATATTTGCCCTGTGACTTGGAATTTGTTTTTTATGATCTGTTTCTGTTAAATTATCCAGCCTTTTTTTTTTTAAGTGAAGCACAGAAATCTGTAACTAAAAATTAAATGCTGAACTGAAGATATCTCTTGTTCATAAGAGGGAAAAAGTATTCTTTCTTCTGCCTATATTGATGCCAGGTGAAGTGTAAAGAAAATCTCAGTTGCTAAATTATTCTAGAAATTCTCTCACATGGAAGGTTTAACTGTGGTTATTTCACTAATATAGCAAGATTTAGTTTGTTACAGTTATTTATGGATTTCATTTGTATTATAAATGTCTCTGTTATATATTAAAAGGAAAGGAATGCTTTAAAAGACCAGCAGTCTTTAAAACCTTATGTATAATCAGTTTTCATTTGTACAGCTCTCTACTTACTTGATGACTACTTCTCTGATTTAACTAAGGTAAAGTCTAATGATGACTGATAGGACATACTTTTAACTTCCTCCTCTCATAATAAGAAAGGATATCTACAAAAAACCTGTAGCAAATATCACACTTAATAGAGAAGCTTTTGATTCACTACTGTTAAGAAGAAGAGGAGATGGCTGCTAGGAACATTATTTAATATTGTCCTAAAGGTCAAAGACAATGCAATAGCCCAGGGAAAACAAATAAGAAATACAAGAAATGGAAAGTTTATCCAGTAGGATTAGTTTCAGCTGCACATACAGAAAACTCATAAAGAACAATACCTTAAAAAAGAATTTCTCTCACTTTAAAAACAAAAGAAAACAAAAAAGAGACAAGCAATCAGGACTGGTGTTGCAGCTCCCCAGTGGTCAGGTATCCAGACTCCCATCTTGTTGCACCACCAACTTTTTAGGTTGCCTTGTAATCCAAGGTGATTGCTCAAGTCCCAGACATTGTATTTGCATTCCAGGCAGCAGGAAGGAAGAAGTGGAGAAGAAAAACTCACTTATTCCCGTTTTAAGGAGCCTTATGGGAAGTCCCACACAATGCTTTGCTTAAATCTCACTGGCCAGAATGAAGTCACATGGTCACATCTAGTTGCAAAATTGTCTGGGAAATGTAGTCTCTTAGAAGAGTGGCAGTGTGCCCAGCTGAAAATTGTCCTTTGGGTTAGAGAGCAAGAAATTTCTGCCAGGGAAAGGGAGCAGAAATGTTCCATTCCTTCCAGATATTATGATTGTCTACAGAGAACCGCAAAGGCACTGTGATACACACTTTTAAAACTAAAACTTTATCAAGGTTGTTATATATAGGATCAACATGGGCTCAATTGCTATATAAGCAAATAGATTAGTAGAAATAAAGATACTGTTAAGTCAAACTACATGTAGAAGTGACTTGAAATATATAATAATTTATGGAAAATTATAAACAGTATTGAAGGATAAAAAGTCTAAAAATAGTGATATGACATTTTCATGACTAAGAAAATTTACCATTATAAGGAAATTTATTTCACTCAATTCACCTAAAAATTTTAAACAAATCCAGTAAAAGTCTCAGTGTCTCCAGTGTTTCATGGAGACTGACAAACAGATTTTAAAAATTCATTTGGGACAATGAATGGCAAAGAATATTCGAGAAAAAATTGAAGAAAATTTAAAGTGGGATTGAATACCAAGGTTTATTATGATATTAAAACTTTGTATAAGTTCTATATTGAATCAGTGGTGGAGAGTAGCCCAGAAACAGAACTTTACATACATTTAATCTTGGTATATAACACAGTTAACGTTACAAATAAATCAGCGATTGATGCTGAGGCAAATGATTATCCAAACAGAAAAAGTAAAACTATACCTCACACTATATACAAAACCAATTATGAATGGATTAAACACGTATTAATTCTTAAATGACATACACAGAGCATTGACTACGAAGAAAAACATAACTGGACTGCAGTTTTAAAACTTAGATATGAAAAAAAATCAGTGTTAAAAGGTAAATGTCCTCTCTATTGTGTATGATGTACATAAGTCACAGCCCAGGTTTTTACTATAAAGAACTATGAATCTATAAGAAAATGGCTATTAAACCAGTAGAAAAAAGCACTTGAAGGGAGGTTGTAAACAATTTGCCAAAAAGAATCCTATGAAAAAATGCTTTCTTCCACTACTAATCAAGAAAAGGCAAATTACACAATGTGTTAGCATTTCAAACCCATCAGAATTTGGCCAAAATGCATATAGTTTTGATTGTTCATAAGGCTCTGTAGGAAAAGGAAGATTTATATACTGCTGTTGACAGCATAGCTTTGTGCAAACATTTTGAATGGTACTCTGACAATATCTAATAAAGGTGAAGGTGAGCTTTTTCTACAACCTGCTTCTAGATGTATACTCTGGAGACACATCCACATCTAAGCACATACTCTAGAGATAATCTTGTGTGTACATATGAAAATATGTGAAATGATAGATATAACAGAATTTTTGTTAATATCAACAAAATGGAAACATACTAGTGTCTATCATTGGAAGACCAGATAAACAAATGGTTGCATTTTCCATGTTTATGAAATCAAATACTTGGTAATTGTCAAAATGAGTAATAGAGCTGTAACATGTGGTCACATTAAATTTCAAAAACATTATTGATTGAAAATAAGCGGTAGAGTAGTACTTAGTATATAAATGTACTATTTATAAATATATATAAAATAAATGTACTAAAGTTTAAAAAACATACACAGCTCTATACAGTTCATTTACACCCATAGTAAAAATATGGAATGTTCTAAAGTTGTATAGACCTCAGATTAGATTCCCACCTTTTCACATATTTATGTGACTTTAAACAAGTTACTTAATCTCTCTCATGCCAGTGTTTTCATTTGTAAAGTGAAGTGGGGACCTATAGTTTAGATAAAATTATACAATGCTTAGCAGAGTCACCTGCTGGATAGCAAAACGGAGTGCTTGGTAGCTCTTGCAGTCGCTCCCTGCAACACATGCATTCAGGGACACTGTAGTACCCAGGGATGCTCTAGACTAGGTCCTAACTCAAAACTTCCATGGAGCTCTTCCAGCCAGTTTCAGAATGCTTCAAGCAAAGGCAAAAAGAGTAGACTTGTTTGAATATGCAAACCCAAGTAAATAAGGATTAATTAAAAGCCGTATTTTGGTATGTATATCACATGATTACACAGCATAGTTTATCCCCTGCAAACATAACACTTTTGAAAGAAATTTGGCCATTTCATTTGGGGTAAGAGGAAAGGAAGGAGAATTTGTCCCAACTACTGAAGCTAAAAAAGGCCATACCTTCAAATCCAGTCACGTTGGAGGTTAGGGCGTCAACATTTGAATTTGGGAGGGACACGGTTCAATCCATAACAGATTATAAACTGAGCCAGGGTCTGTGAATGTTGTTGCACCCATTCTGTATGCCTGGTATCCTGCACATCATAGCTTAACTTCATTCCCTCTATTAGCCCCCTTTTAAGGAGAGGAAACTGGGACTCAGATTAATGAACTTGCTCAAAATCACATAGCTCCTCAGAGCTGGGAATCAAATGAAAGCCTGCCTGATTTTAGAAACCCCAAAAGAAATACTTCAATAAGCAGAAATTTTGCTCTGCTCCTGCTACAAATCTTCCACCAATAACAAGGTCATCAGTTTAAAGCTGCTGCTGATACTTGCTAAACCAAATAAATCTAGAGGTAAGATTAGTTCAGTAAGATCTCATACGGGTTAAAAACATCAAAAGTCTGTGAGAAATGACAGGTGCTCTTAAAATGGTTTGGCTAGAAACATATAAAGCTAGAGATAGTTCAGGGAAACAATGTGTAATAGGAAGGTTGTTTTTAAAGAAACACAGTTGAAAGAGGCAGGGATGAAAGTGCAAATGGGAAGTTGCCTGTGGGGCTCAGTAAGCAGAAGACATCCAGGCTGGAGGCTGAATCGATGTTTTACCTTGCAAAGCAAACACGGTGCTTTCTCTTGGGTGGAAAAGGTCAAGAGTGGACAGGAGTGGACAGGCAACTAGCATCTAGGGAGATGGAGCAAATGCAGCGTGGATCCTGATTTGCTCTGCAGGTAACACACCTACAGTTGTATTTCCCAGTGATTTCTCTGCTCCTGCCAAGAGCCTTGAGCCTTTCCACAGGCCTCTAAACCCAATAAAACAAAGTCAAACTCACAAGACTGCAAGCCTTTCTAGGGCAGGAATCATACCACTTGCTTTCTTTCTCTGAAGTCCACTTCAGTGCCAGGCATCTAGTATGCGCTCAGAATGACTGAGTGAATAAACAGGTCCCGAATCCAATTTACTATTTCATCTTCTAGGCTGCTTATTGTTCAGTGTAACAGTGGATCGGTCAGAAGCCTTATCGTCTCCGCAGCTGGGATACTCAAAGTGATTCTTAACTCCTTACTCTTTTCACACTTAGAGCTGATATCCTGTATCTTAAGCTTTCTCAAATCTTTCCTCTTCCTCCAATTCCCACTAATTCAAACCCTCTCCCCCACTCCCTCCCCCCAAAAAAGACTGCAATATGGTCATACATAATTTTTCAACCTCTATTCCTTTTTTTTAATCATGTAATAGTATTTATTTGATCAGATTTATTTCTTTTTTTAAACATTTTTTGAGTTATAAGTCATTTTACAATGTTATGTCAAATTCCAGTGTAGAGCACAATTTTTCAGTTGTACATGAACATACGTATTTTCATTGTCACATTTTTTTCGCTGTGAGGTACCACAAGATCTTGTATATATTTCCCTGTGCTATACAATATAATCTTGTTTATCTATTCTACTGTATTCTCTTTATATTCATTCATTCTCCACAGTGATAGGAGGGATTTTTAATAAAAATCTTCAGTGACAGCTAGTGTCTAACAGATAAGACTCTTATTTCCAGCACAGCTGTATACCAGGCATGTTTGCATTCGCTCAGCACAATATACTGTTCCATAAAGCTTTGCATTTGCATGTGCTGTTCCTGCTTCTCTACCGAGCAGACCATCTAGTCTTTAAAACTCAAAAGTAAATCCTTCTGTGAAGCCTTCTAATTTTCCAGACACATCCCTTTCTTGTCCTCACAACTGCTTTCTATATATTTCTTTTTCAGTGGTGATCACATTGTAAACTGGATATTTTTTTCCTTTCACTTTTATTGAGATATAATTGGCATACAGCACTGTGTGAGTTTAGGGTGTACAACATAATGACTTACATATATTGTGGGATGATTACCACAATAAGTTAATACCCATCATCTCATATAGATTAAAAAAGAAAAAAGAAAAACTATTTTTCCCTTGTGATGGGAAATTTTAGAATTCATTCTCTTAGCAACTTTCAAATATATCATATAGCAGTGTTAACTGTCATCCTCATGTTGTACATTCCATCCTCCACACTTATGTATCCTGTAACTGGAAGTTTGTTCCTTTTGAACACCTTCATTCAATTCTCCTAACTGCTCCCCTCAACTCCTGCCTCTGGTAACAACTAGTCAGTTCTCTGTATCTGAGTTGATTTGTTTTTAGATTCCACATATATGTAAGATCACACAGTGATTTTCTTTCTCCGTTTGACTTAGTTCTCTTAACATAATGCCTTCAAGGTCCATCCATGTGGTTGCAAATGACAGGATTTCCTTTTTATGGCTGAATAATATTCCATTGTGTGTATATATACCACATTTTCTTAATCCTTGTGTTGTTAATGGAGCCTTAGGTTATTTGCATGTCTTGGTTATTGTAAATAATGCTGCAGTGAATGTGTGAGTGCAGATCTTTCTTCAACATGATGATTTAATTTCCTTTGCATGTATACCCAGAAGTGGAATTGCTGGAGCATGTAGTAGTTCTAGTTTTAATTTTTTGAGAAATCTATGTACTATTTTCCATAGTGGCTGTACTGGTTTATAGTTCCACCAGCAGGGCAGAAAGATTCCCTTTTCCCTACATCCTCACCAGCATTTGTAATCTCTTGTCTTTTTAAGAATAGCCATTCTAACAAGCATAACCTGGCATCTTATTGTGGTTTTCCATATCCCTAATGATTAGTGATGTTGAGCACTTTTTCAGGTACCTGTTGGCCATTTGTATGTCTTTAGATAAATATCCACGTCCTTTGCCTGTTTTTTAGATTGGATTATTGTTTTTTTGCTACTGAGTTGTATGAGTTTTTAAAATATATTTTGAGGCTTAGCCCCTTATTAGATATATGATTTGCAGATATTTTCTTCCATTCTGTCAGTTGCCTTGCAGTTGTTGATCATTTCTTTTGCTGTGCAGAACTATTTGGTCTGATGTAGTCCCACTTGCTTGTTTTTGATTTTGTTGCTTGTCCTTTAGGTGTCATCTCCAAAAAAATCGCTATGAAGACCCATGTCAAGGAATTTTTTTCCTATGTTTTCTTTTAGTAGTTTTACGGTTTTAGTTCTTACATTTAAGTCTTTCAACCATTTCAGGTTAATTTTGTGCATGGTGTAAGATGTAGGTCTAGTTTCATTCTTTTATGTGAGTATCCAGTTTTCCCAGCACCATTTATTGAAGAAACTGTCTATTTTTCATTTGAGTGTTCATGATTCCCTGTCAAACACTAGTTGACCATATATGCATAGGTTTATTTCTAGATTCTCAATTTTAATCCTTTGGTTTATATCTCTTTCATTCCAGTATCATACTGTTTGGGTTAGTGTAGTGTTATAGTACAGCTTGAAATTAGGAAGTGTGATGCCTCCAGTTTATTCTTCTTTCTCAGGATTGCTTTGGCTATTTGGAGTCTTTTGTGATTTCATATAAATTTTAGGCTAGTTTTTCCTATGTCTGTATAAAAAAATGCCATTGGAATTTTGATAGGGATTGCATTGAATTTATAGATGGCTTTTGGTGGTATAGACATTTTAACAATATTAATCCTTCCCATCCATGAGCACAGACTATTTTTCTACTTATTTGCATCTTTGATTTCTTTCATCAATGTCTTATAGTTACAGAGTAGAGCTCTTTCATCTCCTTGGTTAAATTTTTTCCTAAAAATTTTATTATTTTTGATGCTATTGTAAATGGAAACTTCTTTTTTTTCCCCCAGATCATTTGGTTAGTGTAAAGAAATTCTGCTGATTTTTGTATGTTAATTTTGTATCTTATAATTTTACTGAATGTGTTGATCAGATCCAACTGTGTTAGTGGAGTCTTTAGGGTTTTCTGTGTATAAAATCATCTCATCTGCAAAGAGCCAATTTTACTCCTTCTTTTCCAATTCTGATGCCTTTCATTTCTTTTTCTTGCCTGATTGCTCTGTCTTGGACTTTCAGTGCTATGATGAATACAAGTGGTGAGATGGGCACACTTCTCTTGTGCCTGATTTTAGAGGGAAAGCTTTCAGCCTTTCACCACTGAGCATGATGTTAACTCTAGGCTTGTCATATATGGTTCTTATCATGCTAAGGTACATTCCTTCTGTGCCTAATTAGTTGAGAGTTTTTAATCATGAATGGATGTTGAATTTTGTTAAATGCTTTCCTGTGTCTACTGAGAAGATCATATAAATTTTTTCATTCTATTAATGTGATGCATCACATTTATGAATTGGTGTGTGTTAAACCATCCTTGCATCCCTGGAATAAATCCCACTTGATTATGGTGAATGATCCTTTTAATATGCTACTGAATTCAGTTCGCTAGTATTTTATTAAGAATTTTTGTATCTATGTTCTTCACGAATATTGGCCTCTAGTTTTATTTTCTTGTATTGTCCTTGTATGGCTTTGGTAGCAGGGTAATGCTAGCCTCATAAAAAAAAAAAACAAAAAACAAAAAAACCCAAACATTTAGAAGGTTCTCTCTTCTATTTTTTGGAAGAGTTTGAGAAAGTTTGATATTAATTCTTCTTTCAGTGTTTGGTAGAATTAACCAGTGAAGCCATTTGGTCCTGAATTTCTTCATTGGGAAGTTTTTCATTACTGATTCAATCTCCCTATTAATAATTGGTCTATTCAAGTTTTAACATTTTTTCCTGATTCAATCTTGGTGGGTTATATGTTTCTAAGAATTTATCCATTTCTTCTAGCTTTTCCAGTTTGTTGGCATATCACTGTTTATAGTAGCCTCTTACGATCCTTTGTAATTCTGTGAGATCAATTGCACTGTCTCCTCTTCCATTTATAGTTTTGTTGATTGGAGTCTTCTCTCTTTTTGCCTTGGTGAGTCTACCTAAAGGTTTGTCAGTTTTATTTATCTTTTCACAGAACCAACTCTTAGTTTTGTTAATCTTTTCTATTGTTTTCCTGTCCATTTTATTTCTGCTCTAATTTTTATTATTTTCTTCCTTTTGCTAACTTTAAAATTAGTATTTCTTTTTCTAGTTCCTTGAGATATAAAGTTAGGTTGTTTATTTGCAATATTTCCAGTTCCTTGAGGAGTGGGTTTATAACTATATACTTATCTCTTAGAAATGCTTTTGCTGTATCCCATAAGTTCTGGTATGCTATATTCCCATTTTTGTTTGTCTAAAGATAATTTTCCCCTGTAATTTGTTCTTTGAGTTATTGGTGGTTCAGGAAATGGCTATTTTTAATCGTTAGTAACTGTGAGAGAGATTGGCATGGGAGCTTAAAGATAGACAGGTGGGAAGTATTCCTCTCAAATGAATACAGGTGGAATATGAATACTGATTTGAGCAACAGATTATGGCAGAAGGGACACTGTGCCAGTTTGGGGCCTGTTAAGGGAGTGGCAGCTTCTAGTTAGGTCCGTTGTACTTTGACCAGGATGTTTGACTTTGCTGAGATCACTATGCTGTGAGAAAGTCCAAATGGACAGGTGTGTAAAGAGGCTCAGTAGAGAACTGAGGCCCAAGGTATGTGGCTGCAGCCGTCCCCTTATCTGAGCCACCCCAGCTGAGATCCAGACATAAGAAACCATTCCTAGTTAATCTTGTATTAATTGCTGACCCATAGAATCATGAGCTTATAAAATGATGGTGATTTTATGCCACTAAATTTTTGGATATTCATACGCAGCAATAGATCATTACAACAACCTTCACTATCCATGGATATTTTCTTGGTTCTACTCCTGCTACATTAGGTGCTATAATCTCACATTATTTTCCTATTATCTAAATACCGAGGGCTCAGACCTCTAATCCTTGTCTATCTGCACTGATTCCTGGAGAAATTTCCTTCAGTCTTAAGGCTTTAAATTCCATCCTTACACTATGACTTCCTAATTTACATCTGTAGATCTTACAGTATACCCAGTGGCCTCCTTGGACATCTCCATTTTAATGTCTAAGAGACATGTCACATTTAGCACATTCAAACTTAAGTCTTGATCTCCTTCACCAACACAGCAACTCTCCTACTGTTTTCCACCTAGATATATGGTACCAAGAGTCAACGAGTTTCTCAAATGAACATCATATATGTTACCTTTGATTCCTCTTTTTATCCCACAACTCACTTCAGTCCATCAGGAAGCACCGTTGACTCTACCTTAAAAATATATTCCATGCTGGGTGATGCTGTAAAACGTGGGTCACATCGTGTCATTTCCTGAAGTCAATCTTGCAAATGGCTTTTCTTCACACTTACAGCAAAATCTAAAACCCTTAGTATGACCCTGTATAACCTGGTTCCAGGTGACTTCTCCAACCTCACAGCCTTTCCCTTCCTTCCTTACTTTGTTCTAGCACGTTGGCCTTCTTCCTAGGGTCAGGCATCCCCAGCGGATCCCTGCCTCAGGGATGGAATTTTCCTTTTTCTTGTGTTTTCCCACAATTCACTTCTGAAATTCAGTCAGGTCTTGGTGAAAATGCCACATCCTCAGAATGTCCTCCTTGTCAGCCACAACTACAATAGGAACCCCTCTGCCCCGTCATTCTCTCTGAAAGTTGCTTTATTTTCCAGCATTACACTTTTCACCACCTGAAATGACATACCAGTGTTTATTTATTTATTTGATTACTCGTTTATTGCCAGTACCATTATTATGTAAACTCTTTGAAGATAGGTTCTTTATCTTGTTCACTACTGTATCCCCAGTCCTGGAACAGTGCCTGGGGACACTACATACTGATTGACTAAATAAACTCCTTGAGAGCAGAGACTAGGTTATTCATCTTTAAATTCTTCCACTCACAGCCTTGAATACTTCTTGACAAAAATTAGATAGTCAAGGAATATTTATAAACATGTTGAAATCAAGTCTGGAAGTGATTCATAACAATTTCTGAAGCTGTCTTCTTTCAATTAAATTCTTTAATCAGGTCATTTGGGAGAGCAAATACCATCATTTCTGGTAGCAAAGGTTCTGGTTTCCATCTTCTTAAGTGCCCAGCAATTCTGCATGTTCAACATTCCTATTGCTGAGGGGCTCCTTGGGTAAGGTTCACTTTGTTTTGGTAAGTGTGCAAAAATTGTGATATTTGACTATCTTTGATGTTTTTGTCATCATTTGGAAGATACACTGACCATGCATAGAAGTATTCTGAGTGAATTGTTTCTTAGACTTTAGATGCAAATCTGAGTTATAACAGAACAACAGGGAAGAAGTGTTCTCTTGAGATGCATTTTCAGGATCTCATTTAATTGGTAAGGCAAGGCCCATTTATATTCCTGACTACATAGCATGCTTGTGAAAAGGTATATTTTAAAAATCAAAAACCTGAAATTCTCAAACATTAGTAGGGCCTCTACATGCCTCTTGAGCCATATGTATATTTTTAAACTTGATTTCTAGACAGAGAAATCTTCCTAGGGATTTCTTCGTATTCTTGTATTCTGGGGGAGTTCATGACAGCCTTGTGCTATCAGGAACACAACAGCATGTTTGGATCATTACTCTTCACTGATAAAGTTGTCTTTCTTAACCAACTCTACATCCCCTTTTGTATTTCAATTTTACTACAATATTAAACACTGAAGAAATGACAGTGCTAATTTTTCACCTACTTCTTTCATGTGCTTCCTTTATTTTACCAAATGAATTACTCAATAAATTTTGCGTATGGTTCATTAATCCTCAGTTGTGTGCCTTTATCTCCCCCCCCCCTTTAGAGGTAAAAATATGGTGTGCTGTATTTCTAAATAAAGCCCCCCCCCCTTTTGGTTGTTATTTTGCCTTTTCCCTGAGGTATAATTGGATTTTTCAGTCATATATCTCAAAATATATACCACCAACTGAGTTGGAAAAATGTAGCATTACAAAGTTTAAATGCAACAATTCTGTACATTCAAATAAAATATTACACTGAGATGTATTATCTTAGTCTGCCAAAAAGCCACTTTAGTGTTTCAGACAACAAATTGCTCATGGTACATTTTCTACTCCAACATCTTCCCGAACTGAAGAAAAATAAAAGGTACAATTTCGACTATCAGTAACGATTTGCTTCTTTTTATGGCACATTTCAGATTTTCTTTATGTGGGTGACTTAATTTCACAAAGTACGTTTTATCTTCGTGTCTACATGTACCTTACCTATCATGTTTCTGCAGTTATGAAAATGAACAGATGTCAAGCCTAAAAGCTCCTATTTTTGAATCCATGAATTATAGTGAATTATACCTTATTTCTTTGAAGCCGTGTTGTATAGTGTGAAGAGTAGGTATCTTGGGACCAGATTGTTCAGAATCTCATCTCTGCTCTGCCACCTCCTAGACTTGGATGAGTTACATAACCACCCTGTGCTTCAGTTTCCTCATCAGTAAAGTAGGCATGGTAATAGCACCAACCTCACGGGGATGAGTTGAGCTTTACTTGAAAAATATGTGTAAAATACTGAGATTATGTACTCTGTAAGTAATAGCTAGTTTTATGTCTAAAAAACTGTTTATCCAAAATAGAATATTTGTTAGATCCTTACTATATATCAGCTATTGTACCTTGCACATGTCTGTGGTCATGACATACATGGTCTGCATACTTTGAATTTAAAAGCTGTATAAAAGGTACAAAGCCACTTACACGAGCACTGCTCACCATCACCACTGCTACCATCCTCTTCCATTATCTCTTGCCTCCAAACTGGTGCCCACCCCATCCCCACCCTCTCTTCCTTTAGCCCTACAGCCTATTCTCAATGCAGCAGACAGAGGAATGTTTTTAAAAGGTTAGTTTGATCATGTTACATCTCTACTGAAAACGCAGTGTGGCCCCTATGTCACACAGATCAATGCTGATTCCTTAGACTGGTTTGCTGTGATCTGCTAATTCCTCTCTGCTCTCCTGTGCTCCTGCACACCTTGCTTAGTCTGTCCCAGCCAGACTGGCATCCTCACTATGTCGCAATCCCAACCAGGCACGCTCCCAGCTCGGGGTCTTTGCACTAGCTATTCTCTCTTCCCGAGACCCTCTTCCTCTAGAAAGCCACATGACTAATGTCCTTACCTCCTCAAATTTTTACAAAAATACCACCTTCTTTATGAGGCCTACCCTGACTGCTCTATTTAAAATTGCAGTCTGCCTCCTGCCCCAATATTTTCAAACCCACTGAATATGCTCTATTTTCTCTCTTTTCCCATAGCACATACAACCTACCAGAATATTTATGATACCTTGGTTTTCTGTCCCCCCCCCCCCATCAGAATGTTAGCTCCAACACGGACAGGATTTGTTTTGTTAACTCATATATCCCAAGAATGCAGAGCAGTGCCTGACACTTAGCAGTACTCAGTAAATACTTGTGCAAATCAAAATTTTCAACAAATATACTAGGTCAGAGTGTTTCAATTCAGTATGTTCTTTTTAAAATAAACAGCATTAGGGAAGAAAGAAAGAAAGAAAGAAAGCAAGCAAGCAAGCAAGCAAGCAAGCAAGCAAGCAACTTTACATTTATTCCGAAGTGTGTCATTATACAGAATAATATTAGGGTCTATTCATATTGATAGACTTTTTTAGTCATTTATGTTCTTTTGAGTATCTTTAAAGTTGGCAAGTATTGATCTTTATGGGATAATGTCATTCTTTGGAAACAATCAAAAGTGACTATATGGAAATGAATAAATTGGTCAAGACAGTATTTTCAGGAAGGAAGGAAGGAACTCAAATAATAAGACCAATTAACTTGAGACACTAGAGAGTTGGCAGTTTCAAAATACTCTGGTCAGTGAAGGAGAACACTGGTCCACATCCCAAAGATTACTTTGAATATTGACATTTATTTTGATATAGAAGACTCATAAGTTTTAAAAATCTCAGTAAATTTTAGTTTTCCATACATAAAAACCAATAACATGATTCTATTATAGGGATTTACCAACTCAAAGTTCCCCCATGAGCTCAAAATAAACATTTTAAGGCTTACACATTTGGATCAGGGCCCAAGAAGACAGTATAATATAGCAGAAAGAGCACATGCTTAAAGTCATGTAGACCTCAAGTCATTCCCCACCTTAACCTCCTTATATTGTGTGATGTTGGAGAACGAACTTAAATTCTGATTCTCAGGTTTTTTCCACTTGTAAAATAAGCATAAATATCCCCAGCCGACAATAAATATCACACAATTAAACATGGCAGAATGAAAAAGTACATATAGTAGCAAGCACCAGGGCCAGCTCAGGAAACCCACAAGTAAGCCACTAATCCTACCAGCTGGTGGGTAGAGGGTTTTGTTCACATTATCACAGTCAGTCCTTGAAACAAGCCTGTGAGGTAGGTTGCAGTAATTTATCTTGGAGGTAAGGAAATTAGAATTTTGGGAGCTTAATACAAACAAGGGTTCATTCACTTCTCCCTTTCCCGTTGGAACACTGAGTAGATTTTATTAGCTTCAAGAGTACTGTGAGAATAGTCTATTGGTGCATCTGTGGTTTTCCTCCGACAAGACGTAAAACTGAAGAAAGCTGTTAAGTAGATTTAGTAGAAATCCAATCTACAAAATGTTCTGTTTCGTTTTAATTTAGGGCAGCGTGCATTTTGTGTGTATAATGTGGATTACATTAGCTATTCAATTTATATCTTCAACATACATGGGTAGGTTACTTTGCATTTTGGTGCTTGTCTCTCCAGTTGTATAGATTTGGAAATCACTCATCAGTCTACTCGACATCTTAAAGACTGAAAGCAATTGTAAAATTCACTAAAATTATTTTGGAAATAGATATGATAGTCAGTGTTTTGTCCATTCTGGAAAAGATCCAGAAGTTAAGAGAAATATGACATGGAGAAAATAATGGAATAGCTGAAAATCTGTACAAAGAAAGACACACATTTGTTTAGATTTAATTTATGTCATTAAAGTCATTAGTTTTAAGAGGAGTGTTTTCATTTCTCTGCCTGTTCATAACGATGCCAGCAGGTGTGATATTAAGTGGGAGTGGATTCTCTGATTTTAAGCTTCTCAAGATAATGTACAAACGTTTGTCCCTGGAGGTACCTTTGATATGCTCTGGGGCACACTCTTCATAGACGAGGACACTGGGACTCAGAGAACAGAAGTGTCATTCCAAGACCACTCCATCAATAAGGGATAGAACAGAAAAAGAGCCAGGGCTCCGGCCACCTACCCCTTCTTGTTTGCTTTCCTATACCCTACAAAATTTCTCAATAAAATCAAATCTATGAATCTTGGACTCAAGGCAGGCTTGTAACTGTCCAGGACAATAGTAGAAAAGTGTGATGAGCAGTGCCGAACTGGTGAGATACCAAATGAGGCCTTTCTTCATCTTAGGGGGAAAAACACCTGGGAAAAAAAATTCCACTAACGGCTTCCAAATGCCCTGAGAAGCACCTCTTGACTCTTGACAGGCACAGATAAGATGTACAACATTTATAAGACACCGAAAATTCAGGGGGTTTTTCAGAATTAGCCTGGAGGTTAAAGACCTCTAGATGTTGGCCAAAAAAGTGAGTTAACACAGATTGGAAGGTGAACGTCTTGCTATTTAAAGGTTGCCCAGGTAGAATCAGATGCTTGGTTTTGCCCCCCATTGGCCTTTGAATCCTTCAGGAAAGAGACTGAGCTTTCTTGTTTTCTAACAGTCAAGGCTTAGCATAATGTTTTTTTTTGCCACAGTGCCTAATAATTAATTACGGATTAAAGAAATGTCAATTGCCTCTAACACAGAGGTGGACTGTGTTAGAAATTATCCCAACAAATGATAAGATCACAGCTGTTTATTAGGATGCTTTCAACCATCACAACATTCAGCCTTTTGGCCTTTTCCATAGATAAACCTCTGTCCCAGAGGCCATGGGTATAACTCCTCACTGAGGTGCTTCCAAGCTGTCCTCTTTTTTCTGAATAATCAATGTCCCCCTGTGAGGAGTCAGAAAAAATTCTAGGCTTCTGCAAGTTTACAAATATTTCAAGAAACTTCAATATATCAGATTCCAAATTTTAAACTGCTGAATTGTGCGTGTGAAAAATAATTATTTTCCAATACTATTTTCCAGGTGATTCATTTAAAAATGACTTTGTCTAATGTGATGGTGTGTGAATAAGAATACAAGTCCTCAGGGCAGGCCTGGGAAGAATCCTGTACGTGGACTTTTAATAAGCCCCCTGGGAATCTGATGTATTTATTCTTAATACATTAAAAATGTATGATCCAACACACTTATATTTAAGGAGGCATCCATTGTATGGAAAGCTTTTCTTCTTTTTCTTTGTCCATTTCATAGCATCAAATCTTCCTCTCTAATTTAAAATATTCTTCCCTGACAACCATGTACCGTCAAAGCTTTAAGAGTTCATTGCTGTTTGATTTTAGAAAATCGGATGTACAAATGCAAGTTTGATTATACTAAGTAAGGAAAAAAATTGTATTAATGTTACTATTAAGATGGTTGTCAAAGACAACTGACCTTAAAAATCATGATATTACAAATGAAACCAGACAAACAGTCCCTTGAGAAAAAACAAGAGCAACAGAGGGAGAAACCTTGGGCTTATGTGGCCACAAAGTCAAAGTGAGATTTCCTGAATGTCAAAGCAATGAAGCAGGCTGTAACGTTTTTATTGTGAAAAGATTATCAGGGATCAGCCTGTATATTGGCCAGAATGACATAATTTCCTTTGACCATTGAGTTCTTTAGGCCAAACATGTCAGTAACTGCTCTATGCAAGTACTATGGGGGAGGATTATTATTAAAAGGATTTTTAAAAATATATTACCTGTTTTGAGATAGAAATACACTCATGTCTAAAACAATCATTGTCTAGTATCATTGCTATTACTGTTTTCTGATATTGCTCCTTGCTTCTGATACTGTTCTGAAAGCTACTCTTTACATTTATCCTGGGCATTTAAAGTAAGTCAGGGAATTTTTATAACCCTAGATTATAATGACATTTGTCATTACTCATGGCTTGTGTTGCGTGAATATAAAAGTCACCCTCAGGGAATGTGGGAACAGGTGAAATAAAACATCAGAGTTTTGAGGTCTCGGGAAAAAAAGATATATGAATTCCAAGCTTTGTTGTCATTAAGTAGCATCATAACGTATACTAAAATTGCATGTAAAATAGGGCAGTGTAGTTAACATTTATCATTAACAGAATTCCAAAGCAGATTTTTCAAAATATGATTTTTCACTCATTAGGTAAAAGACAAAATGTTCTCGGTAGAAGGCAGCAGAGAGCTCAGAGAGACTGGCATCTTTTATTTTGTTTTCGTAGCTTGTATTTCTAATTAGCCTTGTAAGAAGGGAATCTTGCTTGCAACTTGAAAACATTTATCACACATTTATCTGAGCATGACAGAGGCTTGTGAACTAGTGATAGCAGAATTGGGTAGATTCATACCTGGCTGAACGACTTGCTGGACTCTGCCTTTGACTTTTTCTTGAATTATCTCATTATCTAATTGACAAATCACAGAAAATGGAAATGGATATCTTATTCATTCATTGACAAAATCTGAGGCCAACAGTTTTCAACAATCTGAAACAATAGAGGTTTAATAGCTTGAAACCTACAGGATATATACAAAAACTTCTACTTGAAGTTCACCTGAAGAAGAGCAGGATGGAGATACCATTTTTTAGCACAATGTGCACCAGGAGCAAAAGAGTTCTACTATGCAGTTTGTAAAAGTTTTTGCTGCCCTAGGCTACAGAAGCAGAAGGAAAAGGAGCTTGATTGTCTTGTTACAGCATTTTGGAACTTCACCTTTTATACTTTATCAGTGTTGGGCATCAGACCCAGGAAGCAAGTATCAGACTTGAGTATATGCAAATAAGAATGGCTAGGGTGGTAGGTGAAACCCAAATTGTTTCACAGTGTAAATGGCTGAAAGAATTGGGGATACTTGAGTGGGAATGAATGAATGTGATACTGTAAATGTGGAACTGGACTTCCTTCAATATGCCCTAGTAGTGGGCAGATCTAGGGTTCAAGGGCAAATGCTAAAGGGTGGATTCTAGTTCAACAGAAGGCAAAAATTTTAAAAGATTTGATGTAATTGAATAGGGCAACTCAAGTTGTTGTTCAAGAAAATATTAGACTCAAAATGGTGGAGACGATAGCACTGAATCATCACATCAAATAAGGCTGTAGATTAGATCCCTGGGTTTTTTAACTGCGCCCTCTGGAGTATTCACGTTCAAGGTGCACCTGTGGAAGTGTTGGAGGATGGGAGATATTTCCTGGGTAGATGCCTCGGGCTCACAGTCCACTTCTGTTTGTTTGGATTTCGGTTCCTTACAAGAATGTTTTTTTTTTTTTTCCTAAGCTAAAGTTTCCATGGTTGAAAAAAAGAGAAAAGGAAAATGATTAGATGATAATTTATCTCTTCTAGACTTCGGATTCCACCTTGTTGCAACAACTGAGATAGTGTTTTTTAAAAAAATCTGAAAAAGATACCTCTTTAGAGAGTTTCAGAAAATTATTACATCTCCAAGTTTGTGCACCCAGCATGCTCAAAACCTCTCTCTCTCTCATAAGGAAGTATGCATTTTAAGAACCCTCATCACTCAGGGCTGAGTATTTTCTTTGCTGATTTGTCTCATATATGACTATGATCCTCCTGCTTGTTTAAAAAAATTTGTTTTACAGTTCAAATGTCCTTTTAAATGAACTTTATGTAAAATTAAGCTAAATATCAAACACCCAGTTATCCCTCCAGGGTAATCAGGAGAGCTGCTTTCCTCCAATCATCAGTCTAGTTCCAGGTCACCAGGTACAGAGTCAATCCAAGGAGGGACTCAGGTGAACCCAAAGCTCAGAGTAAATCCTTTTAGGTCAAGACTGTGTGTGGATATGTATCTCCGCATTTAAAGCTAAAATACCCCCACTTAATTGTATCTGTTGTAACATTCTGTCTAAAGTCAATAACAAAAGAAAGAAATTATTATACAGTTATCAAAAATGGAATCAATCATGTGAAAGGTGTGTCAGTCCCTAAAAGCACATGCTTTCAGCAAATACTTACTGAGCACCTTTCATCTGTCAGACGTGGTTCTAAGTCCGACAGACACACATAACCTTATGAAGGTTATATTCTAACAGGGAAATTCAGACAGTATACAAGTAAACATGTCAGGTGGTAACAGGTGCTATTGAGAAAGTCAATGGGTGGAGAACCGTGGGGGCTGCTGTTTTCTATAGATGTAGGAAAAAATAAGGTCAACAAGCAACAGCAAAGAGTGCCTGCGTCAGGATGCTTGTGTGGGAAGAGTAGGTGGCCCGTTTCCATAATGCTCAGGCCTCAAAGATTTCGTGTCGAGCACGTGCCAGCTGCTGCTTTAGCAGCTCTCTTCCTTCACTGTGCATCTTTTGTTTTGTGGTTTGGTTTCCTTTTGACTTCCTGGAGATACCCAGGGTTCTGCAGGACTATGTTACCTGCAACTCCCCCAGCCCCTCCACTGAGTGAGCTTTTGCTAAAATAGCTCTAAAATGGTTTTACTTCTCTTCTTCTTAGCCCACAAACATGCTTTTTCTTCAAAATTCTTTTCCAGTCTATATACATTTTTCTGCTGAAGAACATTCACTCTCATATCTTCACTTTTTTATAAACATGTTAACTCTGTCACTGATGTATATGACCTTATTTATTTTTTCTTTCTCTACATAATAAAATAGTAATGAACAGCTAAGGACAGCATCTGCTTCCTTAAGAAAGGACTGGAGATAAAATTTGTTTTTCACATTTTTACTAATTTTTTTAAAAAAATGATAAATCCAAGAAATGCTCTGTATATCATAGGGGAAAAATGTATTCGTTTGAATTTTTCAATTAATCTCTTCAAACAAATATTACATTGTATTGATTAAGAAATTATATAGAGAATGATTGTCATTAGGGAAAAGTTGCATAAGTATAAAAACAAGTTGTATAAATAATATCATTGCTTAAAGTATAAAGTAGATTGTTGGTAAGGTTTATATTAGACTGTGGAACAGACACCAGAGTTATATGTAACATTTCCAGTTTTTAAATAAAGAAGCGTATAATGACCTCTCTCCTCCCACATCTTGTTAAATGCTTTTGACTGTGGTGTCTCTGTCCAGCAAGCATATGTTATTTTAATTTTTAAGCATCTGGAAAAGGTGAAGGGACAAAGAGATGATATGGGAGCCTTTTCTTAAGAGTTAGAGGGCATTTGAAAATATGTTAAAGCATAATCAGGAATGTGTTACTACAGAGTGGATTTAAAGATCCCATTCAGTTGTTAGAGTCTTATAAAATGTGTTTTGTTGCTGTTGGCTTATTACTGATACTTAAGTATTTTATGATTCCAGATTCATTCTTCTGCGTTACTATGAAAATATCTTTGGATGGTTAACACATCAATCTTTGTATATCTATTAGAAATAAGAGTTAATGTTATGATTTATAGTGTGTACTGTGCACTCACAAATAGCCCTGTATTATGTCTAATTTTGAATCAGTTGACTTTGACCTAGATTCACACCTGAATTTCAGGGCATTAAAAAAAGAATCAGTAGGTTAAAAGCCACTTGAGGAGGTAACATACTGAGAGGAAAGAGCTCTGAAAAATAGATAAAATTAAAAAGAAGGACCTTTGGGTTAGGCCTGCCATGTCATTGAGGTGATTCACTGTCATTTCAGGCAACTCAGTGAAGGCCTCTGGAGCACCGTCCCTCGTGGGTGTCAATCCAGAGTGACAACTGTGAATGCCTCGGAGACCAAGTAAGTGTGGAAGTGGCCAGGGTGAGACAAAAATGGGGGGAACCCTGGTGAACTGGAGACACATGGCCTTCCCAAAGGTATGAAGCTCAAAATTTTGAAACCTGGTGATAGCTGTGGTATCCCTTTTAACTCAAACACTCCGTGCATTTGTGCTGGGTTCTCAAACCAAGTCAACATGTGTTTATGAGGTATCTGAAGTATGAAACCTTGCTGTGACTTGAGAGAGACAGCATGAAATTGAGTAATGGTTTCTGCTTTTGCAGTGTACAGTTTAGCTAAAGAGATCAAACAGGGCAAGGGGATAAAGAGGATAGTTTTTCAAGTGTCAGGGAAAACACACTAATTATTTAACAAAACATAAGTGTGTATCCTCTCAAAAACCGTGGGCACATGTCACCAAGCGCTGGAGGCATTTTAGGAATGGAAATACCCTCTAGCCTGAAGGGCTGAGGAAAGACTTCCCTGAAGAGGTGAAGTTCAAGACTCGGGTGTAAGATCTGGACTGGGACGGCACAGGGCGGCTTCCCAAGAAAGGAGTTTAACTTCTGGGAGACCTGCTGTAAGCACTATTAAGAGTCTGGCTTTTTTGTTTCTTGGTTCATGTTAGTGGTGGATTCTTATTAGGAAAATGAGTGGTAAAATTATCACTTAGACTCTTCAGAGTATTCTGATATCAACCAAGCATTTGGTTGTGGTGTATACATTTTGGCGTTGAAAATGGAAACTTTTGCACAGATTTACTTAGTTAATAAACACATTCATTTGATCACAACAAACTAAATGTATCACCATTGTATTTGCATCTTTATCCCACTAAGCATCTGTTTTCTCTACACTGTTGTCTCTAGTTATAATCTTTCTTTCTTCAGCAAAACATCTTTCACCACTGTCTCCAAATGCCAGGAAATGCAGGATGATGAAGCAGGATGTGTCCAGAGAGATGATGTAATGACTAACACTGGTATTAGGCTTTTTCATTTGCAGTGCTTTTCACATGCATTTGAAACATTTATTCCTTTAAGGAATTCCATAGCATAAGTTGTATCCTTCATATTACAACAGAAGAAGATTCAAAAGAGAAGACATTTTCATGTCTATTAAGTGTGATTAACACAGTCGAGCACACAGTAGGATTGCTATAGAAAGCATTACAGTTAGACCTGGAAGATAGCATAGTCCATTACCTCTCTTGTCATTCATTTATTCACTTAGTACTTATTGAGCACTTCCAACTTCCCAGTTAAGTTACAAGCACTGTTTTAAGTTACACAGTAGTAAGCAAGACAGACAAGGTTATTATTACTTTCTACACTCTATAAAGGAAATCTGCTCATAGTTTACTTATCTTAGGACTCAGACCTTTGGATTTCCAAGCTGTGTTCTTTCCCCTATACTGACTGTATCCACACAAGTATTTGGTTGAATACTTCTGATGCTAGCTCAAGAATCACTTTGATCCAGGGAAGATAAAATAAATGTTCCTAAAATAAGGTGAGATCTCCAAAATACGAGTTGAATACAGATAAAACAAAAATCACAAGATGTTTATGATGGGGGTAAATGCTCAGGGCAATTCTCGCTGCCAAGAATGGATCTTATTTTGTTTTCATGGTTGTTGTGTGACCAAAAATCTATGTACTCAGATGCATTTTGCTCTTTGTTAGCCTCCCATTATGTTACACCTCTGTTTAACTTGGGAGCCCTATGTTACAGAAAGGTGTACTGCAAGAAGAAAGAGGACTGTGAATAAGGTACAAATATAAGAAATAAAGGTGCCTTTTGTTTGTGTATACAACTGCCTTTCACAGCAATGATACTGCATACATCTTTGTCATCATTTCACGGCAATAATATAATGGGAGGCAAATATTATTACTCAAACTTAAATGACAAAATTATCTTAAATATTACTAAGGCTCACCTAGGGATTGTTTCTCCTGAATAAGCATATAGAAAAGACACTTTATTCCAGTTACTCTAGAAAGATCACACCTGGTGCTAAACGCATGGTTCAAGAACCACGGTGCATTAGCGTAGCAGTTAGGTTATTAATCATGGATGTCAAGTCCTTTCTGCTAATTAACCTTAATTGAGCTCTCTGTTATGGAAGCACCATTTCCAATGAAGCAACTTAGCAGTAATACCAAAATAACAGCATGGTAAAACCCAGGATTAACACTGCTTTCTGTACTTGAATACCAATGCCTAATGCACTTTGCTGTAGTACAAAATCTTATATCTTCTATCAAAGTTTAAAAATTACGTAGAGTGAAAACTGGTAGAATAAATATAAAATTTGCATAAGAAAATGACTTAGGAAAGCATTTTTGATACAACATATGTGTCTGTATTTTATATTAAAGCAACTAGAATATGCCATTTATAATACAAAACTTTTTTTACAGATTCCAAGATTAAAATCTCATATTATCCATTAGTTAATGTGACTGTAAACTTAGTCATGCTTGAAACTAAATCTTTATTTCATTTATGTTCAGTATTATTTTCAATAGTACCACAATATGTCCATTAGAATAGAATTCTGCAATAGGCAGCTTTATTAATCTGCCTGGAGAAATGCAGTGCAATTAATTCTAAATTTGATAACAAGCAAGCAGTTCAAATGTTCAATAGGTTATTTATTAAAAAGAAAATCAAAAAGAAATAAGCTTTACTGCCAATGAACAGAATGCTTGGATTTAAAAATGGCCAGAAGGCTACTGGTATTAATAAGCTTTGTCAAATTCGTTTTCAGACATGCATGGAGGAGTTTGTACTATTTTTTTGTTCATGTCACAGTGTCTGTCAAGAGAAGAGCTCAGATACCTTGGGGAAAGCTTTCTGATGTGCAAGTATTTGAAAATAAAAAGGCAAAGACAGACATTTAGCTGATTCACAAAGGAACGGAAACCCCTGAAGAATCTTGAGAAAAATTAAAGCAGTAACAATGAAAGTGTTAGGAGAAGGTTTAACCATTGACATAAATTTGGGCAAGAACAACAAATACAAATATTGGTGATAAAAGTGCTAGAAACTAAAGTTTAAATTAGCATGAATAAGGGTTTACACAGTACGAATGAGGCAACCCAGGTCATGAGTGTATGTATCTCACGGACCGTTCGTTGACGCTGTATTTAGAGCTAGAATGTAAACATCAAACAAGTGGCCCAATTTCACTAGCTAGTAACACACATTGTCAACAACGTTTGACCATAGGATCTTGATGAATATGATAGAACACTCCTCTAGGCACCTGAAACTTGGGTTCAGATAATAGTTCTGCCATGTAACAGGTGGGTAACTAGGGACAAATTACTTAAGATCCTTATCTTTCACCCACGATATCCAGTAGATCTTTCTGTGATGACGTCAGTGTTGTACACGTGTGCTGTCCAGTGAGGCAGCCACTAGCCACACGTGGCTCTGGAGCTCTTGACAGCTGGCCAGTGCAACAGAGGCACTGAATTTTTCATTTTAGTTACTGTAATTAATTTAAAGAGCCACAGATGGCTAGGGTCTACTAAATTGGACAGCACAGGACAGCCTCAGGTGGTTTCTTCTGTGAAATGGCAATGGTAATAAATCTGATTCAAATACGATGCTTCCAGTTGCAAGGGAGAGAAAACTCTGCTCAGAATTTAGACAATAAAGGAAATGTTACTGGCTCCTTTTCACTGAGAAGTCCAAGAGTGGGAAGTGTTGAGCAGAGTTCAATCAGGGCATCTCTATTTTTCCCCCAGTACTCTTGCTTTCCCTTTGTTTTTGTGTCTGGCCCCTGCCCTTATGCTGGCTTCACTGATGGTCGCAGTCTGGCTGCTGGAAGCAGCAGGAGTTGTGCACTTCTCATTCATGTCAGTAGGAGAGTGAGGAAGAGCACTGCCTCCCACATCCACTTAAAAGACCTGGGCTTTGCTCTGACAAAATCAGTCTGAAACAGATCAGCAGATCCAGGACGAAGGCTGTGTGTTGCTTGGCTTGTACCTGGTTTCCTGCCCATCCCCAAACTAATTACTTGGCAAGCATAAGGAGATTTTTGATGAATGTGGGAACTAAAGGTTGAATTGGGAGAAATGGTGTTTTCTCAAAGAGAATCTGGAAGCTATTAGGCAGTAGGAAGATAGGGAATGAATGCTGGATAGGTGGCTGATCATTTTAATGTAATCAGTGGCATGTGGATAAACCACCTAACAGCGTCTAATATGTCATACGCCTGGTTCACATACCACCCTCTGCCCGTGTACCCTAGGCAACTATCTCAACCCTTCCGTGTCTTAGTGTTCTTACATGGGAATAGGTGACTGTTAGGTTCCTTCCAGCACTTAAAAATCTGTTAATGTTGGAATGTAACCTCAGGGCATAGGAATAGGTGTGTCAAAGGAAGGTTAATTTCATTGGAAGGCAGTGAATGGCTACAGCCAACAAAATACAATTGGGTGCCCTGGAACCACTCCATGGAGGTGGCCCAGGTGACAGTCTGTCAGCAAATAGAGGAAAGATGATTTACTGTGCCCATGTCTCAGGTTCAGCTTCCAGTCCTATCTCTGTTACCCTCAAGCAGATGAACAGATAATAACAACCAATAGCATGTAGCCTTTAGCTCAATGATGTGAGAGACTCATCTGAGGCCTGCCCCTGAAAATTGAAATTTAATTTTCTAGACAGGGATGCAGGCATATTTTTTTTAAGTGCTTTTAATGTGTAGCAGTAGTTGAAAAGTACTACTCAAGTGATTTTCAGATAAACAGGAAGTGGAATCAGGGGCCTATGCAACACTATTCGGTGTCTAGTAGCAGGCTGTAATTAAATGATGTGAAGATAAGATAGCAAATAACTAACGTTAGAACTATGCAAAATTTCTTCAGTGGAAGGATGAAGAGCACAAAAATAAATACTTTTTTAAAATCTGGAAAAAAAACCACAGATAACTGTTTCTCACTCTCAAGATTTTAAAATATCATGAATTCTATAAGAGATGAAGATTTGATATTTTGTTAGCAGAACTAAGGTAAGAAATTATGGAGGAAAATGAAGCCATAGCAGCTATTAAAACCAAATTAGAAGTCAGAGAGAGCAGATCTGGCAGAAAATCAAGTCAATAACATGCAAGAAGTATTTAAAAAGAACAGCAGAGAAGACAGAGAAAAAGCACCACGATGGAAGTTACTAGAAAAGATGAGATTGGGAGAACAAACAGTGCATGTACATGGAGGGAACATAGTAACATTTGTTAGTATAGACGATGATTTTCATTAAATGAAAGAAAGTGTAACTCCTCAGGTTTTGTAGGTCCACCGTGTGCCAGAAAAAAAAGATTTAAAAATTGCGAATAATGAATCATATCCTTGTTAATTTCATTATATTTCAAAGATAACCAAAAAACCTTAAAGTCCATGTACCTTTTCTCTATTATATTTCCATTTGCCTAGGCTGATATCTTGTAATACATAGCTATTTGATGAATATTTGTTGAATAAACAAATTTTTTAAAAAGGTTTATTAGTAAAATCACTTATTCTAAAATATTAGATTACTAAAGATAATGATGCACTTTTCCAATTTTGTAGGAGCTGAGTCATCTATAAATTTATCTAGAAATTTTATTCCCACATTTATAGAAAGAACTACATTTTCAAATAGTGTACATTCATATTTACTATTAGTGTACTCTATACATGTATAGTGTTAACCCATGCACTTTTTTGTACACATGAATTTAAAGATCTAAAGAGAAAATTAAAATACATAATTATGATTAAAATAAGTCCTATGATCAGAGAAAGAAATAAATAGGAGGACATTCTGTACAATTATTTTTTGATCATACTAACAAGTATCTCCACTTTATTAACAATTTAAAGGAATTGCTATTTTATCAATTAATTTTTAAATATTTTTTCCATTTCACCATAATTCTGCTGTCCTTAGGTGAATCTTCTGTTCTTTATCAAACTTCTTAAAAAATTGATTTTATTTTAATCATTCCTTTTTTCTTCTGTGTAAACTTTGTCTCATCTCATAGGTTTTGATAAGGAACATTTTTATACTTCACTTGGCTTTGGGGGTTTTTGTTTTGTTTTGTTTTTATTTAATAAGTAGATATTCCATTCACACTTACTATAATGAGGAAAATATTTGGCATTAGTTTGATTATTGGTATTTTTGTTTTTTTCTTTTTATGGTTCTGAAGTATTCCCTTTATACTCTTTTGTTCTATGATCTGTGTTTGCTCAGTTACACCTCACCCCTAGTAATTTGGAGTATATTAATTCTGTTATTTGTTTTATTATTAGTTGTTTTTCTACATCATAGTGATGTACTTTCTCAATTTACTGGGTTCTAGCAACAACTAGTCTATTGATTCTCTTCCATGGAAACTCAAAATATAAGCCATTTTTAGCAAATGATTCTCAAAAACTGGTGACTGAATGAAGAAACAGGCACTTCCATGTACATTTCATGGGAGAGTAAATGTTCAAATCCTTTTTGGAGGCAATTTAGCAGTTTTTCAACTGTTGATACTCCATGGCCCAATAATTTCAGTTTTAAGAATCTAAAAGAGATGCAGAAGCGCAAAAAGATGTTTGTACAGTGGTGATTCCATTATGAAGAACCGTGTGTGTTATGGAAAAAAAATAGAAAAATATAAATACATATCCACTTGAGGATTGATAAATATACATGTATGTGTATATGTGCATGTGTGGTGTGTGTATCTTGATAAAATACATATCTTGATAAAAATATATATCTTAAAATGATAAGAAAAAGTGTTAGCCATCATTACTTTTGGGGAGAAGCATAGAAATAAGAAGTAACAAGAGGAAATTATATTTTATGCCATATTGTTTTAAATGTTTGCAATGATACTATATTAACAAATATCTTTAAAGTTATTTTTTAAAATACTAATTTGGAAAAATAAACATTAAAGTATAGCCAGGAGAATTTCAAAAATGAAGAACAATGGGGTGGAAAGAATTTGCCCCAATAAACATTAAAGTAGTATGCTTGACAAAGAGATCATTTTGGAAAGATTTGATTACTAACTCACACCATAAACCTAAGTAAATTTTAGATTTATCAACTATTACAATAACAAAACGTTTATAAAATCAATAGAAGGAAATATTGCTTGTTACTTTAATTATTTTGGGTTTGGAATGGTCTTTCTGAACACGAAACTCCAGCCAGAAACCAGAACAACAACAACAGTTACATGGTTTGACTACATAACAATTAAAACATTCTGTGTGAACAACATGCCATATATAGATTGTAAAAGACATAAAACAACTTTTCTAAAAAGTATTTACAATATCAGTAGTAAAAAATTAATAACATAATGTGCAAAGTGTTCTTACCAATTAATAATAAGAGATAAATGTGCCAAAAGAAGAAGATAAATGGCACATGTGTGACATCTTTCCTGTCTTTGTAATTGCAAATCCCAAGGTTTTGCCTTCAATGATCCCAAAGAGCTTATGGCACACAACCAGAATTCCACCCACCATAGATTTTCATACTTTTCTCAAGAGGAAATTAAACTTTAGAAGCTTAACAGATATTTGTCCTTCCTTACACAAAGCTTCCCTTAGCAACAGAATTTTTTCCAAGAGGAGAGAAGAGTAAAACGTTTTGGCGTTAATTTAAACCGATACTGCCAATTGCTATTTTCTTATTTCCTCTGGTCATTCTAGATAGTTGAATATTGGAAACTTGAAGACAAACGTGTTTTCCTCCCTGATGCCTTCCTGTATTTGGCAAGCACTGATGCTGTTCTGGGATTCTTGGGACCAATAAAATTTCATTTGCTCATTCTTAATTGGAGAGACATTTCACAGAAAGAACATCCACCTTTTTGTTGTTTGAGCAAAATAGCTCATGAAGCTTGCTCTAGATAACTGATGAATTTGGTCAGATACTGTTTTTAGCAAGTCAAGATATTAGTGAAAGTATAGAACTCAAACCCCTGTTTTGAAATGTTTGCTGGAGGTAGTTAGGGATTACCACCGAAGCATTTACCATAGTAGGAAATACTTTAATGAGTGCAAAAGATAAGCCCTGGCAGAAAGAAATCATGATTCAACAAACATTTTTTGAGTTTATACTGTGTGCCAAGTTCTCTTCCAAATACTATGAGACAAAGCCAGCAGACCATATAGAGGTTAGCATGTGAACAAGGAAGACATCAGATGGTATTAAATGCTGTGGAATTATACTGATGCCAAAGAGAAAAATGTCAGTTCTTAGTCACTAGCATTTATCATGTTTGTTTATACTTCACAGTAAATATGTATATATACACATACATACGTACGTATGTACTTGCAAATATTTCAGAGGGTTTACCATGTTACCAAGAATGTTGTTAAGCATTTACATATATTGTTTCACTTGATCCTCATACTGATCCTAACTTGATAGGTATGGATCTAGATGTAGATAGATGCTTGCATAAGCACATTTTTATAACTTGCTTTATTGTCCATTCTAGATTATAATTTCATGGAGAGAAGAAATCATGTCTTGCTATTCGTTTTCTCTATGCTTTTTTCTTTTTGTTCTTTTTAAACTTCAATCCCTACCCCTTCTACCAACATTAAATAACCCATCTCCCTACATGAAGATTTCTTCCTCCAATTTCCAGCAATAAGTAGTGTTTGGGAAGACATATCCAGCTAACTTTCTGTGCATTTATATAATACATATGTCAATGTTAACGTTAAATAAGGGGGAGGGTATAGCTCAGTAATAAAGCACATGCTTAGCATGCACGAAGTCCTAAGTTCAGTCCCCAGTACCTCCATCAAAATAAATAAGTAAATAAATAAACCTAATTACCTCCTCCCAAAGCAAAAACAAACAAAAATAAACATTAAATGTATTTATAAATAAGGATATACTGACTTGTAACATGCTTTTTAACTTAATAATAGAACTTGATGGCTTTGTTTTTCTTTATCAGTCTGTATGTGACTATCTCATTCTTTTTTAAGATTTACGTCATTTTCATTGAGTGGGTGAGAGATACTGTATTAAAACCTTTCCAAGGGATGGACACTTAGGACTTTAACAGTCTTTCTCTGTATGAGCAGTGTTGTAGAAAACACCTTTGCATATACATCTTTGTACTCACGTGGGCTTATTTCTGTGGGATGTATTTCTTCAGGTGGAATTGCTAGAAATAATGGGAGGCCATTTACCTTTTACAGACACTGTTAAGTTGCCTTTTATGTTTTTGTCAACTTACAGTTCTACTAACCTTTCTCCATATCTTTGGCAACGTTTGATAACATAAATTTTTTTTTGCCATTTTGAAAATTTTTACATTTCATTTCTTGTATTTCCAGTATAAGTGTGTATGGTTATATACCTTTTTCTTCTGTGAACTGTTTGTTCATATTCTTTACCTATATTTTATTTTTCTTAATGACTTGTTGGAGTTACTTATATATTCTAAAACTTGGTCCTATGTATATTCATTATATTACAAATATGTTTTTCTCAACGTGTCTTTTTAACAGTAGCAAACACACATACTGTGGACAAGCACTGTCTTAGATACTTTACATATTAACTCATTTACTGTTCGCAATAGTCCTATGAAGAAGGTTCTGTTATTATGTTCATTTTACACATAAAAAACTGAAGCATGGAGCAGTTCCATAATTTACCAAGGTCACATAACCAAATGGCAGAACTCTTTTGGAGCTCTGACTCCAAAATCTACTTTTAACTACTCAATTATCTTCATAGTATCTGTTAGAAAATTCAAAAACTGTATGTAGAAATAAATCAGTTTCCTTTTCTTCCTTTATAGAATCTGGGTTTTGTAGCTTTTATGAGAAGACTTTTTACCACATACGAGTTATGAACATAGTTTTCACAAATGCTTTCTATGATTTGGGGTTATTTTATGCTTAGCTACTTAGCTAAAATTCTTTTGGTGAATGATGTGAAATCTGGAAATATTATTTTTTTCCAAGTGGATAGCTAATACTAAAAAATTTATTGACTGGGCTTTTTCTCTCAATTGAACATTCTTTATTATAAACTAAAAAATTATCTACGTGTGGGTCCACTTCAATACCCTGTGCCTTTTGCTTATTTGCCTGTTCCTGCACTAGAACTTAAATGTTTTCATTACTATAGTTGACAGTATGCTAGATACTGTGTAAGGGAAGACATCCTTACTGTGATTATTTCTTTAAAATTTTCATGACCATCCTGCATTTTTTCCTTTCAAATGAACTTTCACCCTATGAACTCCTTTATGAAACATCCTGTTTTTATTTTTGGAGGAATGTACTAACTATGTAGACTAATTTGGGGAAAACTGTTGTATTAGATCTTTCTAATCAAGAACATGGTTTGAAATCTGCTATATCCTTCAGTAAAGTTTAATACATTTTACTATTGTAGATTTTTCACATTTATTGTCAGTCTTATTCTTTAGCATCTTTGGTTTTGTTACTGTAAAATTTTTTTCTTATGGTGATATTCTTATTTTTCCATGATGGTTTCAAATTAGCTGTTGCTAGTACTTGAAAAACTTTTGAGTTTATTTGTTTACCTTTCTTATTTCTTTCTCTTTTTTTTTAAGGATGATTGAAGTTTAAATTTTATTACAGAGTAGTAATTGCCTTTCCAAACAAGTTTTTCAGTTTGAATTTCCACTGGCAGTACAGGGCAGAGCCCACTTCCCAGAGTCCCATTTTATTTGCCCATTTTTCTGTAGGTTTGTTTATCTTTAATTACTGTATAAGAGTTTACACACACACACACAGACACACACACACATACACACACTGGATATAAGTCCGTACCAATTGTGTCTTTTGAATATGTTTTATATATTTCTGCCCCATTTCTTACTTGCCTTTTTGGTGTTTAATTGAAGCATAGTTGATTTACAATGTTGTCTGAGTATGTGGTATACAGCACAGTGACTCAGTTTTAATGCATGTATTCTTTTACATATTCTTTTCCATTATGGTTTATTACAGAATATTGAATATAGTTCCCTGTGCTATGCACTAGGACCTTGTTGTTTATGTTATATGTATATGGTAGTTGTATCTGCTAATCCCAAACTCCTAATTTATTCCTCCCATACTCGCTTTCCCCTTTGGTAACCATAAACTTGTTTCCTATGTCTGTGAATTTGTTTTTGTTTCATAAATAATTTTATATCATATTTTAGATTCCACATATAAGGGATATCATATGGTATTTATTTTGTCTTTCTGATTTAGTATAATAATCACTAGGTCCATCCATGTTGCTGCAAATGGCATTATTTCATTCTTTTTATGGCTGAGTAGTATTCCATTGTGTCTGTGTATGTATGTGTGTGTGTGTGTATATACATATATATATAATGTGTGTGTGTGTGTATATATATATATCACATCTTTATCCATTACTCTGTCCATGGACATTTAGGTTGCTTCCATATCTTGGCTATTGTAAATAGTGCTGCTGTGAACATTGGGGTGCATGTATCTTTTTGAATTAGAGTTTTCTCTGAATATATGCCCAGGAGTAGGATTGCTGGATCAGATGGCAACTCTATTTTTAGTTTTCGAAGGAACCCCCACAGTGGCTGCACCAATTTAGATTCCCACCAGCAAAGGGAGGTCTCCCTTTCTCCACACCCTTTCCAGCATTTACTATTCATAGGCTTTTTAATAATGATCATTCTCACTTGTGTAAGGTAATACCTTATTGTAGTTTTGATTTGCATTTATCTGGTAATTAGTGATGTTGAGCATCTTTTCATGTGCATATTGGCCTCTGTATGTCTTCTTTGGAGAAATGTCTGTTTAGGTCTTCTGCCCATTTTTTGATTGGGTTGTTTGTCTTCAATATTGAGTTATATGAGCTGTTTGTATATTTTGGAAATTAAGCCCTTGTCAGTCTCTTGATTTGCAAATATTTTTTCCCAGTCCATAGGTTGTCTTTATGTTCTGTTTATGATTTCCTTTGCTGTGCAAAAGCTTATAAGTTTGAATAGGTCCCATTTATTTTTGCATCTATTTCTATTGCCTTGGGAGACTGACCTAAGAAAACATTGGTACAAGTTAATATCAGAGGTTTTGCCTATATTCTCTTCTAGGAGTTCTATGGTGTCACATCTTATATTTGTCTTTAAGCCATTTTGAGTTTATTTTTGTGTATGATGTGAGGGAGAGTTCGTTGATTTACATGCAGCTGTCCAGCTTTCCCAACACCACTTGCTGAAGAGACTGTCTTTTCTCCATTGTATATTCTTGCCTTCTTTGTCATAGTGACCACGACATAGGTGTGTGGGCATATTTCTGGGCTGTCTATTCTGTTCCGTTGATCTTTATGTCTGTTGTTGTGCCAATACAATGTTATTTTGATTACTGTAGTTCTGTAGTATCGTCCAGTGCCTTGGAGGCTTATGCCTCCAAGCTTTGTTCTTTTTCTTCTTTGACAATTCTGGGTCTTTTATGGCTCCACGTATATTATAGGATCATTTGTTCTAGTTCTGTGAAAAATGCCATGGGTAATTTGATAGGTATCGCATTAAACCTGTAGATTTCTTTGGGTAGTATGGCCATTTTAACAGTATTAATTCTTTCAATCTAAGAGCATGAGATCTTTCCATTTCTTTAAATCATCTTCAATTTCTTTAATCAGTGTTTTATTGCTCTCGGCACGTAAGTCTTTCACCTCCTTGTTCAGATTTATTTCTAAGTATTTTACTTTTTGATGCTGTTTTAAAAGGGGTTGTATTTTAACTTTCCCTTTCTGTCATTTCATTGTTAGTATAAAGAAATGCAACAGATTTCTGTATGTTAATCTTATATCCTGTTACCTTGCTGAATTCATTTGTTAGTTCTAGTAGTTTTTGTGTAGAGTCTTTAGAGTTTTATATATATATACATACATACATACACACACACACACACAATATACTACATATATATATATATATATATATATATATATATATATAGTATCATCATCTGCATATAATGACATATAATGACAATTTTACCTCTTCTCTTCCAATTTGAATACTTTTATTTCTTTTTCTCTTCTGATTGCTCTGGTTAGGACTTTTAATACTAGGTTGAATAGAAGTGGTAAGAATGGACATCCTTGTCTTGTTCCAGATTTTAGTGGGAAGGCTTTCAGCTTTTCACTGTTGAGTGTTATGTTGGTTGTTGGTTTGTCATAAATAGCTTTTATGTTGTGATATATTCCCAGTTTTTGTCATGAATGGTATTGAATTTTATCAAATGCTTTTTTTCTGCATCTACTGAGGTGATTGTGTGGTTTTTGTCATTCTTTTGTTGATGTGATGTATCACATGGTTGATCTGCATGTGTTGAACCATCCTTGTGACCCTGAGATGAATCCAGCTTGATCTTGGTGTATGATCTTTTTATGCATTGTTGGATTCAGTTTGCTACTGTTTTGTTGAGAATTTTTGCATCTATATTCATCATAGATATTGGCCTATAATTTTCTTTTTTGGTATTGTCTTAGTCTGGTTTAGGTAACAGGGTGATGGTGGCTTTATAGAATGACTTTGAAAGTGTTTCCTCCTCTTCAATCTTTTGGAAGAGTTTGAGAAAGATGGATATAAGTTTTTTTGTATGTGTTCTCCACTGAAACCATCTAGTTCTGGAACTTACATTTGCTGGGAGTTTTTAAATTACCAATTCTATTTCACTTCTAATGATCAGTCTGTTCAAATGATCTGTTTCTTCCTGATTCAGTTTTGGTGGCTGTATGTTTCTAGAAATTTGTCCATTTCTTCTAGGTTGTCCAACTTGTTAGCATATAATTGTTCATAGTATTCTCTTATGGTTTTTGTATTTCTGCAGTATTGGTTGTTATTTTTCCTCTTTTGTTTCTTGTTTTGTTTATTTGGGTCCTCTCTCTGTTTTTCTTGGTGAGGCTCGCCAGAGGTTTATTGATTTTGTTTACCCTTTCAAAGAACCATCTCCTGGTTTTATTGATTTTTTTCTATTATTTTTAATTCCTATTTTATCAATTTCCTCTCTGATCTTTATTATTTCCATTCTTCTGCTGACTTTAGGGGGGTGTGTTGTTTTTCTTTTCTAATTCTTTTAGGTTGTAGGTTGTTTATTTGAGATTATTCTTGTATTTTGAGGAAGGCCTGTGAATCATCCATTCATGACAGAAACTCTTACCGAACCACCCTCTGTGCTGGTCCCTGTCAGTTCTGCTTTCCCCAGTTCGGCTGCTGCTCTCTCCTCTAAGCCTCTTAAGCTCCCTTTCTGTGCTGATCTCCTCTCTAGTGAAGGGGCTTCCAGGGTAAGGAAACCTGTCCTCTTTCACAGCTCCGTACCAGGGGCACAAGTTCCAACCCAATTCCTTTTTTTTTTCTTTCTTCCTACCCAGTTATATCGTGATCTTTCTTGCAAGTTTGGGTCTATGAGCACTTCTGCCAGCATTCAGCAGGTATTCTATGAGAATAGTTTCACATATAGATGTATTTTTTATGTATTTATGGGAAGAGGTAAATTCCATGTTCTTCTGTTCCACCATCTTGATCCAGCTCCTACCTTTCTTATTAATACTAGGAGTTTTTAATTTAATTTTCTTGGATTTTCTAGATAAATTATTATATGGAAAAAATGACAGTTTTGTCCCTTCCTTTCAAAACTTTAATATATACATTTTTATTGCTTTATGTTAGTTTTATTGCATTAACTAAAATCTCTACTGTATCATTGAAGGGTATCAGTGATACTCAATATCCTCTTCACATTCCTGACTTTAACAGGAATGGCCCTAAGGCATCAAAGTATTAGAAATCAAATTTTAATGTATGACTTCTCATATACAATATATCAAAATTAATCATGTTGTTTCCTGTAGATTTTTAGAAAATACCCTTTATCAGGTGTGGAAAGTTTCATATATATGAAACCTTATTAGATAGACTAATTAGTACTATTTGTACAAAAAATAATGCTTCAATGCATTTGTTTACATACCTGTTCAAGAGGGTCCCTGGGATATATTCCTGAGAGTTGGTTTCCTGGATGAGTTACTTACATACTGCTGGTCTGTAACAAATGTTACACACTATTCACCCCAAATTTAGTAGTTTAAAACAACAAGCTTTTTAAAAAAATCTCAGAATTCTTGTGAGCCCTGAGCTTGGTAGCAGTTTAGTGGGGTGTGGTCCAGCTCTAAGCTATGTCGGCAGTTGTCTTAAATCTCACCTGAGGAGGGACTTATTTCCAATCTCACTCACATGTCCAAAGGCATCATTTTCTCACCACAGGGATCTCCCCAGAGGGCCAGTTACAGTGGCAGCTGTGTTCCCCCAGAGTGAGCCGTGCTCAGAGAGAGTGAACCATGAGACTGTCCAAGATGGAAATCCCAGTCTTCTGTAACCTAATCTCAGAAGTGGTAGGCAATATTGCTGCCAGATTCTATTGGACATACAGACCAACCAAGGTCCAAGGGTAACCACTGTCCTGGTTTGCCTTGGATTAAGGGATTTTTCAGATTTTAATAATGTGACTTTCTGGCCTTAAAAATAGTTAAGTCCCAAGTACACCTGGATGGTTGGTTACTTTACCTGGTACAGTATGGATGGGGATTATACAAGGGTGTCAATACTAGGAGGGAGAGAATCAGAGTCATCTTGGAAGCTCACAACCATACTAGGTCATTAATTATGCCCAAATGCAGTTTCAAAAATTATTTCCAGATTATCTTCCAGATTGGCTACCATAATTTTACACTCCCACCAGCTATCCATGAGAGTACATGACACAAGTCATCTAAAAGAGTGAAACACTGGATTCTTATTTATTAAGGTTTATCTCATATTGTTCATCTTTTCTTTCATTATCAATACAGTCTAGAAGTTCTTTTCATGATATTCTAGCTTAATAATTTACTCTTCATTTGTGTATTTTCTGCTATTCAGACATTTGCATAAAGATCTAGCAAAGTTACAGTTCTGCCTATTTTGATGTATAATATTATAAAATATTTAATAATTATCTAGTTACAAGCCAGTTAATGTCAACATAGACAAAAGGAGAGAGCAAGAGAAGTGAGCTTTAAAAACTTGTATGAGAAAACAAATATTGAAAATAAACTGAGTTTTCATTTCAAGAAGTTAGAAAAAGTAAGAATAAGCCCAAACTACCAGGAAATAAAAAGTGGTAAAGATAATTGCAGAATTCAGTGACATTAAGCTCTGAGACAGACAAAAAGAGAGCAGAGAATGAAGAGACATTTATAAAAGTTAAAGGCTTTTGTTTGTTTTAATTCATTCTCTTTTGCTTACTCCCAGATCCCTTTGCCCCAGCAACCATGATAATCATTCTATTCTGTTTAATGTGTAATTTTTGTTTATATGTATTCCTGTAAATGTGTGTCCACTATATTTTATTGATATATTTCCATAAGTTTTGTCTAACTCTCCTCCTCCATGAATATCAGTGCAAAGAAGATCTTGAAGATCCTCATACATGCTCCCTGTGGATTCTCTATCTCTCTCATCTATTTTTCTATAAAAGGAAAGGGAGGATTTATATACCCAGAGGTAGAATTGCTGGATCACTAAATATGCTTAGTTTGTATAATTGGGGTCACACTGATCTCCAGAGGGACAACTCTAGTCTGTACTCCCATCATCAGTGAATGAGATTTGCTTTCCCTCTTCATTCTTGTCAACACTTGACCCTGCCCAAAACTTGCTGGTCTAATCACTGTATAATAATACCTTATTATTAAATCAGTTTGCATTTCTATGATTATTAATGATGCTGAGTATTTGTTTACATGTTTTTACTGGCTTTTTGGATATTCTAAGCTTTTTCTTTTAAGATAATAAAACAAACCCTTGGCAAAATTAATCAAGGTAAAAGAGAGAAAGTTAAAATAAACAATACACAGAGTAAAGAAAAGATGTAAGTACAGGAGGGGAAAAAACTAAAAACAAAATTCTAAAAGTTTTAGAGAGAAAGACAATCAGATAAAAGGAGATAGATAAATAAATAAATAAATAAATAAATAAGTAAGTAAGTAAGTAAGTAAGTAAATAAATGAAATCAGAGTTTTGGATTTCTCATCATCAACACCAGATGCTGGAAGATAATGTGGCAATATATTCAATGTTTGTTGGAAAATGACTTTGAATCTAGAATTCTGTCCTCAGTCTAATTATCCTTTGGTTGTGAAGGTGAATTAAAGACATTTTCAGACATGGAAAATCTGAAAAGTGTACTCTCCTTAGACTTCCCCTGAAAGAATTACTTACGAGTAACTGGCTCCTAGTTCCCTATATGTGTGACTCTACCACTGCCCCTTAGGACAGTCCCCACCCCCTCCTTGGCACTTGTCTTGACTCCTTCCTGCATAGGAAACAAAGGAGAGAAAGAGGGTGTTTCTGTAGATTCAGAGCAAACACAGCTGTGTCCTCCACCAGGTTGATTCTGTTCTAAATATGCTTGATGTCTCAGCAGCGGAGTTAGGACATATTTAAAAGACTGCTCTGCTTTCTGCTAGCTCTTCCAGAATTTGGCATCTGCTTGTTTGTCCTTCTCACATCTTTGACCTACTGAATTCATATTTTAATAGGCTCCATTCTGAGCTGACATCTACCTTACGCTGTTCCACAGGACAAAATGTTATTAGGTTAAAAAAAAAACCAAAAACAACACTGTTTTGAGGCTGACAGAGGTAAAGGGACCTTCCCTGAGGAATTCCCCAGGTTTTACTACATCATTGTGCGCCTGAAGTTCCCTCTAAGAAGGGAGGATAAAATGCAACGCAATGTTACCAAATAAATTTGGTCGTAAAGCCATAGGGCACAGAGGTGATCCTGCAGGTTTAGTGCTTTAAAGAACCGCTTTGGAAAATTCTGATCTGGAATTTTGTGGCCTTGACTTTGACTCTTGTTCTTTTGATGTGCAATATCAAAACATTAAAAACTCCATCCTCTATTCTCCACCCAGTACCTAGTGAACAGCGTACATACAGTAAATGTTCCATAGAACAATAATTGAATGAAGGAATTCATTATTATAAAAATACTTTAGGAGTTGGATATGAATTTTGTGGTAAGCCATTGCTTACATTTATTCTGGAATGTAATTTCACTCAGAAACTGATCGTTTCCAGAGGGGGAAAAATACTAGGCGCTTTCTTTTTTTATTGACATATGGTTGACATATGATGTACAGTATTATGTAAGTTACTTGTGTACAGTATAGTGATTCACAATTTTCAAGGTTATACTCAATGTATAGCTATTATAAAATATTGGCTATATTTCCCATGTTCTATAATATATCCTTGTAGCTTATTTTATATGTAATAGTTTATACCTAATATTACCTCTTAATCCCTTACCCCTATATTTCTCTTCCCCCTTTCCCTCTCCCCACTAGTAACCACTGGTTTCTTCCCTGTACTCTGTCTCTGTGAGTCTGCTTCTTCTTTGTTATATTCACTAGTTTGTTGTGTTTTTTAGATTCTATGTATAAGTCCATATTAGTGATATCATACAGTACTTGTTTTTCTCAGTGTGACTTATTTCACTTGGCATGATACCCTCCAAATCCATCCATGTTGCTGCAAATAACAAAATTTCATTCTCTTCTCTAGCTGAGTAGTATTCCATCATTTTTGTATACCACATCTTCTTTATCCATTCATCTGTTGATGGACACGTAGGTTGCTTCCATATCATGGCAACTGCAAATAATGCTGCTATGAACATTGGGGTGCATGTATTTTTTTCAAATTAGTGTTTTTGGTTTTTTCAGGTACATACTCAGGAGTGGAATTGCTGTATCATATGGTAATTCTGTTTTTAGTTTTTTAAGGAACCTTTTGTACTGTTTTCCACAGTGGCTGCACCAGTTTATATTCCCATCAATGTACACGAAGATTCCCTTTTCTTCACATCCTCACCAACATTTGTTGTTTATGTTACTTTTGCTAACAGCCATTCTGACAGGTGTGAGGTAATATCTCATTGTGGTTTTAATATCCCTGATCATTAGCAATGCTGAGCATCTTTTCTTGTGCCTGTTGGCCATCTACATGTCCTCTTTGGAAAAATGTCTTTCAGTTCTTCTGCCTACTTTTTAATTGAATTGTTTGTGTGTTTTTTCTTTGAAGTTGAATATATAGACTGTTTACATATGTTGGAAATTAACCCCTTATCTGTCATATTCTTTGCAAATAGTTTCTCCCACTCAGCAGGTTGTCTTTTCATTTTGTGGATGCTTTCCTTTGCTGTGCAAAAGCTTTTGAGTTTAATTAGACCCTGTTTGTCTATTTTTGCTTTTATTTCCTTTGCTTTAGGAGACAGATCCAAAAAAATATTGCTATGATTTATGTCAAAGGGTGTTCTGCCTATGTTTTCCTCTAGGAATTTTAGGGGCTTGGGTCTTACATTTAGGGCTTTAGTCCATTTTGAGTTTATTTTTGTACATGATGTTAGAGAATGTTCTAACTTCATTCTTTTACATGTAGCTGTCCAGTTTTCCCAACACCACTTATTGAAGAGTGGTATCTTTTCTCCATTGTCTGTCTTCCATCCTTTGTTGTAGATTAATTGATCATAAATGTGTGGGTTTATTTCTGGGCCTTCTATCCTGTTCCATTGATCTATGTGTCTGTTTTTTGTGCCAGTACCATACTGTTTTGATTACTGTAGCTTTGTAGTATAGACTGAAGTCAAGGAGTGTGATTTCTCCAGCTTCCTTCCTCTTTCTCAAGACTGTTTTGCCTATTTGGGGCCTTTTGTGTTTCCATGTAAATTTTAAAATTATTTTCTCTAGTTCTAGGAAAAATGCCATTGGTATTTTGATAGGGATTGCATTGAATCTGCAGATTGCCTTGGACAGTATGGTCATCTTAACAATATTGATTCTTCTAATACGAGAACACAGTATATCTTTTCATATGTTTGTGTCATCTTCAGTTTCCTTCATCAGTGCCTTACAGTTTTCTGAATACAGTTCTTTTACTTCCTTAGGCACATTTATTTCTAGGTATTTTATTCTTTTTGATGTGATGATAAATGAGATTGTTTCCTTAATTTCATTTTCTGATTGTTTGTTGATAGTGTATAGAAATGCAACAGATTTCTGCATATTAATTTTGTCTCCTGTAACTTTACCAAATTCATTGATGAGCTCTGGTAGTTTTCTGATGGTGCTTTTTGGGTTGTCTGTATATAGTATCATGTCATCTGCAAACAGTGACAGTTTTACTTCTTTTTTTTCCAATTTAGATTCATTTTATTTTTCTCATATGATTGCTGTGGCTAGAACTTCCAATACTATGTTGAATAACAGTGGTGAGAGTGGGCATCCTTGTCTTGTTCCTGATCTTAGAGGAAATGCTTTTAGCTTTTCACTGTTGAGTATGATGTTAGCTATGGGCTTGTCATATATGGCCTTTATTATGTTGAGGTATATTCCCTCCATGCCTACTTTCTGGAGAGTTTTTATTATAAATGGAAGTTGAATTTGTCAAAAGCTCTTTCTGCATCTATTGAGATGATCTTATGGCTTTTATTCAATTTGTTAATGTGATTTATCACATTGATTGATTTGCAGATATTGAAATATCCTTGTGTCCCTGGGATAAATCTTACTTGATCATGGTGTATGATCCTTTTAATGTATTGTTGGATTAGGTTAGCTAATATTTTACTGAGGGTTTTTGCATCTATGTCCATCAGTGATATTGGCCTTTGATTTTCTTTTTTTTTTGTGATATCTTTTTCTGGTTTTGGTTTCAGAATGACGCTGGCCTCCTCTGAAATTTTTTGGAATAGTTAGGCCACTTCTAATTTCATGATGTCCTGTCTGTGAAACAAAATTCACTAAAAGCCCTTAACTCTGTAAACGTAGTCAAAATCCTCTACTCTTTAAGCAGCTTGCTGTTGCAGAAGGCAATGGTCATTTTCTTTAGCTTCAGGCACATCATCATTCTGGATTCTTGGGCCTTATCTGCAAAACAATCTGTATTGATTTAAATTTGCATTGTGCTTCATTATATAAGTCTGAAATATTTATATATCTATTAGGTTTACCGGGCTCAGCACTTGGATTTTATGTTTTTAAAAGTCAGAGTCCATATCTTCCGTTTCCTCTCTACCTTAACGTACAGTTTTTTTTTTCTCTTCAAGATTGATGTGTTCTTTAAAATTGCTCAGATTTGTAATGGATTTGTATCCATTAGGATACAAGTATATGGGATTATAAAATGGAAAATTACTGTCAATAGATTCTAAGTAAATGGAAGGGCTGTTCTGAAATTTAGAGGGTGATTATAACAAACACTTGCAACACCCAGCTGAAAAAACAAAACTCCTTGGTTTATGTGACCATCAAAATATCTGATCTGTTTTGGAAAAAATAATGATAAAATTAAAGTAACCAGGCAAAATTCATGAATTTGCCCTCTCTACTATTTCTTTTCCACTACCTCCTTTTCCAAAATACCAGAAACTTTTGTTTCCCTTATCAGCAAGAAGCAGACAGTAAGGTATGGGGTCCTACAGAACTGACATGTTTAGAGCTTGAGAAAATGACTTCTCTCTTAATTTGTAAAACTGTGCACATTGCTCCCCACCTCCTTGGGTTGATGTACAGAAGGATTACACAAGATGAAGTATGTAAAGCAAAGTGTGTAGCTCAGCGTGAGTGCTTTACAATGATTAATTCTTCCACTTTGCCACACACCCATCTCCATAGTGCTTGTTCTAAAAAAACATTTCTTGACAAAATGTCTATTTATGTTAAAAAGTTAACTTCCTTTCCTCTAAACAAACCCTTACCTGCATTCAGCTTCCTTTTCCCACTTTTTTCCTATTATTTGAACCGCATTTAGGCAGAAAAATCCTTATATAACATACCTCTGTGTTCTCAGTCAGTAGACTTCACGTAAGTCACTTGAGCCTTTTATTCCACTTTATTTGCAGTTCTAACGGTTGCAGAATTCACGAAGGATTTGGCATCCTAACCGTGGGGTGAAAGGTTGGAAATTTGCTGTTTTCAAATATTCTTACTCCTCTTCAACCTAGGTTTTTAAAGATTATTTTTCTAGCCTTTCTTTGTTGAAACAATTGAATGCTCACCAAAGTGCTTTTCATCATAGTGAATTAGACTTGGATAAACAAAAAAAAAATTGCAATTAAGAAAGCTTTCCGTTTGCTTCTATTTTTATGGACGATTGTAAAGTTGATGTGAGCTCTTACAGAATGTTCAGCTATGGTAGTTGGAATTGCACGCCCTAATTTCAGTTCACTGCCTCCTAACAGCTAAAAAATGCATGGAGCAAAGACTTTCAACTCCAGTCTTGGACCCTAGTTGCTCCCTTCTCTTTCTCCAAGTAAAAATTCCTGACACATTTAGCTCTTCTGAATCTGTATGTGCACATAAAGAGAGAGGTTGGGGAGAGGGAGGGGGCACTTTGAGTAAGGGAAGAGGTGGGGACAGAAGGGATGGGAGGCAAGATTTTCTGATCAGAACCAAAGAGATTACTAAAAGTGAGATGGGATAGCTAAATGAAGACATTTTCCTTTAGAAAAGCCACAAATTACTTTTTCAAAGCTTGAATTAATAGGCCCTTTACAACAGTGTTTCTCTGTGACTGTTCAGTTGTCAAAATGGAAATCTGTAGACTGTCAGTTCCTTTTTAGCTGGAAAAAAAATATATGACCACACGAAGCCCCTTTTAAGACATTCCTCCAGTGCAAGCATTTAAAATAATTTCTCAAAGGAAAGTACTATATTCTGAGTGAATAGCATGACATTATGAACTGCATCTAACATAAGATTTTGCTTCGACAGGCCCGTCAATGCTCCTTAGTTCCACTGTAATGAAATGAAAATCATGTGAGCTGGAAAGAAATATCTTGCTCACCCTGATACTCTTTATTAACTGTGGAATTGTACTATTTTCTTCACCATGGCAACAAAAGCACAGAGTGGAGTTAGCTTTCACCTTCTTTGCACAAGGTGATGGGGAAAAACAGTAACAAAGAAAAGTGAAGCAAACACAGATTTCAGGAAACAAGGAGTTAAGGAAGCCATGAACCCAGGCCAGTGTGAGCTCAATGACCAGCATTAAGGGCCCTATTCCAAACAGTTTCCTAGACTAGGCAATGTGACCCAGAGAAAAGACTTTCACTTTATATCTGATAAAATCCCAGAATGGGTGACTTTTAATGTCAGCCTGTCAACTGAAAGACCAATTTAAATGATCTCATTTTACATTAAGGTTAATGTCAGTGAAAAGATTTGATTGACCAGTAATCTTGAAATAAGGATCTGAATTACTCATATGCAGTGTCGTTGAAAAGCAAAAAATTTGTTCTCATCAGCAAGTACAATTCTTTCAGTGATTTTTTAGAGAATCAAAGCTGATTTGCATTATGATACATTTTAGCCACAACTGTTTTTCCCAGAAAATAGAGTTTGGCTTAAAATGTCAGATATTCTATAGTCTGTTCAATTTGCATTGTTCAACATATTCAAAGCCATTCATCTTCCTCTGACATTCTGAGGTCCATAATGGGTTGTCTTTCCCTAGGACATGCTGGTACAGGCCAACCTACCAGAATTGGGCCAACTGATTATTCCCTATTCAGGGAGAAGGGTCAAGAGTCACATTAGAGTTTTGTTTTGTCACCTGAGAAGCAATGTAAGAATTAGTAAATAAGTACTAGCTAAATAGGAATCAAATCGTTACACTGCAGCTAGAAAGCCAAAACATTTCATTAAATCACGGGACTTGACTGATGTGGAATTCTAAAGATTAAAAAGAAAATCAATTTGGCCATTTATCTTAAATAAACAAGGTGACAAATACTCTATATTGTGTTATTGGCACTCAGTTTTTAGTATCATGTTTTATTAAAAGCGAATTTGGTGCTTAAATTGAGGGGAAAGGTTCAAAATAGTATTTTAAAAATAGAAAACTAGGTTGCGAGGACTTTCAGAAAGACGTTGAAGAAAATGCCGATTTAAATAACTGCCCTCTTTGAAGCTCCAAAATAGCAAAAAGAATTCCACTAATAGAAATAGACTCACAGACAGAGAATACAGACTTGTGGTTACCAGGGGGGAGGAGGGTGGGAAGGGATAGACTGGGATTTCAAAATTGTAGAATAGACTACACTGTATAGCACAGGGGAATATACACAAAATGTTATGATAACTCACAGAGAAAAAAATGTGACAATGAGTGTGTATATGTCCATGAATAACTGAAAAATTGTGCTGAACACTGGAATTTGACACAACATTGTAAAATGATTATAAATCAATAAAAAAATGTTAAAAAAAAAAAAAGAAAAAGTAATGGTAGCAAAGTGATACTATAAAAGTCAAAATCGAATTGATGGTCACAGCATAATTTGGAGCAAACTGAGCATGTTAAGTGTCAGCACGCAGGTCCCATAAATGAGACTCTGGTCAGCACTTGGGGGAGTCAGTGAGGCTCAGAGTTACGAGTTGTTAAGCCCTCACTGCATACCAGGGCCTGCATCATTTCACTGACTCCTTTTAATAAGTGGGTGCTATTAGCTTCTTAATTTTATAGATGATAAAAGTAAGGTTTTTTGCCCAAGGTCGCATAGCTGCATTGCTAGAATTTGCTGAGATTTTAACGCAGGTTTCTTTAGCTATAAAACATTCCTTGAGTGACTAAGTAATACAGGCTTCCAAGGAGGAAGTTCTGGAGTACCTTACTTGTGACCCTGAACTTGGAAGGAGAGTAGTTGGAAGTGTGGTACACCATGGAAGACAGAGTACCCCGGTAACAAATGGTCCAGGCAGAGAGGGCTACAATAGCATGGGCACGTGGACGAGCAAGGCAGAGAAGGAAAAGGCAGTGTGAGAGCCACGTTCTTGTTTGTTTCCTTAGCGCCATAGTCTGACCAGGAGAGAATGGGCCTAGAAGCGAGTCTGGGTTGGAGAGAGATGCAGAATAGGAGGTCAATGCCCGCCTGCTAAGTGATAGACCAAAGAGAAAATATGAACTGAGCCACCGAGTGTAAAACTGCTGATCCATGAGACGGCAGGAAGATGTGGTCCCCCCAAACATAACTGGGCTGCTCAGAAAAGCCAGAAGAAAGGTCAAATCCAATGCGATTCCCACAGGTTGGGTTGTGTGCCCTAACCTGGTGGAGCTGGCTTGCCTTCCAGGCAGAGTTACAACAGATACAAAAGCACATAAAGAAGTCGTTAGATTTTAGTTGTTACATTAATTCAGATTCCAGCTTGGGTGGCTCGAGGAGTCTCAGAATCTCTTGCACTGGGTCCTGTGAAATCCAATTGTGTCCTTCTTTAGGAAAAACACATGAGTAGTTTCATGTCCAAAGTCATGGTGCCAATAATTCATATTATGGCTGAGTTCACAAAATTGATCGAGTTGTAATATAAGTAAGTTACTTTTAAGCTCTGAGATTCTTTCTAATCAAAAGTTCTATGATCCCTTAGGACTACCGAGTTTATCAGAAGCCACGGGCGGACTAGAATAATCTCCCCTTCACAAGAGATTAAAGATTTTGTGGGTTAAGTCTAGGCTGGAGAAGACATACCAGCTTTAAGTTTAGCACTGTGACTTTTACTTATACAACACTGATTTTGGAGGCTAGGAGACAGCTTTCAGTTTGAGGTGGTGTTGGATGTGCTCAGTGGTTTAACTGTAGCTTTTTGTTAACTTGCAGCAATTAGGTAGCAGCATAAAGATAAATTACAAATGTTTTTACTTCTAACAGTTATACACGTTCACTATATAATATTTAAAAATCATTGCATCAAGTGAAAAAAAATTAAATTGCTCAGCAGTATCCTCTGATAACTGTATTAATTTTTCAGTTTGTTTCTGTTACAGTTGTGAGACCTTCTGATCTCTCCCACTAAACAGTAAACCTCCTCATTATAGGAATTTTGTTTCTTTTATCTTGATATCCTTGAGCTTTCCATAAATGTTTTATAAATATAGACTTTCCTCTTGTAGCAACAGTGGACTATTGGTTTTTGCAAAGTTCTGCATCTTTTCTGACAACAACTCCTTGTGTTTGATACAGCTGTTTTTTACCTAAAACCACACTGAATAAGTATCGGAAGTGATATTTGATCTCATGGTTCAGATTTGATTATATACCATATTTTAGAATTGTGTTGATTAAATGCTCCACCAGAGGTGGCAGGGAACCTACTAAAATGATCCTACCATTAATGTGCATAATTATTATACCAACTAATTAAATGAAGGAAAAAAATGCATCTGAACGGAGTCAAGTGTGCTCTTTTCAGGAGCTTTAAACATTATCCTTATAAATATATGCACCCTTTTCAGGGACTTCTTCATGTATCCAAAGTCTAGCACCACTGCAAGTCCATCTCATCATATATTGTGAATGGATGGGGACTGAATACATTAATATTTATGACATAAAGGAGGATGCAAATATCATACACTCTTCATGACTTAGGAGGTGGCTAGCTGGGATAGAATGCATCATATTTTTCCCATTAAATTGAATGAGTTTTTTTTAATGCAATAGCTTTTCATTCGGTGGCAGATTTTTTTAGCAATAAATTAAAGTGGATTGGTGAATTCTTGAATTAATGAATTGCATCAAGAGGACACTGGCCTGAGCTAAGATTTAAGCATGTCGGTACTGAGGGGTTGACTGGACCCAGGCACCTATGAGCGTGAGTTGGTTTTTATGGCAGAAAGAGAACCTACTGGGAGGTAATTTTACATGGGACTATCCACTTGCAGAGACGAAACACAGTGAATGGAGAAGAGTGTATGATGAATGGTCCCAGCCCAGGCCTATGAAAAACATCAGAGCTCTTGGCTGAGAGGAGCAAAAGTGGAAGCTGAGGACAGTTCTCATGGGGACTTTGAAGCATTTTCCTCCTGAGGTGTGACGTAGAATGGGCTGATGCCTGTCCTTCATCCACCTTTTTTATTGGCACCCAGCTACCCCGCACCCATCCTGCACTGTGAGGGTTCTAGGGCACTCATTGGTGGTGGTGCTGGAAAGGGCATCATCACTGTCTGGGCAAATAGCTTCTACAGTAGGCTGAGTAACAGACCCCTAATACCCACATCCTAATTCCCGGAGCCTTGAGTGTATTATTGCTATGGATTGAATGTTCGTGTCCCCCTCAAATTCGTATGTTAAAGCCTTAGCCCCCAGTATGATAGTTGGAGGTGAGGCCTCTCAGAGACAATCTGGGTTAGATTCAGTCATGTGGTCTGAGCCGGCAGGATGTAATTAATACCCTTATAAAAAGAGAGACAGGAGAGTAGTCTCTCTCGCTCTCTCGGACTTCCCAGTTTTCCATACTGTGAGAAATAAGTGTTTGTTGTTTAAGCTACTCGGTTTGCAGTATTTTGTTAACAGTAGCTCAAACTGACGAAGACAGTTACCTTTGCAGACATGATTTAGTTGAAGATCTTGAGGTGGGGAGATTTTCAAGGTGGGCTTAGTGTTACTGCAAGGGTCCTCATGAGGAGGAGGCAGGAAGATTGGAGTGACAAAAGGAGGTGACAAAGGAAGCAGAGATCGTAGTGAGGTGCTTTGTAGATGGAGGAAGGAGCCATAAGACAAGGAACGCAGGCAGCTTCTAGAAGCTGGAAAATGCAAGGTGATAGTCTCTCTCAGGCCCCAAGAAGGAACACAGCTCTGCCAGTATCTTTTTTTCTTTTTCCATTTTTCTTTCATTTTTTCCCCCATTCTCTTTTTTTCTTCCAGTTTTACTGAGATATAATTGACACCGAGCACTCTCTAAGGTATACAATGTAATGATTTAACTCATATACATCATGATATGCTTTCCACAGTAAATTTAGTGAACATCCATCACCTCATACAGGTACAAAATAAAAGAAAAAAAATACCTTTTCTTTGAAATGAGAACTCTTAGGATTTACTCTCTTAAACATATGTGTCATATAACATACAGTGTTCATCAGAGTAATCATATTGTACATTACATCCGAAGTACTTATTTATCTTGTAACTGGAAGTTTGTACCTTTAACCACCTTCATCCAATTCCCCCTTCCCCCGCCTTAAACCATTTTAAGTTCAAATCTGTAGCTTCTGCCCATCAGCTCTGATTTTGCTCTTTAGACAACACAAAACTACTCCAGTCTCTCTTGTGGCATCTGCCAACTTCTTGATTTTAACCCCATAAAACCCATTTTGTACTTCTGACCTCCAGAATTATAAGTTGGCATTGTTTTAAACCACTGAGCTTGTGATAATTTGTTACAGCAACAATAGGAAATTACAGCTCTTCAGGACAGACACACATGGGTGGTGGTCAGCAGATTCAGGAGCACCCACTGGAGACTTGGTGGAAAAAACAGTAGTGCCCTGTCAGGGGACACATGGGAGACCTACTCTGGGACCTCCCAGAAAGTCTTGGGTCAGAGGACTTGGCAGGGGCCTGAGACTGTGTGTTGCATTTGGGGGCAGTGAGCCATCGAGATTGGAATTAATAACTACTCAGCAGTAAAAAGAATGAACTACTAATACACACAACATCACGCGTGAATCTCAAAAACAGAATGTTAAGCAATAGAAACTAGAAATTTAAAAATCCGGATTATAAGAATAATCATGTAGAATCTGTATGCAGATAAAGCAAATCTATGGTGATAGAAATCAGGTGGTGGTTGGAGGCAGAGTGAGGAGAGAAAGAAATTGACTAAATGGAGGCAAAGGGTTTCTGGGATGATGGAAATCTACGCTATGTTGCGTGCTGGTTACACTAGTATGTAAAACTGTCAGAACTAACTGAGCTGAACCCTCTAGACTGGTGCATTTTTTTGCATGTTAATTATATCTCAATGAATAAAAGAAGGTCCTTTACTCCAAAAAAAAATTTTTTTAATCGTAATTAATAATCTGGCCTTAGTTGTACACACAGACCAGTAAAGCAAGAGGACATTCCAGTTACAGAGTATTTCAAACTGAGCTGACTAGCAAGTAATCTTACTTAAGTCACCAGCCTCAGCTTGAACAGCTTACCTGTTATTGTTGGAAGCAGCGGGTCCTCATTGCAGCCCTCCCCTCCCCTCCCCACTATGATCTGTCATCCAGAGTCATTCACTTTTCCTACAGGGCAAATGAGGCCTGAAAAGCACAATCAAAACCAATGCCTCACTCTAGGGAAAGCAAACTGGTTTTCTGACACTCTTGGTGGTTTGGGGAGTTGTATAACCCGAGAGATACCACCTGAGCTCTGAATCTATGAGGTACTCATTCTGGATGAGAACTGCTACATATTTGGCAACCGGACTCAGTTAAGAGTACTTAAGGTTGAAGGAGGTGGGAGGTGGGGCATGGCCCTGGGTCATCACTGATAATTATAGCTGTAGCTTCCAATGGTAACAGCAACTGGGGAAAAGTTAGCAAGCTGTAGCAACCTCCCATGAGAACTACCTATGACTCAGTGTTCTCTCCAGTGCCTCAGTACTGGAAACAGACGTGCCATCATTTGCAAGAGATAAAATTATACTTGTGAGTGCAGTAGTCCTTTTAAACTCCCAAACTTTGCAAACTCCCCATTGCTTAATAATACTTACTGATAATTTAATGAACATCACCACTGCGTAGAGAAATTATCCAAAATTACTACTTGCACTTTATTTGTTGTGAATTCCCAGGCTAGATAACTCATAGGGTTGCAATCACTCGACGTTATCAGTTATCTAAAAATTATTAAGGGGATTTAGAAAAAAATACATATGAGTCATTGCAGACTGTTCCACGTACAATTATGATAAAAGCCCCTTACATATGCTTTATTATGCAGCTTATTTTAATAACACATTAAAACAGTGACTATTTGTTTTATTGTGCTATAAATTCTTTCCACTTGGCCTGCGAGTTCCTAAAATAACATTTCAAGATTAAAATGAATTTTATTTCCTAGTTTCTAATGGTTATAATTAAGAGGCTAGATTTTGAACCAGACTCTTCTCTAAAGGTGCATGGATAGGCATCAGTATGGGTACCAGTAATGTCAAGTGAGGGCCAGTTAAGGTTAAAGGTGTTTCTGGCTGAATTTCGGTCTAGTTCTTATTTTTCTTTTGACATCACAAGCACTTGCTACATCAGAGGACATTTGACATTATAGCAACACAAGTATGTTAGCACCCATGTAACTCCTTGCAGGGTCACGTGAAGGTGTGAAGATTGTGCTGGGAGCAATAATTGAGCTCATCCATACAACATCACCTCCAGGCACAACTGTAAAGTAGGAATGGTGTTTCTCTTCTTCTTCTCCCTTAGTGACTTCCCCTTCAGGGTTTTTTCATCTTTCACTGTACCCCGCAGAGATAGTAGTACCCTTCTCTGCTCTGACCCTTCTGGGGCCCTACTTGGCTCTTCACATAAATTCACTCTGTGTGTTTCCCACCATGACAGCAGAAAGCACATCAGTTCAGAGGTACATTGTCTAGCATATACGGCTCTCGAAATGCATGTGTTAGATAAAGGTGAATACATGCTTAAATAAATACATATGCATGAAGGAGCTATAAAATGAATAGGCTTCCTTCCCCAAGCATCATCTCATACTTGGGGTCCTTCTCTTTACTGACTTTCCCGTCTTACATTGATGCTCAAGATGACTCTGCCCACCCACCCACAGTTATATTATAGCTGGAGAAATACACACACACACACACACACACACACACACACACACACACAGAAAGATCATAAAATATATTTAATGAAATGTGATATATGTGACATATAGTTATTGTCATATATTATGTACATGGCAACAGAAGAGTGCTATCATTTCCTTTGGTGGGTGGTAGGGCAGCAAAGATGCACTGAAATATAGTAGAACACACACATTTTAAGGGTCAAATGACCCTGGGCTTGAATCCCAACTACGTCCCTAATTCTCTAACGTGGGCAAAGTACTTAACATCTCAGTGTCTCAACTTCCTTATCTGTAAAATGGGAATGTTATTATGTACCTTTAAGAAAGTGTTATCAAGGCCTTATTTATAGATCAATCCTAAATCTTGCAGTTAGTCCTCCTGTTGAAGGAGGAGACTTATAAGTCATTCCCACAGCTATAGGGGAAACAAAAATGCAGAACATTGATATTCCTAGAGGAATGACTTGATGAACAAAAGGCATTTAGCAGAGCACATGGAAGGAACTCACTCCTCAGTGTTGCAACTGCTAAACAACCATAGGCAGAAGCTGGAGATCTTGTCCTCTTAGCAATGAAGGTTTTGATCTAATGAACAGATTCATGGGCAGAACCAAAATGGGACAGTCTAAGTTCAGCAGAGCCCGTACAACACAAACAACACAATTCTGTCAAATAGAAGAGAGAGAGAGTTTCTTAATCCTACTTGGTAAAGGGTTTTATCAGTTTCTAATGAGTAGATAAAAAAAAATTCAGAACATTGGATACTATTTTTAGTTCCATAATTGCTACTCCATGAGAAGCCATGAAAATTCCTCTGGATTAATTATTTCAACCAAGTTTTGTTTTCCACTCAGCTGCAGAAATAAGATTTTTCGTCTAAGAGTCTCCCACCTGATTGTAGTTCTAGTATCTCCAGATGTGTTGGCCATTCCTAAGGCACAGAAATGGGTTTTTATGTCCTACACAGAGAACTTTTTGGTCTCGTCAAGATTAGTTTTCACTCTAAAAGTCGGAGAAGGAGAACCAGTGTTAACTCCATATTCAAATAAGATCTGGAAACTTCATTGTAACTTCGTCCTCCCAGACTCTAGAGTCAGCAATCAAGTTATAGAGGAAATGGTGGCAAACCTCCAGTTTTCCACAATTTCACTTGTTTGGGCAGTCTGTCAAAATACATTATAATAATGGTTCTCAAAAGAAATCATTGGATAACTCAACAGTCATCCCTGGGGGCGGGGGGAAGTGGCATTTGGCAATATCTGGAGACATTTTTATTTGTCACAACTGAGTAAATGCCACTGGTACATAGTGAGTAGAGGCCAAGAATGCTACTAAAATTCCTACAGTGCTCACAATTCCGAAAAGAATTATCTGGTCCAAAATGCCAGTAGCGGTAAGTTGGGAAACCCTGCATGACAGTAACGTGTGCTGCATTTAACCACACTGACCCACCCGAGGCGGAACACCATGTTGTAACACGGGTTTTGAGTGTGGATTCCCTGCTCCTCCAACTGAGGTATCATGTGTGTCATATTATAGGGATTCTACAGGAAGGGGATTCTTATGATTCTTCATAGATAGAAAGTTGCCTAAAATGACTGTCAATTTGAGGCTCAGTAATGTCAAATGAGTTTCAAAACATTTTTCACAAATATTGCATTGGAATGTTTTTATAGTTTTCTGAAAGCTGCATTTAAAATTTCAAGATCTGGTATACAGTCTCTCCTTGCAAGCTATCTGCAGTGCAACCTTAACAAAGGCCCTTAGCATCCATGAGCTTTGCTGCTTGCGTTTACAAAATGAACTGAAACATACCTGTCTACTTCAGGGGTGGTATTAAGCAAAACAAACAAAACTGAAATGGCATATGTAGAATCACTTTCATAAGTGTAAAATAAACATAAGATATTATAGTGTCTTTTTAATATATAACATTCCATTTGAGTAATCAAGCAACTGATTTTATGACCTTTTCTTTTTCAAGAATCATTACATCAATTTTTCAGATAATTTAAAGACCTTATACATTTCTAAAATAAGCACTTAGGATCTTAGACCACACCATCAATGTTACTTTATGGAAAGGAATACAAACACAAACTTCAAACTTAATTTGATGGAGTAGTTGCTATCAGGCACAATTTTAATTTAAATAAATGGCACCTTAGCTTTTATACTTATTTGCTTATATATATGTGTGTATATATATAAAATGTAAATATATATATATATACATGCCCCTTGGCTCCCAAAGTCAGGACAATTTTAATTTGTCAGAAAAGATGGTTGTTTTTTGAGACTTTAAGCCAAGAACTTGCTCTTATTGTACAATCACAAATACTGCTTAGAGGATTAAATCTATAATCAAAATATACAATAAAAAGAAATAATGCTAAGTACATATTATATACTGAGAAAAGGCAAGTTGATGTACTGAATAAGAAGTATACACTCAAATGCCTGTAGAGGACCAGGTATGAGGCAGAGAAGGGCATATGCCACTCACCTCTAAGCCAGTGTTGTCATGTGGGATAATTGGCCTCATACTTCCAGATCTTAGAGTTTTTAAAGAAAAACCAGAAATCTTGATGTGAACTTTCCATATTTTTAAAGCATCCACAGAGCAAATTTTGGCCAATGACTGTCTGAAACCACTATTCTAAATAAACAGTTTAAAGACAATACTTTTCACCCCAATGTCCCAATCATTAAAAAAGAAAAAAAGTTTGATGAGTGATCATTTCCATTGTTCCCTAGTAAAGTCCCTCTAAGGGACAAGGGCAAGAGAAATCATGGAAAGTCTGCACAGTAACCCAGAACCTGTCTTCAAGACCCTGATGCCTCGGCAGCCTCTTCTTACCCGCCATCCCAAAGGCCCTCAGGCGAGAAGACCAGGATCTCACAGAGGTCTGAAAATACTTGCCATAGAATGTAGCCCTCTCGTAGAAATAAACCATTTAATCATGTTTATGTCAGTTCCATAACCATTGCTCCTCTTGAGAATGATTCAGCTTTAAATTCAAGAGAAACAATCAGACATATGCTGATTCAGGTTAAAAAGAAATACTGCAAAGTTACAGTAAGTATTTCAACAAGTCCCTTCAAATAATCTACATTATGTATGCATTGTTTACTGAGCTATATGCAATATGCACAGTTTCGATAATTTATATAACATTTACTGCATAAGGTTTAATACTCCACTCTTAGCACCTTTAACAGCTATAACAACTGTAGTGTATTGGACATTTCAACCATGTGATAGTCAACCAATCAGAACGTCTATTAGAGGCATAATTTTGATTTTAATAATGTTGTCATATTCTCTAATTTGCAATCATTTCCATTGAATTCATATCTGCTAATATTCAGAGCACTTTCCCCGAGTTTTATGTCCAAAAAAATGCCTTTGAAACATAACAAAAAATTCATTCTGTCGCCACTTGTCTTTGGAAGCAGCTGTTGATGATAAATCCTGAATTATTCAACTTTGTTTCAGACGTGCACCTCAGCAGGATTACTATCGATCACTGTAGGGTTACAGGGAAAAAATAGTGAAAACCCCAAACCACTCTGAAAAAAATGCAGATTGCTGACACCTTTACAGCGTGTGCTGGAATTCAAACCAGCATAGACAAAGAACCACACAGATTGGTTTGTTTACTAGGTAAACATACACCCAACCAGTCCTATATTTCTTCCATCCAGATTCACCTCTCAAACCACCATTTTCAAGGCAAGTCTCAAGACCTCCAAATACCAAACACACAATAACTAACAGGACACTAGAGTGAAAATGCCAATTAATAAAAAGCAATCCAAGAGTCAATGTACATTATTAATTAATTATTGAATCTGGCACTGTAGAAGATGAGAGAGTAGTGGAAATCATGGTCCTTGCTCTCATGTGGAGATCTAGAAAAGGCTAAATACACCTGGGTCAGTCAGAGAGCTACTTACTGTGCTATGGCATTAGCAGGTAGCAGATACCCATAGCAGAGGGGAGAGGTCTGAAATGGTCAGAGACTACTTCTTGGGATACACAGAGTTTGATGTTTACCCTTAAGAATCCCTGCTTACAATTGCTTTGTTAGTTACAGCGAAGCCCAGGTTCTGAGGTTTATTTATCTTGCATGACGAAGTTAGCTATAAATCATATGATGTACCTAACTTTCAAAAATATGTGACTCTAAGGTTAGGTTTTTGGTTTTTTTGCTTTCATTTTACAAGGCAACCACATCATTTACTTCTGTTGTCATTTCAGTTAATAATAATACAAGGCTTACACACATTAAAAATAAATACTTTAATGTGACGTATATATGCTTAGTTTTATGACATGGCTTTGGTGGGATCAAATCCTAATTATATTGCTAGAGACTGAACTTCAATTTAATCTGCAATCTGTTACCCAGTAGCAGCAGTGGGCATGGTAGATAAAACCTACTAGGTCATGTGTCCTAGTGAATAATAGAAACATAAGATTAAATTATTTTTGTGTAAATTATAAACATGCCAGGATGGCATAGTGTATATGGTGTAGACATACATATATGCATATATTAGGTATATAATATATGTATACATATATATAATTATTAAAAGAAATGTACTTGTTTTATGATATTTCTTCAAATGTAATAAGCAGTTTGTGTATATTTAAGTGTATGTGTGTGTGTGCAGGTGTAGTGACCACATGAGAAAATCTTAGTATAATGCAACATATTTTTGAAAAATCTTTGGTGGGATAAGTGGGAGCAGGATAAGCAAGAACTGAAAATAATCAAAAGTTGAGAAATTCTGTCTCTTTCCATGAAATAACAAATGAAAAGGGAACCAAAATACATTTTATACATGCAAAGTCCAACATTTATTGAGTAATGTTTCCAGAAGAGAAACAGTTTTAAAAGCCTAAAATTATTATTTATAATATAAATAGCCAAATGCAGAAAGCACAAAAGTTTTAATAAATATTATTTTGTATAAATATCAACCAGGTTAAGTGGTTGGTAGTATTGTTCAAGTCGTCTGTGTATTTACTAAGTTTTTTTTTGTCTAATTGGCCTAATTGCTGAAAGATATTAAGATCTCCAAATGATCTAGAAATTATGTTTTAATTCTCTCAATTTTTTATTTCATATATTTTCATATATGTTTAAGCTCTATTAATTATATATTCATTTAAGATTGTTATATCTTCCTAGTGAATTGCTCCTCTATTATTTAGAAATGCCCCTATTTGTATCTGATAATACTGTTTGTCTCGATGTGTTCTTTATCTACTACTAATATATGCAGTCCAGCCTTTTTAGTCTCACTGTTCACATGGAATATCATTCTCCATACATTGACCTGAGGTTTATGTTGAAAGTACATTACTTTTAGATTACACTAGAGTTGGGTCTTGCTTTTTTTTCTTTTTTTTTTTTTTAACCCATTCTGACCCCCTGTCACTTTTAACTGGATTATTTAGACCATTAACACTTAATGCAATTTTTTTATATTGTTGGCTTAAGACCTACAATTTCACTGGTTTTTGTTTGTTTGTCAACTCTTTTTTGTTCCCCTGTTCTTCCTTTCCTGCTTTCTCTAGGACAAACTGAATATTTTTTAAAATTCCATTTTTAATTTATTGACTTTTTAGCTATATATTTTTAAAATTTTATTTATTTATTTATTTATTTGGAGCAGAGAAAAGTTTATTGCTGGGCTGAGCATGGAGAATGGATGGCTTATGACCAAACAACCCTGAACTCCCCAGAGGGTTTCTTACCTATGCATTTTGTGTTGTGTTTTAATAGTTACTTTGTGTTTTACAGTGTACTTCCTAAACTTTTCACAGTTTACGTAGCTGTTATTGTTCTGCTTCATGTAAAAATATGAAAATCTGGCAAATATGTAGTTTGATTTAACTCCTCCCCACCATGTTACATGACCATATGTATTGCACTATGTATATTACAAATTACATAATTTAATCTTATCTTTTTAATAATAGTCATATGTATCCTAAAGGATTAAGAAGAAGCAATAGTCTTTTACATTGTCAAACATTGATTATTGAACATGAAGTTTGGAAGAGATGCAAAGAATGGGCTAACTCTAGCACACCACTGAAATGCAAAGCACTTCTTATTTCTGAGGATGAGTTCTCACTCTTCTTTACAACACTGGGTTTTCTCAGTGGCCCAAGAATATCTTCTGCCATTAGTATGGCCTAAGAATATATATTGCTTATTCTTCATGAGAAATTTTTATTGGCAAGCCTTATCTTTTAAAACTCTATTCAAGGTGTCTGGATCTGTAGAAGCATATACTTAAAAAGACTTGAGTATCCTCTATCTCAACCATTTCATTTTAGAGTTGCAGAAACTGAGACCCAGGGGAATTAAATGATCTAAGTAAAGCCATGTAACTAATTAATAGACAAATTTAGATTAGAATATAAGTCTCCTGACTTCTGGAGGTCAATTCTTGACTGAAGTTTAGGTGTTTTTCATGCAGTAAAGGTGGTATCTTACACTCTAGTGTCTCCTTATTGTCACCAGACTGTAAAAGCCTTTTTAAAAAATCTGATTTTGAATGTCCTTAGGTGGGGAATAGGATATCTATAGATGCTTCAGTATTATCCACCTTTCTATTTCATTTGTGAAAGCCAATTTACATATTCATGTATCTCAGAAAACACTCAAATTTATAAGTACTCAATTAATGCCAAATGAAGAATCAGGATATCGAACACTTAGGTTTTCTTTCCTTAGATTAGGGTGAACAACTGTTCTGTTTTGCCCAAGACTGCCCTGATTTTAGAACTGAAAATTTGGCATTCTGAGAAACTTCTTAGTCCTGGACAAATCAGAATGGTTGATTACTCTTAGCTAGCCATTTTTTCCCCAAGTAAAAATATTTTTTTATGAAAATAATAGCCAAGTATTAATGATTAATATTTTCATCTCTCTGGTAGAATTTAAAAAATTAACACTGTATTGTAAATTGAAATTTGCTAAGAGAGTAGAACTTAACTTACTTTTGTTCTCACCAAAAATTATAAAAAGATCAATATGTGAAGTGCTAGAGGTGTTAATTACCCAGATGGGAGGAATCCTTTCAAAATGTACACACATATCAGTTCATCACAATGTACACTTTAAACATTTTAAAAATTTATCTGTTAATTATACTTCAATAAAGCTAAAAAAATAAAATAAATCTGGATTGTCTGAAAAGTAAAAGAATAACTTAAATAATTAAAACAGCTCTGTAAAATCTGTGAACCTTCTCTCAAGAAACTGGTAATGTAATATATCATGACCTAATGATACTCTTAGTTCATTTCTTAATCCTGAAGTGTACTCATTATGATCTGTTCTTGAGAATGAATGACTATACTTACTTTTGCTCCAGTAATAGTTCAGTATTTTGAGACACACTCTAGCCTTCAGAAAGGATCTCCGGTACCTCAAGTTCTATCAATAGCTCTCTGTGGAAGAAATCACTACTCTTCTTCAGTCCTTTTGATAAGTGTGCCTCCCTTGGAACGTTTTGCCCTGTGAGAACCTGCCAGTGATGCTCTTCTGGGTGGTCTTCCTTCCTACAGGAACCTCCTCTAAGACCCTAACCCCAATTTTTTTCAAGGCTAACTGATGTCATAATTTGTTTTGTTAGTTTGTCTTAATTAAGGTAAACTCTAGCTACAACCACTCCACCCTCAAGTTTCCAGAATTTAAGGTGCTCGTGAATAATATATGCATCCATGTATTGAACCCCTCCCTGTAGCTTTACCTGTCCCCTTCCCCTTCTCCAAGCTGCTTCAGGTCTCAGGTAGACCTTGGATTTCTCAGGGGAGTTTTGCCTCTCTCTCTCTCTCTCCCCAACATATTTTAAAATACATTTAAATGGAGAACAGAATACACTTTTGGCTTTGCTTTTTACTATTTAAAATAATGGTAGTGGCCACGTGGATGGATTTGAAAGAATAAGATAATATAGGTAGGAGTAACACCAGAAGGAGGGAATGGGTGTTGGAGGAGGAGGAGAAAGGGGAGAGGTGAAGGTGCAGAGTAGAGAGAAGAGGAAATAACCCTTACCTTCTTTCTTATCTTCTCGCTCTGTCTTGGTAGAAGTCCCTGATTCTGTGTTTACCTCTCCATTTGAAATCTTCTCAATCTAAAGTATCTGCTATGTGATAAAATTGGTTTTTAAAATATCATCTTTATTTCGTGTGCCGTATCCTGAATATTGGAATGAGGTAGAACAGCAAGAATTTTGTATTAATTAAACTGCTTTTTAAATAGTTGCAAGTCGGACTTTGAAATTATGATGTAAATTTATGCAGAAAATGCAAATCAGAAGGTTCCTCAGTTTTGATGTAATAAAATCTGGTACTGTTATTATAAACTCCTACCATTTTCTCCCCAGCTCCATTGAAAGATGAAAGTGCCAAGCACTGTCTTTTTTCAGCTCTTCCCCTTGGAATTCCTGTCATTCTTATTTAGCATACCTTATTTCTTCATGGAAATAGCACTGTTTGGTTTATTAAAAATTCATGGGACACAATTTTCTCTTGAGTACATAGGGCCTAAGGCTTTCAACCACGTCTATGTTATTGCCTAAAAACTTACCTATATTTAAAAGATTCATGAATTTAGAGACTTACTATTGGCCAAGTGTCAGCAAAGCCTTTTTTAAAGTTATAAAACACAGGATTAGAAAAAACTATAGAGGGTCATTCATTCTGTCTTTACTCCTGGAAAAACTTGCCCTGCGTTAATCAAAACTGATAAATAACTAATCTTACTATTAAAAAAAAGAAGTCACCCCTCACTTTGGTATATAGATATTTCAGTGAAGAAGCCTATTTCTCATGGAATGATGCCTTTTGTTACAATAACAATTCTGTTTTTTTTTTTCTCTTACCAGATAGTTTTTAAGTAGCCTCTGTGCTTCAAAACTCCTCTTTCAAAATTTTCATTATTATGTTTCCTGATCTATTCTTAAAGTTTATTTTTTTAATTTTCAGAGCCTCAGGTTTCTAATTTTATTTGTGAACTTTAAAATACTCTTATACAAGTTATCTGGGGATAAAGAATTTTTTTAAAAACTCTAGATTTCTGTGTTGGAATGATCAAAATTATTTACGTATTCTTCCGTATTTATATTTATGTAAGTAAAGGGGCCTGCATTTGACCTATTCCTTTTCTTTTTAAAACATTATAATCAATTTTAATAAAACATGCATAACATAAAGTATACCATCTTAACCATTTTAAAGTGTACATTTCTGTGATAGTAGGCACATATAGTCCACATTAGGCAATCAAGATTTTAAATACCCAATTACCAACCTAGATAATATCTGACTTCTTTGATCCCACAGCTTTCAGTATGTTTCATGAATTTTATACTGTTTTGTATTGTTTATTTTATAACCCAAGCACCTAGCACAGAGCTTGCTAGTCAATAAATGGTAAAAGATTAAGGATTCCAATAAACTGAAGATCCGCAAAGGGATCATCAGAGTTTGGAGCCTGAATTTTTGTGAAATGAAGCTGAAAACCCAAACTGCTCTATTAAAAGCTACATTTTATAATCTGATTCTCATCAGCTATTATTAACATTGTCTAAGATTCAAATACTTCTTTTATTGAGTGTCTGCTCAATGGATCTTAGAACTAGATATCATTATTTCCCTGGGGACAAAGCCAGTCAAAATTACTCATCTAGATGATTCTATCATTTCATCCCTTCGGGGCTACAAGCCTATCTAGAAGAGAACATCTTTAGATGGCAGAGACTTTTACCCCGATCTGAAGTCTTAAAAAGAATTTAAAATCATATTTTCAGCATTGGCATTTTTTTAAGTCTAACATGAATAATTGCAATCACTTATTAAATACATACTATGTTCCAAGAACTGTGCTAAAAAAGCATTTTGCAGACCCCATTTCATGTAATCTTAGCAATAACCCTGTCAGGTCCTTACCTTCATTGTACAGATGAGGAAGCTGAGTCTTAGATTAAATGGCTTACCCAAATTTGCAAAGCTAGAGAGTAGCAGAAATGAGATTTCATCTAGTCTGTCTGATTTCAAAGCCTTGTTTTTTTTTTTAAACTATGTCAATATTTTCTACAGATTGGTGACCTTCAATTCACTTGTTAATACTGATGAGAACTGAAGCTTTGAATAAGCATTAAAGTGAAAGCTAAAAAACATCTTTTTAAAAATGAGAGTACAGAAAGGCATTAGTTAAATTGCAATGAATAATTTGAGGGATGGAAGCATTTCAGTGTTGTGCTCAGTCTCAGAAAGTAGAGGACCCATATGGATATAGAGTACATTTCCTTGCCATTGAAGAGAATCATGCTTTTGTCATCACAGAAAGCTGACTGTATTTTAAGTGTATATTTATATGTTTTATATATTAATAGATTTATGTGATAATATTTTATATCTGTATTACATATAGATGTTTGAAAAAGATCGTATAACCATATTTTTTATATAATTGTGCTGAAAAACATGTAAAATTTACCATCTTATCTATTTGAGTATATAGTTCAGTAGTTTTAAGGATATTCACATTGTTGTGCGACCAATCTCCAAAAGTTCTTCATCTTGCAAAACTAAAACTTTATACCTGTTAAAACACAAGTCCTTATTGATCGCTCCCCACCCCGCCCTCCACTCTTGGAAACCACCATTTAACTTTCATTTCTATGAATCTGACTACTCTAAATACGTTGTGTAAGTGGAATCATACAGTATTTGTGCGTGTGTGTGTGTGACTGGTTTATTTTACTTAGCTTAATATCCTTGGTGTTCATCCATGTTGCAACATGTATCAAAGTTCCCTTTTTTAAATTGAATTATAGTTAATTTATAATATTGTGGTAGTTTCAAGTGTACAGCAAAGTGATTCAGTTATATATATATATATGCACATATAAATATTTTAGGGTTTTTTCCATTATAGCTTATTACAAGATACTGAATATAATTCCATGTGCTATGCAGTAAATCCTTGTTGCTTATCTATTTTATGTATAGTAGTTTGTATCTATTAATCCCATATTCCTATTTTCCCCTTTCCTCCCCTCTGTTCTCTGTGGTAACCGTAAGTTTGTTTTCTATGTTTGTGAGTCTATTTCTGCTTTATAGATAGATTCGTTTGTATTATTTTTTAGATTCCACATAAAATGATATCATATAATATTTGTCTTCCTCTGTATGACTTACTTCACTAAGTATAGTATTCTCTAGGTCCGTTTATGTTGCTGCAAATGGTAATATTTCATTCTTTTTTTATGGCTGAGTAATATTCGTGTGTGTGCGTGTGTGTGTGTGTGTGTACCACATCTTCTTAAGCCAGTTGTCTGATGATGGGCACTTGGAGTTGTTTCCATGTCTTGGCTATTGTAGATAATGCTGCTGTGAACATTGGGGTGCATGTATCCTTTAGAATTAGTTTTAGTCTTTTCCAGATATATACCCAGGAGTGGGATTGCTGGAACATATGATGGCTTTATTTTTGTTTTTTAAGAAACTTCCATTGCTGGTTTCCATAATAACTGCATCAGTTTATATTCTCACCAACAGTGTAGGAGGGTCCCCTTTCCTCCACACCCTCTCCAGCATTTATTATTTGTAGACCTTTTGATGATGGCCATCCTGACTGGTGTGAGGTAGTACCTCATTGTGGTTTTGACTTGCATTTCTCCAATAATTAGCGATGTTGAGCATCTTTTTATGTGCTTGTTTGGCCATCTGTATATCTTCTTTGGAAAAATGTCTGTTCAGTTCTTCTGCCAATTTTTTGAATGGGGTTTTTTTTTTCAATATTGAGTTGTATGAGCTGATTGTATATTTTAGTTATTAACTCTTTGTCATTTCCACCATTTGCAAATATTTTCTCCCAGTCCATAGGTTATCTTTTCATTTTGTTCATGGTTTTCTTTGCTGTGCAAAAACTTTTAAGTTGAATTAGGTCCATTTGTTTATTTTTGCTTTTTTTTTTTTTTTTTGCCTTGGAAGACTGATCTAAGAAAATATTGCCATGATTTATGGCAGAGGATATTTTGCCTATGTTCCCTTCTAGGAGTTTTATGGTGTTGTGTTTTATATTTAGGTCTTTAAATCATTTTTGAGTTTATTTTTATAAAAGATGTAAGATAGTGTTCAATTTCTTTGATTTACATATAGCTGTCCAGTGTCCCAGCCACTTGTTGAAGAGACTGTCTTTTCTCTATTGTATATTCTCATCTCCTTTTCATAGATTAATTGATCATAAGTGCATAGGTTTATTTCTGGGCTCTCTGTTCCTTCCATTGATCTATGTGTCTATTTTTGTGCCAGTACCATGCTGTTTTGATTATGGTAGCTTTGTAGTATGTCTGAAGTCTGGTGGGATTATACCTCCAGCTTTGTTCTTTGTCCCTTCCTTTTTAAGACTGAATAGTATCCCATTGTATTATATACATATACACTGTTTAACCATTTATCAGTTGATTTGGGATGCTTCCATCTTTTGGCTACTGTAAAAAGTACTACTGTGAACATGGGTATACTTTGCTTTCTATTATTTTGTGTATATATTCAAAAGTGGAATTGCTATATTGTATGGTGATTGTATTTTTCATTTTTCCAAGAACCACCATACTGTTTTATATAGCAGCTGTATCATTTTACATTCCTACTAATGCACAAGGGTTTCTATTTCTCCACATCCTCACTGACACTTTTTATTTTCAGTTTGTTTGTTTGTTTTTTAATAATAGCCATCCTAGTGGATGTGAGGTGATACCTCATTGTAGTTATGATTTGCATTTCCCTAGTGATTCATGATGTTGATCTTTTCATATGCTTACTGGCCATTTATTTATTATCTTTAGAGAAATATTTATTCAAATCCTCCTCCCATTCTGTAAATTGGGTTGGGCTTCTTTGGTGGTGAGTTATACAAGCCAACTGTATTCTTACTACAGTTTATATTTATACTTACAGCCTTCTATAAGAATAACCATAAGTAATCCAAGATAAGAAACCAAAACATTAAACAGAACTGAAAGTGTATTAGTGTCCTCTTCCCTTGTTAAATGTGTACACAGGAACCTTTTTTTTTTTAATGTAGACTGATTTAAAATGCATAAACATTTGGTAAACATAAGGAAGCATTTACTTTATTTTGATTTCTAATATATTCTTATAGTCACATGGCAGAATATTAGTAGGACTAATACTCAAATTAGAATAGATTTTAGATACCATCTAATCCAATTCCCACATTTTGCAGATAAGGAAACATTAAAGAAGAGAGAATATTTGCTACATAGATAATTAATGGCGCAACTGGGCCTGGAAGCCTGGAGCCCAGGTCTCCAATTGGTGCTGCTTTTCCACCTTCTGCACTGCTGTCCCTGAGTAGAATCAAGCTGAGCCTGTTGTCTTGGGAATTTACTGAATTAGGATCCCAAACACCTACGTTGTGTTCTTGCTCTTGCTACTTACTAGTTGTACTACCTTTAGCAAGACAGTCAACTGCAGTGATATTGAGTATTTCCCATCAGTAAACAAGCATGAAAACACTTGCCTTGTCCAATATCAATGGTGACTGTGAAGTTCCAAATGAGACAGAATATGTGAAATCAATCTGAAAATGTATGTGTTGTGTATTGGCTTAACAGGATTTCAAATCCACTTGTTTATGACTTAAGTGAAGTTGTTTTAGTCTGCTTGTTTATGACAAAGATGACAAAAACAAAGGCTTTTAGAAGTAAAGTTGTGATACAAGAATGAAGTAAGTTGTGCTGGGATGTCATCATCTCATCTGTGGTCCTAGATAAGCACTTAGTAGCTCAGCTGCTGAGGGGCCCTGCTGGGAGCTTACTGATAGGAACACGCGGAGAACCACCTATGGCAAGGGGACATTTAGACTGTAAATGCTGAGAGCTTGTGAGGAATATCTGAGAGAGACTGTTTCGGTCTGGGCAAAAGCTACTTTTTGCTGATATAGCTCTCTGAAGATCTTGGGATAATTTTTCCTGCTAATACCAGACTACTCTTGGTGGGCAATGATGTTAAGCCATGCAGCAGTCTTAGGAAGAGAAGGGACATCTATTCCAGCCTGGATGAGACACTTCCTCATAGGCGGTGGTGCAAACCAGACAATGGTCCATCGAGTGATAACCCTCGAGCAGCCTAGCCTGCCCCCAACACCAGCGCCCTCATTCCCTAGCAATGTGCTCTAGCCATATGGGCTTTGATTTTTAACTGTGGCAGCTGGACATCAGCTCTTGGTTGGTTAAACCGTCTCTCCCAAGTCCCAGCTTATACAAAGGTACACCTCAGACTAAACTTGGTCTTTATTTCTTTAATCTCCCTATGTCTGGAACATAGTCTTGTATTATACTGTATGCAAGTAGAAGGCGGTATTACTATTAACATATAATTTTTGTTAAGTGATGTATTAGGATGAAGACCAAAATTGAGAATCTAGATACCTACTTGAATTTTAATCTTACATTTATCTCTAAGTATCTGTGCCTATAAAGTGGCTAATTTTACCTGACACATATGAAATCTTCAACAACTCTTCCCTTTTCTGTCTGGATTTCAGTCTCTTCATCTGAAAAATGAGAAAGCTGAGCTAGATGATAGCTACAGACCAATCCAACCGAAACACCTGTGACGCCATGAAACGGCATGTCCTGTATGGATCCATAGCACCTAAAAAGGCTTCTGAGTCTATTAAATGTGTATACCCTGGGCCATAGTAACATAGACATGGTCCTTATGCTCCATATCTAGGCAAACAAACAAAAAACCCTCTATTTTATAAAGCCCTGCTCACTAGATCCCTGAATTTCCATGTATTTCTTCCTCAAAGGTCACTTTTTCCCAAATCTAAAAGTAGAATAAGGGTTTCTCTCATCTTCTTACTCCCACAACAACAACAAAAAAAACCCCAACTCCTTTAAAGAGCATATACTGTGTGTTTACCTCCCAGATCACCTGCTCATGGCTGAGTAAATTTGGACAAGGCATTATGTCCCTTAGGACTTCGGTTCCATAAATGTACAAGGTGGGAGTATCATTTTCTACCTTCTAGAGTTATGGCCAGGACTGAGTGGGATGTCCTCTGTCTGGCACCTTACATAGAGCCAGACAGAGAGCAGATGCTCATTAAATGTTAATTTCCCTCCTTTCCCTCGTGGAATAATCACAATTAGGGAAACTGGGTCCACAAAGAAGGCCAGATTCCTTATAATAGGGATGCTGCTCATGAGAATTACTTAAGGAAGAAGGGCATCTAGCAAATTACACAAGTTTTTTCCCCCCCCAGTTGATGATTCATGGAAATGCTGGCTCCTTGGGGGGCCATGGGCCATGAGCCAGGACACATGGACACCTAGAGCAGGGATGCTACTGAAGAGGTAAGGAAGAAATATAAATGGAAGCCGAGCCTTCAAATCTCTTATCAGTGGACCAAGAAAAATGAATTGCTTTACAGTGAGTGAGGTCTGGCAGCTCAGAATCTAAATTTTCAAAAGGTAGCTGTGTAGAATCTTTTTCTTGAGGGCCAGGTATTTCTGGCATGGCTGAGGAAACTCTTTAAAGGAGTTAATCTGAGTCTGATAGAAACAGTCAAATTAAATGGCAAATATAAACTTCACAAGAAGGCCCACACATAAAGGAACTCTATAGAGTAATTGTATTCATGATCATAGGCCTCTGTTAAAATGTAAGTGTGTTTAACCAATATCCATAGCCCTTCTCTCTGTCACTGTCTCTGACAAATGCACTTGTGGTTATTTCAAATGGATTTTTATTTAGAAAATAGTCCACGATAAATCTATCCAAACCAAATCATTGATCAAGATACTTGGATTTGCGGTAGATCAGTTTTGGACCCAGAATCCAGGATGACAGAATCCCCAGACTTTTTCACTGTCTGTTCTGGGTGCTGATTCTCCAAATCAGTTTTTTTCTGTCTGGGTGATGATAATTTTTACTCTAAGTGTTTCTTAACCCCAGTTCTGTCACATCTTGAGCTGGGTAATTCTTTGGGGGTTGTCCTATCCATTATGAGATACTTAGCAGCACTTCTGATCTCAAACCCCCAGATGCCAATAGCATCATACCCCTTCAATTGTGACCATCAAAAATGTCTCCAGACAATGTCAGATGTCCCCTGGGAGACAAAAAAAATCATCCCAATGAAAATCACTGTCCCTACCAGAAGGAAAGGTGTGCTCATTTCCAGGTATAAAAGCTGCTTACCTATCTACTATCCTACACAAGGTGTTTGGTTCTCCAAAAAAAAAAAAAAAAAAAAAAAAAAATCACAAGGCATATGAAGAGGGAGGGACTACTTTGAAGAGGAAAAACAGACATGAAAGGCAGACTCAGGTATTACCCAGATGTTGGAATTTATGGAGAGGGGTTTAAAAGAACTATAATATATTAATTGCTCTAATGGGAAAGGTAGACAACATGCAAAATCAGATAATTTCAGCAGAAAGATAGAAACTATAAAAATAACCATATGAAAATGCTAGAAATCAAAACCAGAAATGAAGAATGACTTTAATGGACTCATCAGTCAACTGGACACAGTTAAGGAAAGAATCAGTTATCTTGAAAAGCTATTAAAGATCACACAAGATGGAAAGTAGCTTGTAACTTTGTTCTTTAAGTGGCAAACTTTAAAAAAAATCTTGTAAGTATTATGGAATAATGGGATTTATTCATTTCCATTTTAGTTTCGTATACTTCTCTGGGTCATACTTAGCTGTTATCATTTCTTACACTTTAAGGCCATCCTCTTTGATTCCTAAAGAATCAAAGTGCTTCCTAAAAAATTTTTTCATATATGCTCTGTGGTTAAATTTTATAAGTTCAATATTGTTTGTGGTTTATCTACACTTACTTGAAAATCTGGTTCAAAAATTTGAAGATCTTTCTTTACTGTCTTTTATATTTTCCATTGTTGCTTATGGGGAAACTGACTGTATTCTGATTTGTTTCTTTTGTAGGCAAGCTGTTTCCTTTTTCTGGATACTCTTAGAAATTTCTCTTTTCCCCTATTGTTCTGATTTCGCCAGGAATTGACAAAGTCATTTGTCATTAATTCTACATCCTTGGTGAGCTCTTTTAATCCAGAGATTATATGTTTATTAAACACTGGGAATTGTTCTTTGATTTTTGTAATGTTTTATTAAATATTTTCTTCTCTCTCTATTCTCTGTATTCTCCTTCTGAAACTCCACTGGAACTTTTCTAATGCTGGGTCTAATTTCAGAGTGTTGATTTTTTCTTAATTTTCAATGACTTTTTATTTGTACTATAAATTCTGAGAGATTTCTTTCATTTTCCAAATTATCAACTTGGTCATAAGGCATGTTCAGTTTACTACTTGGTTGGTCCATTCGACATATTAGTTCAGCCATCACTTTTTTTTTTAGACCTATGCTATATTTTTGTATTACTTTTTTTAAGTTGAAGTTTAGTCAGTTTACAACGCTGTGTCAATCTTTGGTGTACAGCATAATGCCTCAGTCATACATATACATACATATATTCGTTTTCATATTCTTTTTCGCCATAGGCTACTACAAGATATTGAATATAGTTCCCCATGCTATACAGAAGAAATTTGTTATATATCCATTTTATATATAGTAGTTAGTATCTGCAAATCTAAAACTCCCAACTTACCCCTTCCACCCCTTGCCCCCTGTTGGTAACCATAAGCTTATTTTTTTATGTCTGAGTCTGTTTCTGTTTTGTACAAAAGTTCATTTATGTCTGTTTTTTTTTTTTAGATTCTACATATAAATAATATTATATGTATTTTTCTTTGTCTTTCCGGCTTACTTCACTTAGAATAACATTCTCCAGGGCCGTCCATGTTGCTGCAAATGGCATTATTTTATTCTTTTTTGTTGCTGAGTAGTATTCCATTGTATACATATACCAGAGCTGCTTTATCCAGTCATCTTCAATGGACATTTAGGTTGTTTCCATGTCTTGGCTATTGTAAATAGTGCTTCTATGAACATTGGGGTGCATGTGTCTTTTTGAATTAGAGTTCGCTCCAGATATATGCCCAAGAGTAGGATTGCTGGATCATGTGGTAAGTCTATTTAGTGTTTTTAGGAAACTCCATACTGTTTTCCATAGTGGCTGCACCAGACTACATTCCCACTAGCAGTATAGAAGGGTTCCCTTTTCTCCACACCCTCTCCAGCATTTATCCTTGGTGGACTTTTGAATGATGGCCTTTCTACTGGTGTGAGGTGATACCTCATTGTAGTTTTGGTTTTAATTTCTCTGATAATTAGCAATATTGAACATTTTTTCATGTGCCTATTGGCCATCTGTATGTCTTCATTAGAGAATTGCTCGTTTAGGTCTTCTGCCCATTTTTGGGATTGCAGCCATCATTTTAAAAATTTCAGGTATTATTTCTTCTCTAATCTTGAGGGAATCCTCTTCTATATTTTTACTTATTCATAGTAGTATTTTCTTACTTACACTATAGATAAAAATTCTGTCTATTTCTATAAATGCATTAATTAGAAAATTTTGAAAATTCTCTTATTTTCTAAATTATTCAATATTTTCTGCCTCTGAGGTCAATTGCTCTGTATGCTTTGTTTTTGTTCTTCTCATTTGTGGATTTTGGTTTTGATTGTGATCATTGTTCAGTTTTAGTCTTTCCTATCTTAAAACATTTCTGACTCAAGGAAATAAAGTAGGAGAAAGGATGGGCTCACTTACCTGAATAGAAGATGATGGGTGGGTGGAGAAAATTCTCCCTCCTGCTCTGTCATGTTGTATGTGTGATAATTTGCATCAGCGTAAGTGGTTATGGTGATACTTGTTGAATGAGGGTAGAGCTAGTGGCAGCATTCTATACTGACTGTTCCTGATGCACAGTGTACCTAGGTTCTTGACTGTTCTACAGATCTCCTGTTGATCCATGTGCTGGCTAAAATTCTTCCAAAAAGTCCTTCACTGTTTAAGGTTTCAGTTGTCTGAAAGAACTCTAACAAATAATGGATATCCTTCTCTGATGTTCATAGAAATGAACGAAGGACTACTTTATTAGACACAACTCTGGAAATTGTATGGATCCATGTCTCCCAGTGCCCCTCCATTTATGGGAGGGGAGCCTTCAGCTTCTGTGTGAGTGAAGAATGAATGTGGAGAGAAGGCTTCCCTATACAGGAGAAGCACAGTGCCCTATATTTGGCATTATAAAGAGGGCTTCACAGTGAGGGTGGAAAGTTTTAGTCAGTTTCACTCCTAAGCAGAAGTGCCTTTCTCTTTTTACCCCAGTCCTCTTCCCTTCCTTCTCTCCTCTTGTGTGTTTAGAAGAGTTCTGGTAACTGCTGTATTTCTGCTCTTTCTTCCAGTCTCTGCTCTTGGCCCCTTTATGAAATAAACAGGAACTGGGAAGGACTCAGTTATCCCATTTGTTAAGAATGTGATTATTTATCTTTGTTAAGAATGTGATTCTTTTATCTTTGTATTGATTGAATCTGAGTTTGTAGCTAGAGTATCTTGCCCTGTGGTTTCCTCTGATTAGATTTCACCACCAATTAATTCCACCCATTTTTGTCTTATAAAATGTCTATAAAGCTTGGATGTCTGATGCCACTTCCTTTCCAGAATTGATATACTTCATGATTGTTATTGTTATTATTATTATTTAAACACTTTTCTACATTCCAGTGGGAACTTGGGAGAGACGGGAGAGAGTATATGTGCTCAGTCACCGTCTGATTTTGCCATTACATGAAATTTCCAATGATTCTCAGTCTTGGCTGTACCTTGGAGGGTTTTTAAAAAATACTAGTGCCAGAAGCTCAGTCCCAAAGATGGTGATTTATTTAGTCTGGAGTGGAACCCAGGCATCAGTAGTATTTTAAAGCTCCCTAGGTGATTGTAATGTGAAGTCAAGTTGGAGAACAACTCTTCTAAGCAAATATATTGCCATGTTTAAAGAGGAGTGAATTCTCAAACTTCAGTCTCGTAAAAATACTCAGAGGAGATTCTGGGATTCCCTACTCAATATGCTGATTAGGTAGGAGTCTGATTATTGCTTCTACTTTAGATATCCTAAAGGGAAACAGGGACCTGAAATTTCCTTCACCAGTTTCTGAATGCTTCTGTTTCTTTCTGCCTTTATTTTTGTGCCTTCACCCTTATACCTATCAAAGGCAGATAAAGATACTATGACACAGCTTAAAAATCCTCAATGCTATGACCCAAGAAGCTACCCACCAACATTCAATTGATACTGACATTTAATATGTGCCTTATATGTTATTCCCAACCTGGCCCATCCCAGAAGTTCTTAACTACAAGGTGGTTTACCTTCCCAGGCCCATTTTAATGGCTCATTCTGAGGTTCCTTATTTTTCAAAGGTAGTCAGTTTTTCAAAATTAATGACCTATCAAACAATACTAACAATCACAGACATCATTTTCATCAAGAAAATTAGGGCAATTGTTTTTTCACACTTGAAAAGCAACCTTGTACTAATACTTTGCCATTTTTTTTAAGATGAAATTGATGAAAGGACCCAACTTACAACTCTTGACAAAGAATGTGAGTTTCTTGAGGTCAGAAAAGAACTCATCTTTATGCCCTTATGGAGTATAAATAAGTTTAGCACTTCTCTAAAATTAGAATATGCTTACAAAGCTCGAAGACTGCCTCTCAGAAGACACTGTAAAACTGAAGAATCTTTTTCCATCTTGGTGGTAAGGACTGCTGCACAGATTCTTAACTGACATGGAAGTAATGGGCTTCCAGGTAGCCGGTCACACTAAAAGTCGAATATTTTCAAATTTTATAAAAACTTATAGAGACATTAAATTTCAAGTTTTATTATAGTCTATTATCTAAGAGAGTACATTTTCCACAAACTAAAATTCTAGTATTTGTCTAAGATAATTTTAATCTCATGTCCTTAAAATCAGGAGATCCAAAATTTAAAAATTTTAAACACAGGTAATTTTAAGTGTTTATATTAGAAATATTAAAAAATGGAATATATCTGATTTTTATCCTGTTTTTAAACATGGATTCATATTCTACATAAAGTGTGTAGTCCCTTTTAATTATATTCTATTTAACACAACCACACATCTAATTTATTAACTCTTAATTATATAGTACAGAAGCAGCCAAAAAAACCAAAACTCTTCTGTTTATTGCTGGAAATTTTCCCATAGAAAGAAGTGAAGTGCAGAATGTTTTGAGAGCATGTAATTAAGAAATCAGTATCTAAATTTCACTTAAATAAAATGTGGGGCAAAGGCATATGTTTATATCCTTTCTATGAGATTCATAAAATCCTGTCTGGAAAACATTTCCTGGTGCACTGCAAGGTGGGAAAGTAAGATGAATTTAATTTGCATCATAAAAACTGGACAGAAACTATTTCAGAAAAAAAGGTGATAGTGACTGAAAGACTGGGCACCAAAATTTGGGGGAAGAGTGTGTCAAAATGTCTGAGGATAATGTCTATTGACTATGTAATACTGGTTTGTAAGAGCAACAACACATAGGATTCACTCACTCCTCTTTAAACTTGAGGTATTTTAAAAGTTTATGTCTAGAATTCAAAGGAAATCTATGAACAGCTTACATGATCACATAATATACTAATATTATAAATTAATAAGCTGAAACAATGCACAAAAGATATATGCAGTGAAAGTGTTTATTTCTTAACCAAATCTTTAAAACACCCTTAGCCCTCCTTAGCCCTGAAGGCAGTGAGCAAATATTTTTGCTCACAAATGAAAGAACATCTCTACATTAATTATTAAAAGGGCAAGAACAGGAACTCTTACAGAGCTACAAGAAAAAAAATCAAACAAAACCAACTTCATAAATTTTCAGCCGAATTTACCACCTGTGGCTAATAAAGTAGAGCCAGCGCAGAATCTAGCCTTCCTCACCAATGCCTCAGTCTCTTTAACTCTTTAAAAGCTTTATTTCCACTAGTTACTTTAACTGCACTCAGAATGACTGGGATTTTGATGTGCATATATACAATAAATGTATATATATGTATTTTTTTTCCTCATTTAGAAAGTATCAACCCTGATCCATGGAAAGTTATGAATGTCTTTTTATGTATTTGCTTCAGTAATAAGTTTAAAACCAGTGAAATTATACAATTCAATCTTTAGATTTTTCTATGTTCAAATTCATAATAGTGAGAACATTTGTAACAATATTTAAATTTCAGAAACATGGGATAAACAATATACTAGGAAATTAGCAAATTTCATAATGCCAGAATGTTTGACAAGACAAAAAATGAGAAGCAAATTCACTTCTTACAGCTCATTAAATATCATAAAATAATTTTTAATTGTTGACGCTAATAGTTATTGTGTTCTGCACTTTTTAAAACAAAATATTTGTTTTATATCTATGCATGTCAATTCAGAAAATTAAATGAGTATTTTTCTGTCAATGACTCATATATATTTTTATCAGGTAGTTTTGAAAATACCATACTAATCCAAGGGAAAAGCTTTGAGTAAGTGTGCATAGGGATCACGTATAATTTGTCAATAAAGTCCACTAAACATTCAGGCTTTGATACCATGTTTCGTGAGGAGAGAAATAAATATCAAAGGTTAAACACCTATAAACCCTATCTTAGGTGAGAAAAGAAGAAAGAAAACATCTTCCTCCAATCACTGAAAAGCTTGTGAGGTTGTTTAGACTTGAAATTTGACCTTAAGGATGACTTTTTGGCTTCTAGCTCTGTATGTTTAATAGCAAATTTATGGGACTATCAAAATACAACCTACTGGCATCACCAAGAAATAACAAAAATATAATATGAAAAAAAAAGATGAAGAAACATTGAGCTGGAATAAGAACTGACATTAAACAGCTCACTTAATATAAGGCAGAGTGAATGAAAAGAGAATTATGCCTGCAAATCCTCGTATTGAAATCCTACAAGAAAACCACCACCACTACAAAACGCACAAAGTGTCTTAGATATCAGGACAAAAATATTATGCTGGTCATAATTATGTGGCATTAAACATATCACAAAATACATAGGTAACAGTAAAAAGTTTTACTTGGACAACAGTTGATAGATTTAAATGTTTATAGAAGTAGTGAACAATTAAAATGAGTAAATTAGAAAGCTTTCAACTAAAACAATTTTTGAAAGGCAGTACAGTAGAATAAAGAAGCTAAAGGTGAAACAGAAATTGATGAATGGAAAGCAAAGAAAGAAGAGAACTCATAATAAATCTAAGGACTGGTTCTGTAAAATACCAATGAAATAAGGAAAGCTCATCGGGGCTAATCAAAAGAAAGAGATGGGTATACACACACTATAGAGACAGAGATAAGAAATGAGAGATCATGAGAGGGGAGGGGGGATCTGGCTGTATATCTGTATACAGAAGAGCATGGAGTTCATGGCACTGCTGTATAAAATTCTATATAAATATATTGGAAAATATATTTCAAATAGACGATTCTCTACCTAATTGATGGAAGAAAGAATGTATTTGGAAAGAAACAAGGAAATTGACTAAAACCTATTTTAGCTACTAGAAGAATATAACTCAGTTGAAAAAAAAATCTCCTAGATACCAGTAATAAGCCTTTATGGAAATATAATGGAAAACTGCCACTCATAATATCAATAAAAATTTTTTTAAAGTGATTAAACATAAGTTATGAAAATTTATATAAATATACAAAAGTTTTCTGTGAAGCAAAAAAAGTTTTAAATAAGTAGAAAAATATACAGTGTTTATGCATGGAAAAACTCAATATTAAATTTTTCATTCTTTTCAAATTGACAACAATGTTTAATGTAATAAAATTCATGTAACAAAGTAAGATTGTAGAAAACTTGAGCAATTGATACTTAAGTTCACCTGGAAAAATGACAACAGCCTGGGAAATTTTGTAAAAGGAAAGTTGAAAGACAGGAGTTATCCTATCATGTGTTTAAAGTGCATTATAAAACTACAATAATTTAACATCATGGAACTCCTGAATGGAAAAGAAAAAACCATAACTGAAGCGCCATATTTGAAACAACAAAAATTTCAGAAACCAAATATATCTAAATATAAAAATTTAGTGTATCAATGGTGGCACTTCATCCCAGTGGGAAATTATCCAGTAAGTGATCTGAAACAATTAATATCCTGTTTAGGAAAAGTTAAAATAAATTCCTATCTTATATTGCAAACCAAAACTAATTCCAGTTAGAACAAAGATTTTAAAATTTAAAAAAGATTAGTGTTTAACCACATATAAACATTATGTTAAAAACATGAAACTCTAAACCTACACAATAGGAAAAAACATTTGCAACAAACATACCAAGCTGTTAGTAGTCTTAAAATACAAAAACCTCAAATAAACCATTCTAAACCATGTCCAACATTCCAATAGAAAAATAGTCCAAAAACTTGCACAGGCAATTTCCAAAGGATATAATGCAAATGATCAAAAATGTGAAAAACTGAGGTGGTCACTGCTGTCTTTGCATGCCTGGCATCTCTTTACTGTGGAACTGCATCCTCCACATTGTGTGATTCTGCTGGAACCAGCAACAGTAAACCATGTACTCCTGACCACTGTGTGTACGTATTGTGTGACCTATGCTGTTCCAACCAAACTCTTGCCCAGGAACTGTCATCCTAAGTGAGACATAAAGGGGTGCAAAGTAATTGATGCCAAATCATTTAAAGGCAGCACCGTAGAAGAGAAGGCTCACAAATGCACACTCCTTTTCCATGTCACATTCCGTAAGTTATTTCCACTAACCCTTTCCTTATTTAAGGTATACAGAATCTGTTTCTTTAAATCAAAAACCTTCAGTGATACAAACTGTTGAATCTCACTAATGATCAAAGAAATATAAATTAAAACAACTATCATCGTTTTGTCCAAATGTTTAGTAAATATCAAAACAAATAATAGGCAAAAGGGTCTATGGATGAGAAAGAAAACTATGAAAAGCTTTCATATGCATTGAATTTTTTTTATATTTTGTTTTTAAAAAATGATATAAAGAGGATAAAGTGGGAAAAAAAAGAATTCATTTTCTAAGCTCACTTCTCGGACTGAACACAACTTTTTCCATTAATTTTTCAAGCAAATATTTTTTTAAAGCCTAATAAGGATTATGTATTAGGTCCCTTTGGGGAAGAGATGCAAACAAGGTTTAAGTAATTTCAGAAGATTTATAAACATGTAAACAGGGTTCAGAGAAATCAACAGGCAATAGTGCACTACCCTGGGGCTAGCAACAGCTGGAAGCCATTACTCCTGGGCCTGAAGCAGCAATACAGGGAGGGCCACAGAAATGGGGAGAGTAGCTGTTTGGAGCTGTGGCCTTCAGTAAGGTTTTGTCACCTTCCCTGGAATACTAAAACACTTTGGAATAAGAAGAGGAATATAAAGTGTCAGACTTAGATGAGGGGGGCTGAGGGTTGTTTGGAAAACCTAAAATATATTCTTAAATGTATACTTCATTCTAAAATCAGTTCACCATTTCTAAGAGGATATTATTTTCTGAAATCTGCATATATAATCTCTAATATTTTCATCTTTATTCTTTGTAAATATATGTTTTTCAATTAAAAATTATGTAAAATTTAGAAGATGGATTTGGGGGGAGAAAAGTATGAGCAGAGGGCCAAGAGCAATTCTGATTCCAATTTTGTGTTCTGGACAAAAATGATTAGAAGCCATATGTATTTTGTAATTGGGTTTCAGTGTCCCATTTTGATAGTTAATAAAGGTTACCTAAGAAGGTAATGTCTGAGCTAAGACTGTATGGTGAGAATCGATCAGAAAATCAAAATAGTAAGTCCAGCAGTTTATTGGAGCTGACTAGTTACTAGCTAAGAATTGACTGTTAAATTTTTAGGAATTTTGCAGGCTGGTTGTTAAACACAGTCTGTGTTTAAAATTAAATTATACTAAGCAATAATTATAACTACATTATATACAAAGGTAATAAATATTTGAAACCATCACTTTCTAATTGTTACATTATGTTTATGCTCTTGAGGCTGTTTACAACTAATGAATCTGTATGGAAGGAATACTGTATAAGGACGCTACTGCTTTTCTTCCCCACCTCACATTTAATGATTTCAGACTGGTACCTTGGAGTTAGATATGGTGAAAGTCCTTTTTATACAATGGGATTGGCAATTTTTTACAAATTAGAGGGCTGTTTTGTTTTTCTCAGAATCAGTTGTTAAATGTTTACCAGCATACCGGTTGAAAAATGAGCAGTAGACTGGGAAAATAAAAACTTGAATACTCTAAGCAAAAAGTCCTGCATAAATAGTGAAGAAAGTGGTGTAGTGGTATCAGGAGTAGCAGCAGTGGTAGTAGTGGTAGTGGAGGTAACGGTGGTGGTGGTGCAGTGATGGTAATGGTGGTATTAGTTGTAAAACTATCTTATTAAGTGCTAGGATGCAGAGTCACATTCAATCCTCATAAAAACCCTATAAGGCAGATAATATTAATAATTTCCATTTTCCCAATAAGGGGACTGTTGCCTAGGGAGGTTAAAGAACTTGCCTATGGGCTCACAGCAGCAGAGCTGAGCTGTAATCCTGAGCATGCTGGACCAGATAGTTTAAACTCTTAATCACCGCATACTGTGTCTTTGGTATGATACACTGAAGCATCAATTTAGGGGGTGGGAAATGATGATAAATTGCCTGGAGAGGTGAGCAAAAGTCAGAACATAAAGCACTTGCAACAAAATAATAGTAATAATCCTTCCGAGAGTCCATTATATGGTGAGTAATAAACTAAGAACTTAATACACTTCACCACAGGATCCCTCGCAATTAGCAGTTAACTACCCTTCATTATTTTAGCATGACTTTATTGTTTTGATAAAAAAGCACATGTTCATTATACTGAAATAAAAAATAAGAAAGCTTAAAATATGCAAATACTCAACTGTGAAATAATTATCATTAATATATGAAAATCATTCTACACATCACTACACACATACATACAAATAGCAGGTGTTACATAGACAGATACATAGAAGTGTAATTCAGAGAAGTGATATTCTGAATCTATGTTCTTACTGAGCTTTTTATTTTACATTTTAAATTTATATTAAAAAATTGCAAAGATAGTACAGAGTCTTCTCATACACCTCACACCACCCAGATGGCTTCACTGGTGAATTCTATCAATTCTAAAAATTCAAGAAAGAATAATACCAGTGGTTCACAAACTCTCCCAGGAAATAGAAGCAGAAGGAACACTTCCTGACTCATCTGTTGAGGCCAGCATTACCCTAGTAATAAAATCAAATAAAGACATTACAGGAAAGAAAAACTATAGATCAATCTCTCTGATAAACATAAATGGAAAATCCTTGACAAAATACTAGCAAAATCAAATGTTTAAATACTGGCAAATCCATAATGTATAATAAGAATTATACACCATAACCTAGTGAGATGTATTCCAAGTATATAAAGCTGGTTAAACATTTTAAATATAATCCACCATATTAACAGGGTAAAGAAGAAAAACATCGTGATCACATCAATTGACACAGAAAAAAACATTTGACAAAATTCAATGCTCATTCATGTTGAAAACTCTCAGCAAACTAAGAATACCAAGTAATTTCCTCAACATGATAAGAAACATCAAAAAAAACCTATGGAGAGATTGGTAAAATTGGTGAGAAATTGGAGACTTTGCTCCTAAGATCATGAACACGGCAAAAATATCCTCTCTTACCACTTCTATTCAACATCTTACCGGAAATTTTAGCTAGGAGAGTAAGAGCAAAAGATACACGGAAAAGAAGGAAGGAGAAAATAAACAAAATACAGGTCAGAAAGGAAGAAATAAAGCTGTTCATATATGACATGCTTATTGATGCAAAAAGTACCAAGAATCAACAAAAAAGACCCCTTCTGGAACAAATAAGTGAGGATAGCAAGGTTGCAGGATACAAAGTTAATACACAAAAGTCAGTTACTTTCCTATGTGCTAGCAATGAACAATTATAAATTAAAAAGTTTTAAAGCAATGCCGTTTATAATAGCACCCAAAAATAAAATATTAGATGTAAATCTAAGAAAATATGTGCAAAATCTATATGTGGAAAACAACAAAATTCTGTGACAGAAATCAAAGATCTAAATAAACAGTCATGTTGTGGATTGGAAGACTCATTACTAAGATGTCAATTCTTCCCAACTTTGTTAATAGATTTAGTGCAATCCCCAACAAAATCCAAGGAAACGATTTTATAGATATCAATAAACTGATTCTCAAGTTTGTATGGGAAGGCAAAGTCTTGGGAAGCCAACATAGTACTGAAGAAGAAAACAAATCTGGAGGACTTTTCACTACCAGATTTTAAGATCTGCAAAAAAGCTGTAGTTATCAAACCAGCGTGGTACTGGTGAAAGAGCAGACACCTAGGTGGACAGAACAGAGTCCAAAAAAAAAAAAGAAAAAATCCACACAAATATGGACGACTGATCATGGATAAAGCAGCAAAGGCAATTTAATGGTGAAGGAATAGGTTTTTTTCCAGCAGTGGTACTGGAACAGTTGGATGTCTATATGTAAACAAATGAATCTAGACACAAACTTTACATCATACACAAAAAATTAACTCAAAATGGATCATAGACCTAAATGTAAAATGCAAAATTATAAAACTTCTAAAAGGAAACAGTAGAAGAAATCTATGTGGCCTTATAATTGGTGATGAAATTTTAGACACACACCAGAAGCATGATTCATAAAAGTTAATTGGTAAGTTGGACTTTATTAAAATTAAAAACTTCTGCTCTTTAAAATACTGTTAAAATGAAAAGACACAGAGTGAGAGAAAAGAGTAAAACACATATCTGATAAGACATATCAAAATATACAAATAACTCTTAAAATTCAACAATAAAAAAACAAAAATGGACAGATCTGAATATTCATCTCACTACATAAGACATGAAATGGAAAACAGGGATATGGAAAGATACTCAACATTGTATGCTATTAGGGAATTGCAAATAGATTAAAACAGCAATGAGATAACACTGCAGACCTATTAGAATAGCTAAAATCCAAAACAGCTGACAGCACCAACTGCTGGTGTGGATATGAAGCAACAGGAACTCTCATTCATTACTGGTTGCAAATGCAAAATGGCACAGGCCCTTTAGAAGACAGTTTGGTAGTTTCTTTCACCTTTTGATGTCCCACAGTTCTTAAATGTTCTGTTTTGAGGGGTCTTTTCTCTCTTTGCATTTTAGTTTGCAGGTAAGTTTCTATGGATCTGTCTTCAGGCTCACCTAATCTCACATCAATTATGTTGTCTTTTTTGATGAGCCATCAAAGATATTCTTCATTTCTTTTACAGTTTTTCTTGTCTAACATTTCCTTGTGATTCTTTCTTAGAGTTTCTGTCTTAGCTTACATTACCCATATATTCTTGCATGTTCCGTACTTTCTTCCTGGGGGCCCCTTAAAATATTACTCATAGTTATTTTACATTCCCTGTCTGATAATTTCAGCATCTCTAGCATATCTGATTCTGATAATTGCTTTGTTTCTTCAGACTGTATTTTTTCTTGCCTTGTAATTTTTTTTGAAAGTCAGACATGTTGTATCAGGTAATGGGAACTGAGGTAAATAGGCCTTTAGTGTGAACATTTATGTTAACGTGACTAGGCTTTGGGCTATGTTCAGTGTTTGCTGTAGCTCTACAGACCAGAGACTCCAGATTCCTCTAGTGTCCTTTGTTTTGCCTTCTCTCTTGGCTTTGGGCTTTCCTACTCCTTATCTTCCTCTGAGAGAGTCTGTGTCTTACAGCTATTTCAGCTACAACCCACTGTTATCCTACTGGAGTCCTGTTAGTGTGGAGAGAGGAAATGCTTTATCATTAACTCAATAAAATGTCATTCAATTAAATGTCGGTGTCTCAGGTTTTTAGTTTTTTTCCATCTTCTCTACTCCCTTTCCTGGTTGCAGATTCCTGGTCTATTTCTTTTAACACCCAAGGCTATTAGACAGAAAGCCTTGACCTTGGGTGAGAGAAGTTTGGAGGCACCTGGAGGTAGAGAAAGAGCATTCCCCCGGCAAGGGTAATGCTCTTCTAAGGCTTATAACATTTCCATTGTTATTTCTGCAGCTATTCAGCCATCATGTTCTATGAAACAGACAGTACACACATAGGCTTTTTACCCTGGCTTTTCCTTTTCTAATATCTTTATTTTGATTCATTTCGTCATCAGCTGGATTCGGCATTAAATGGTAGTTTGTTTGTTTTAAAGAAGGCTTTATATGCTGCGCTCCCTGGGTTGTTTTATGTTTTAAAATGTGGTTCTGAAGCTTTTATATTTTAATAATGTCATGAGCTCGTGGAGACATTCTGTTTCTCTCAGAACTTTGGAAATATTGTTTCTTTCTCCTGGCTCTGAATTATATTATGGAGAAATAAGAGAGGAAATTTGTTCTCTTTGGGAAGTGATAAAACATAACCAGGATATGTATAGGTGATGTTCTGTGTCCATTTTCCCTGTAACAGTCCTTTCTTTCAATCTTCCTTAATTTTAGGTAGGTTTTCTGTATGAAATCTTTGAACACTTTTTATATTCTATTTGTCCATTTCTTGACTTAGGTCTGGCCTCTAGACATAGTATCTTCTTTCCAATTGCTTTAATTCATTTGTTTTTTCTTATTCTATCCATTTGATTATGTCAAACTACTCTTATCAGTAATTTGAGTTTGTTACAGCTTTTTGTTCCTACTTCTTATTTCTTAATTCTATAACGATATTATTTGATCCTCAGTGTTTTTCTTGACCCTTTAATTTCCCCATTTCCATCTCATCCTGGTATCTTGTCTTTGGATTACTATTTTCCTGAATTTATGTTCTGACTAAATTCCACAGAGTAAAGCAACAGTGAGTAATGCTCCTTGTTCTCTGAGGTGTTTTTTTTCCCCCAAATTGGCTGACACTTTCTGAAGTTTATAACATTAGCTGTATCCCTATTTTAGTTTGATTATTGCTGAAAGGGGGGATTTTTTAATGGTTTTAATTTGGAGTTGTTGCCTTCATTGTTTTTCATTAACTTCATTTGGGAAATATTTGATTATCTTTTATAACATATTTATGCCTGAAACAGCATCTATGACACTTGCTTTCTCTTTATCCAAATTTTCTTTTCTTCTTCCGTTCCTCCTCTCTTCCTTCCCTTCTTTTGATTTTGAATTACATAAAATTCTAATTTTAAACCATGTTTGACCTATGAAAACAGCAGTTCAAACTATACAAGATACAGAATCATATTGAGTTGAAATTTCAAGCCAATAATCTGATGTTAATTTGCCAAATATCAAGATGGTGTTTAATCATATTTCTAAAAATCCTCCACTGAAAGCTCTCTTGTCCTGTGAGCTATGAGATATGGGCTGGTTGCTAAGTAAACTGAAACAATGTAACTGTGGGTTATAGGGTTGTGCAGGTTATGAGTACAGCATGATTTTTTTTAAATCCTACATTATTTTGTAATCCATGTGTCTTGATAAAGGTTAAGGAAGGCACTGGAAATTTATGCCCACTCTACTAGCCATTGAATTATTGACCCTAACCTGTTAAACTATATCTTTTATCTGAGATAAATGAATAAATGCTACCAACATAGGTGTATTTCCAAATACTTCTTTTCTGCTGATCCACTGATTCAAGAAGTACTTACGCCCTCATATGTGCAGGACCTAGTCAGCTAGGTCCACTCTAGCCTTCTTGATTTGCTGCCGCACTGCTGCCTTCGGTTTTTAGGACTAATAAATTGATGTCCTACCTCAATATTCAAAAGAATTTTTCTGGAAGCTCTGCTTGCTTGGTAGAGAATCCAAAACTCAGACATTCCCCACCTTTACCTAGAGGATTCCACACCACTGCCCTGCCCTGATTGTCATTTATCAGGATCTTAAGTCCCCATATTGCTCCTCCTACTACTAATGTCATTGTGATTAAGAAATTGCAGCTCTGTTTGCTGTTTCCTTCCAACCTGTCTCCATGTAGTCAAGAAGAGCTCACTACTACCATTAGAACTAGAAAAATGAAGACCAAAAGAGAAGGATTAATATCCATTCTCTTTAAAAGAAAATACTCTCATTACTCAATAAAATACAGTCTTGCCCTAGGGCTTCAACAAGACAGTAACAGCACTGCAGAGTCTCCCACCTTTTGGTCCGTATTTTTGGCCTTCTTGTTTAATTACCAGAATTACAGGGTCCTAGTCTTTAAAGATAACTTAATCCAACTTCTTTTGTTTTGAAGATGAGAAATTAAAAGATAATGATTTTTTTCTTACATCTATATTGAATATAATTGACATAAAATATAGTTACTTAAAATGTACAATTTGGTAAGTTTAGGTATTTGTTTATACCCAACCCTCCTTGCCTGAACTCTCACCATTGGTGTGTTTTTTGTCACTGTAGGTTAGTTGCATTTTATAGAGTTTTATATAAATGAAATTATACTATGCATACTCTTTTTTGTCTTTTTTTGTATTGCATAATTATTTGAGGCTCATCCTGTTATGAATCCTTTTTTTGCTGAGCAATATTCCCTTGTATGAATATACCACAAACTTGTTTATCCTTTCACCTATGGATGGAGATTAAAGTTGTTTTCAAGTAAAGTTGATGTGAATATTCGTGTATAAGTCTTGGAATATACATGCTTTCGTTTCTCTCGGGTAAATACCTACGAGTGGAATGGTTAGATCACATGATAGTTGGGTATTGAGCTTTCAAAAATAACTTTAAAGAAAGTAGGTTGTGCCACTTTCCATGGTATTGAAAGTGCCATTTCACATTCCCGTCAGCATTGTAAGAGAGCTCCAGTCCCTCCACATCCTTGACAACACCTATTATGGTCAGTGTTCTTATTTTTTTCTATCATTTTGTGTATCTCACATTTTTTATTCCTAATTTCTTCACTGTTTTCCTAGCATAAATTCCTGGAATCTGAAGCTAAAAAGATGACATTTGTTTTTCTTTGTAATTAAAGTTTTTTTAATTGAAGCATAGTTGATTTACAATATTATATTAGTTTCAGGTGTATAGCAAAATGATTCAGTATTTTTAGAGATTAAAAGTTAAAAGTTATTATAAGATAATGGCTGTAATTCCCTGTGTGGTATGCTTGTTGCTTATCTATTTTATACATAGCAGTTTGTATCTCTTAATCCCATACCCGTCTTGCCCCTCACCTCTTTCCTCTCCCCACTGGTGACCACTAGTTTGTTCTCTATACCTGTGAGTCTGTTTCTGTCTTGCTACATACATTTGCTTGTTTTATTTTTTTAGATTCCATATATTAGTGGTATCATACAGTATTTGTCTTTCTCAGTCTGACTTATTTCAGCAAGAATAATGGTCTCTAGGTCCATCCATGTAACTACAAATAGCAGAACTTCAGTCTTTTTTATGGCTGAGTAACATTGCATTGTGTAAATACACCACAGCTTCTTTATCCAGTCATCTGTTGATAGACACTTGGGTTGCTTCCACGTCTTGGCTATTGTAAATAGTGCTGCTCTGAACATTGGGATGCATGTATCTTTTTGAATTAGTGTCTTCAGGGGTTTTTTTTGTTTCTATTTTTTGTTTTTGGATTATATACCCAGGAGTGGAATTGCTGGATCATATGGTAGTTCTATTTTTATTTTCTTAAGGCATCTCCATACTGGTTTCTATGGTGGCTGCACCAATTTGCATCTTCACCAACAGTGCACAGGGGTTCCTTTTATTCACATCCTCACCAACATTTGTTATTTGTAGAATTTTTGATGATAGCCGTTCTGGCAGGTGTGAGGATATCTCATTGTGGTTTTGATTTGTATTTCTCTAATAATTAGCAGTGTTGGGCATACTTCCATGTGCCTGTTGGCCATCCGTATGTCTTCTTTGGAAAAATGTCCATTCAAATCTTCTGCCCATTTTTTTATTGTTTTTTTTTTATTGAGTTGTATGAGCTGTGTTTATGTATGTATGTGTATATGTGTATATGTACATGTGTGTGTGTATATATACATGTATGTGTATATATATATATATATGATATTAACCCCTTGTTGGTTGCATCATTTGCAGATATTTTTTTCCCATTCTGCAGGTTGTCTTTCATTTTGTCGACGGTTCCCTTTGCTGTACAAAAGCTTTTAAGTCTGATTAGGTCCCATTCGTTAATTTTTGCTTTTATTTCTTTTACCTTAGGAGACTGATCCAAGAAAATATTGCTGCAATTTATGTCAAAGAGTGTTCTGCCTATGTTCTCTTCTTGGAGTTGTATGGTTTCTGCTGTTATGTTTAGGTGTTTAAATCATTTTGAGTTTATTTTTGTATATGATGTAAGGGAATGTTCTAATCTCATTGTTTTACATGTGGATGTCCAGTTTTCCCAGCACCACTTGTTGAATAGACTGTCTTTTCTCCATTGTATATTCTTGCCTCCTTTGTCGTGGATTAATTGACCATAAGTGTGTGGGTTTGTTTCTGGGCTCTCTATTCTGCTCCTTGATCACAAGCAGAGTCCAGGCTTCTCTCAGCCCTCCTGTTAGTCCAAACAGTGCTCCAACCAGCCAGAGGGGCTTGTCTCCCTCATGTAGGACCCCAGGGCTGGGGCATCCACTCTGTGACTCACTGCTCAATCCCCAGGGCAGGTCGCTGCCCATGTTTTCTCCCATTTCCTCTTAGTCGCTTTTCAGGGGGTACAAGTCCTTTTTCCTCTCTAACTACCCAATTACATGTGGATCTTTCTTACAGCCTTGATTGTATGGGAGTCCTTCTACCAGTTTCCAGTTCGTTTTTAGTGAAGATCGATCCACATGTAGATGTATTTTTGATGTGTTTGTAGGAAGAGGTGGGCTCCACATCCTCTTACTCTGCCATCTTCGTTTATCTTAGTCTTTAATTTTAAGCATTGCTGTGATATGTAATGATATCTCTTTGTGGTTTTAATTTTTCATTTTAAAAGAAAAATGATGTTGGACTTACTTTCATGTGTTTATTTACCGTCCACAGATCTTGCTTTTGGAAGTATATACTCAAATTGTTTGCCTAAATATTTACTGGACTTTTTTTTATTGTTGGGTTTTAAGAGTTTCTGATATATATATTCTGGATATAAGTCCTTTATCAAATATATAACTTACAAATTTTTTTTCCAATCTATAGATTGTCTTTTTATTCTTTTAATAGTGTCTCTTAAAAAGCAGAAGTTTTTAATGAGGTCCAGTTTATCAATTAGTTCTTTTATGAACTGTGCTTTTGATGTCATATCAAAGGACTCTTTGCCTAACCCAAGTTCATAGAGGATTTTTTACTAGGTTTTCTTCTATAAATTTTATAACTTTAGGTTTTACATGTAGGAGTATGATAAATTTTCAGGTAATTTTTATATAGGTTATAAGTGTTTTTCAAAACTTTTTTTCTGGATATGCATATCAAATTATTCCAACACCATTTTTTGAAGAGTATACTTCCTCCGTTGAATTGCCTTTGCACCTTTCAAATCAATTTTTTATACATATTCATATAGGTGATCTATACCTTCTGTCTGTCTACCTTGACACCTATAAACATTGTCTTAAATACTGTAGCTTCCTAATGAGTCTTAAAATTAGTTCGTGTGGGTCCTGCAGTTTTTTCTTTTCAACAGCGTCTTGGCTATTCTAAATCCTTTGAATTTCCATAGGAATTTTGGAATTATCTTGTCAATTCTACAACAACAACAAAAAGCCTGCTAAGATTTTGAATAGAATTGCATTGAATCATTTTGTGGAGCACTTACATCTTAACAATACTAAGTTTAATAGCATATGAACACACTATATATCTCTCTATTAATTTAGGTCTTTTATTTCTCTCAGCATATACTAAGAAAACAATTGATTACTAGTCCAGCCTGAAGCACTTTGGAAACACAAGCTTTTGCTTTCACATTCATTTTCATTTATTTTAACTCTTGTTAACCATCACTATCCTGTTCAACTTATCTTAAGCTGTTTCAGTCTAACCCCGCTTCCTGGACACACCCTCCATGACGAGTCTCTTCAGATAGGCTTCTTTAGCTATTCGCTACAGCTACCATTCTGCTGTTATTTCTCATCTCATTATGAGAAGTAATTCTCTGGAATTTGGCGGCGGGAATACCGCAAAGACAGGAATGGCAAGAGCACTCAGGTTCATAGTGCAGGTTTAATGTGTACAAAGCACTTTCAGGTGATGAGCTATGACTGAACCACCTCGTACCAGAGGCTCCCTGGGCTTTCTCAGTGAATCTGAAGCGAAAGTTCTTTAGGAATTGAAAGCAAACAGGTAAGCTGTGAATGCTCCAATCGCCTCCTTGGACTGTAGTAAGCATGTGAGAACGCGAAGGCTACATTAAAATTAAACTGAATTTCTAACATTCTTGTGAACCAGAGGCCAATCTGAGCCAAATATATCCTCTCCTGATTCAGTAAACCCCTTTCAGCCCCTTGGTTCACTATAGGAATCATAAAAACCAAAACATGGTTACTCTTTATTAGTAAACTACTGATCTACTTTCTTTTTGATCAAACACATAGGTCATTTGAGGACATTTTATTTATCAGAGTTGGAGAGAAGAGTCTAGAAACAAACTGCCTGTTCTCATAGAGGATTCTAATTTGTTATGTCAAGATCCCATTTTTCTTTCCCATCACATCCCAGCTGACCTCTGTGTTAAAACTTGGCCACTGCTGCTCTGAAGCAGAAGTTGAAAGCTGGAAGTTTTCAATTTTTTTTGTTTTTAATATTCTTTGTTTAACTTTGTTGTCCTTAGAGTTAATCTTCTGGTTTAAAGCAAATGCTATGTATGCAAAAAGACATCTTCATCATCACCATGAGACATTTTGGCTAAAACATACTGAGAACCTACTTTTACTCCCAAATATAATTTTATTTTACTAAATAGAAAATTTGAATTTAAAAGAATACAGTCACATTTGTATTGCTCACTAAGCATCTTTTAATTTTTGCTGTGCAGTGTGGTATTCAGCTTTTTCATATGGCTTGTAAAAATCCAGGAAATTCCACTGAAATGAAAAATAATTCTAATCTTGCAGAACTTTTCATGTTGATGGTCTGGAATGCTAGAATATTCTAGAAAATCTTAAACATTCATGCATCTTAATTAATTAAGATAACACCAATTAATTATATGGATAATATTTGAAGTTCAGGTAATAGCCAAATGTTTAACAAAACATTTTCACCTGTAATGCTTGGATAAAAGTCTTACAGAAGATCTTGAGTTTGCTAATACTTAATTTTACTTTTCTATGGCTGGAGTGTCTTCTTTTTAATTGCTTCATCTAGTAAAAACATACAACAAAATTAAGTCTCTAGTTCTTGTATCTTACCCTACAATTTTGTGCAAAATGCAATCCCTAATAATAGAAACACTCAACACAGCAAGAAGTAATCCTCTGTAAATAAGATAACCTTTATCCAAGTGGTCACTTAATTATGTTCAAATGAGAAAAAAATCTAAGATAAATTGGTACTGGGGAGTTATGTACTTTTGTGTCTCTGTGTTCTAGTTTTTTTATACTTGAAGTATAGTTGATTTATGTGTTATTTTCAGCTGTATAGCAAAGTGACTCAGTTATATATATATATATATATCATACATACATATATATATACACACACACATATACATGTATGTATATACCATATCTTCTTTAGCCATTCAACTGTCAATGGACATTTAGGTTGCTTCCATGTCTTGGCTATTGTAAACAGTGCTGCTGTGAACGTTGGGGTGCACGTATCTACTTTTCTATTCATCGACAGATAGATAGATAGATAGATAGATAGATAGATAGATAGATAGATAGATAAAGATAGATACACACACACACACACACACATCAGGGAGCGTAATTCCTCCAGCTTCCGTCTTCTTTCTCAAAATTGTTTTAGCTATTCAGGGTTTTTTGTGTTTCCATACAAATTTTAAAATTAGTTCTGTGAAAAATGCCATTGGTAATTTGATAGGGATTGCATTGACTCTGTAGGTTGCTTTGTGTAGTATGGTCATTTTGAAAATACTGCTTCTTCCAGTCCAAGATCACTGTATATCTTTCCATGTATTTGTGTCATGTTCAGTTTCTTTCATCAGTGTCTTACAGTTTTCAGAGTACGGATCTTTTGCCTCATTAGGTAGGTTTATTTCTAGGGATTTTTTTTTTTTGATGCAATGGTAAATGGGATTGTTTCCTATGTGTTCTACTTATTTATGAGAAGAAGAGAAAAAGTTTAAACAGTTATTTAATTACATTATAAGGACATCTGAATTCAATAAAATCTTTGAGAAAGTCCAGAATTTTTATAGTAAGATATATATTACAGTTTGTTATTAATTACAAAGAAACTTTAGTATTTGGTGTCTTCTTTTCCATCGTATCAGTGTCATTTTGCAACCTAAAACATCTGGATACACAGAATCTGTGAATTAAATAAATAATAATATGAAAAAAACCTCTCTGCCATTATAAGAACAACAATAAAAATAGTTTAAAAAACCACAGAGACTCCAAGATCATCAGCTTCGTGGAAACAAGGATTTTTGTTTCATACACTGATGCACGCAAGCCGTCCAATAGTGTCTGGCACATACTAGGTCTTCAGTATTTATTGAATGAATAAACCTTGTGGACTATTTCAAGGTCTAATCAGAAATGTATGATTTTCATTCCCTATAATAAAAAAAAACGATGAAAGTTGAGCCACACATCACATATAGAAAATAGAAAAACAAAGGAGAGCTAAGGAAAGAAGTAAAAAGAAAAAATAAGAGAAGATAAAATAGACTTGATATTAGAGAATGGAAAAATCAGTTATTTTGATTAGAAAGAGAAATGGGTCTAGGGATGTTATACCCTCCCATACTGGAAAAGAACACCAATGAGAGTCATAGAAAAGAAAACTAATCTTCATTGGGATTAAGAGGCTTCTGATAGACTAACTGGAGCCCAGCATGCATTAAATGCCTGCACGTACCTGTTTGGGTAGAGTCTGGGAAGTAGGAAAAGAACGTTAGGAAGGAATACAAATTTAAAGCAGTAAGTTAAATCCTGTTGACTCTAAATAATTGGTGTATCATAATATGTATCCAGTATTGACTTAAAGCCCTGTCATCCCCATAAACACAAATACTATAATTCTCTACAGTAGGCTAACGGGAAGATGGTAATGAGCAAAGAATAAATGAGAACAGGATGAACAGACAATCCAAAGTGGAGATCTACCTCCACCTTATGTGTAAGGGAAGCTGTGAAGTCATGTTCATAACTGGTTGAAAATCACTTACACATTCACCTGAGGCTGGCTTTACCAGCCATGGATCCAAGTTGCTGGGAGAAGTAGGGCAGTCGCCATCTCACAGAGGGCCTGAGTTGCGGCTTCAGGGAGCTCTGTCCGAACATGATGCGATCCAGTGACTAGAGGTTTGAAGAACAGAGTTTTCCTTCACCTCTCACAATAAAGTACACACAAAAAAAGAGCAGAACCCCTAGCTGAAATTGGGCTGGGGTTTAGTGCATACGACAATCAAGAAATCATAACAGAAATCTGGTCATAAGTTAAGGTTTGGGAGGAGGACAGATGGCTGGTGAATGTATACAAAAACAACTACTTCGGGTACTCTGTGAGCCAAGCCAATTCCAACTCTACCTACTAGATCAAATAAACGTATGTCCACACTCACATGTAGAAAATCCGTGTATAAAATGCACAGCAAGACAGCCTGTGTATTCAATGTCTTTGATACCCATAAATAGAAAGGTCCCATACCAAATACCCCTTGAACCATGGGTTGACCTGAAATTCCATGCCTATATTTTATGGGTTAAAAACATTACTAATTACCAATATTGAATAAATTAAGGGGGAAAAAATCAATTGTGAATGAATAAGCAAATAGCATATCTCATTGCTAATCCCCTCCATTGTTTTATGCCCGTATGACTCATGTAACATTTATAAAGCAGAACCTGGTTTTCCTAAAAAATCCTGCAGAGAATTAAAGAATGCTTTCAAAATTAAAAAAAAAAAAAAGAAAATAATTATTTTCTGCTCCTCTGAGTAGAGAATAGAACTGAGTAGGTGTAGTGTGCTGCCACCTTTATTTCTACTGGAGGTGACTGGAGTCACCCTGGACCATATTCCATTTTCTGGCCTTTGACTTGAGGCCCCTCACATGCATGTTCTATTTCCCACCACTCCAGAGTCACTGGTAACATGACAACTTTCCACATGCAAAAGTAAAATTAATAAACTTATATTATTTATGTCTGGGTTTTTTAAAAAAACATACATCAGAGGGAGCTTACACTATGCAAATGCTCAGCTGCCAACACAGCCCAGATGGGCTCAGGAACAGAGAATGATGTAGATCGGCAGGACCAGAGCAGTCTGTGGGAAGTCTGGGCAGAAGATCTGATGCATAAGACAGTAAAGGACTATTGAATGCTCCATGATAGATGTGCTTGTTCCCTTGCCCAGATGCCCTTGAATAAAGACATTTTGATCTCCAAGGCTGACCTGAAAAAAGATAGTTTAATCTAGTTTTGAAAGAATAGCCCTACTGCACAAACACTGGCTCACAACGTTAAAAAATATCAACTAAAATAGCAAAGGGCATTCATATCTCATTAAACCAGCTATCATATTTGATATTCCACTTAATTGAGTATTTCTTAATTTGTTCAAAATTGCACGAGCCTGCTGTGTTAAGTCCATTATTGCATATGGGAATACCCACTTTCAGAAGAGAGACAGAAAAAAGTGTTAACCTGCTTGCTCTTGGTTTTTTCTTTTCCCACCTCTACCTTATTCCCAAACTGCAGTTCACACTTACTTGCTCCCATTTCTTTAATTTTCTCTTCTTCTGCCGTTCTTTCTTCCTAGTTCTCATTTTCCTATGCTCGGCTCACTTTTCTTTCTATGGCTGCCTTAGGACTCAGCTTTTTTAGCTAGTTAGTGATATCACTAACCAGCCTTTGACTCCAAGAGACTCAATATATAAACAGACAACAGCCAGATCAAATATAAAAACATCTCTGACCCACAATCTACAGCAACCAGTCCAGGAAGCCAAACCACAATTTCTGTAGCAACTCGTCCCAAATAATCAGGACTTGATTGATAACTGATAACCTCCATATTTGTACCCACTTTGAACTTAGGGCCACCTGGAGAAAGCCAAATAGGCACCCATAACCAATCACATAGGATGCCCTACTTCTAATTTGCCTGCCTCCAGCCTCCCCCACACCAGCAGCCTCCAATCAGGGCACATCTGAAGCCTTCCTTTTCTTCCGGTATAAAGCTTTCCCACTCTGCCTGCCTTTGAGTCTCTACTAAAACACAAATGATGGTAGCTGACTCCCTTGCCATAGCAAGCCCTGAATAAATAGTCTTTGCTTGTTCTCATTTGGGTGAACTTTATTTCCACAGTTTTTTCGTTTCACAAAATTGCCAATTACAGAAATTCTTTGAATAAATACCACGGCCTTGGCTTTTCTGGAGGCATTAGCTCTCTAGCTCCTTCCTTCAATTCCTCACTTTACCCAAACGCAGGCTATCCTTTAGGAGCCTTTAGAAAGAACCTCTTTTTTTTTTTTAACTACATGTTTTATTAGACTGAAAAATGGTGAAATATTATTTAAATTGAATGTGCATCAATTCTTGTTCCTAAGCTAAAAAATAAAATCGTAAATTTGTTCCCATAAGTATAACAGGATGTCTAATAATGCTTACTTCATCTATCAATGAACATATTCTGAAAAGTCATTTGGTCTTGTGTCAAATAGATACTATAAAAATAGAATGGGCTTTTTGTCTGAAACTATTATGTAAGGCCTCAGAGTTTTCTAGTAGTTTAATGCTTTCCATTCTATTCACGTCTTTGTTGATGTGAAATGTAAAACGGAATAACCTTATATATGCATATTGGGACTTCTAACAGGTAAGGGTTTCCATGGATACTTTTATACAGCCAGAGTTTGTGTGTGACGAAAAGCATTCATTTCTACTTCTAAGCAATTCTGTTCTGATAAAGAACTCCTGCCAATCATTTCATACGTCTTGACTTTCTTAAAGAATAAAAATAATACGTATCATATGTGCTATGTTGTAAGTCATGAGATAGTCTGTCTCAGTAACCTTTCAATCATCTGGCCTATTCTAGGAGTGCCTTGTAATTTTGTTAAAGCTTGAAAAATCTAAGAAGGTTTTGTAAGCAAATTTTAATTAGTTTAAAGTATTGTCTTCTAGACCTGTATAAAGCATTTCTCTCTCTTTTTTTAAGGGGTGGTCATAATTTAGGCAGTTTAAATTACCCAATTACCAATGCTAAAAGAAAGGTTTATCTCTTACTTAAAATAGCATTTGGAACAGTTTAATCTTCTGTTGTATCTTGACTTGAAAATTTTCAAAAGTCTTTGACTGAATCTTATTTCCTGACATGCCAGCCAAATGAAATTTTCTCCTACCTTCCTATCTTTTGGAGAAACATCTCAAAAACGATGTAAGATTTCAGTTCATGGAGTAGCTGGAGCCCTGTGGTGGCAACAACTGAGCGATGACTGGCGGGTCACTTCTGTCCCCTTGCTGGCAACAGCAATGCCAGGAAAAGGCCGAAAGAATGTCCATCTGTTTCTAACAAGTCCACAAAAGAGCCTCAGGAGCTCCCAGTGCAGGCTGTCTGTAGAACCTTGGCCACACCCTCCTCCCACCCTCCTGATCTGTAGATCCTCCTCTTGCTGAAGGCATCTCTCAGGATGCCTTCCCGCCCTTCCTCCGTCACAGCGTCTTGCTGCTGAAGCAGATGTTTTGTTTCCTGACTCGTGCAATCATTCCCCTTTGCTTGTGGCTGAGACTCCTGGCTTCATTTTAGTTGTGTCATTTTGTATGTTTTTTTAAAAAGTTGTACACATTTTTGTTTGTTTAAAAGTAGTTACTTAGAACAGGAACAGAAAGGGGCTTAAGCTTCATCACCTTCCAGGTAATGCACCTCTAGAAGAACCATAGTAAGGCCTGACCCCCACCACTGCTAGGTTAAATTTTAAGCCCTATAGTTTATGTTCTTATTAGTGTTCTTACTTTATGTACTTATGTTTATTCTCTTATCTTTTTTATTGAAGTAGTCAGTTTACAATGTTGCAACAATTTCTGGTGTACAGCATAATGTTTCAGTCATACATATATATATATGTATTCCTTTTCATATTCTTTTTCATTATAGGATACTACACGATATTGAATATAGTTCCCTGTGCTATACAGAAGAAACTTGTTTATCTATTTTATATATAGTTATTAGTATCTGCAAATCTCAAACTCCTAATCTATCCCTTCCTACCCCCTTCCCCCGCTGGTAACCATAAGTTTGTTTTCTTTCTGTGAATCTGTTTCTGTTTTGTAAATAAGTTTGTCTTTTTTTTTAGATTCCACATATAAATGATATCGTATGGTATTTTTCTCTCTCTTTCTGGCTTATATCACTTAGAGTATTTGTTCACTTTTAAAAGAACAAGGATCAAACTCCTTAAAATGTTATATGGAGTCCATGATGGTCAGTCACATTGATGCCATCCTTTGAAGTTTAATTTCCAGAAAGTTCCTTCCACATATAAAATAGTCTCTGAACTGCTGTTCTCCATTTCATTTTGTTCTTTCATGCTTCCAAACCTTAGCACTTTCTATTCCTTTGCCCAGAATGTCCTGCCAGCTCACCTTCCTCTCACCCTTTTTTCCCAATATTCACCCATCAGACTCCTCCTGATCATTAAGAGACACTGTTAGCATCAGCTCTTCCGTGAAGAACACAGAATACACTGCTTATACTCCCGCACTCCCAAAAGTCAGGAATCCTTTACTCCGCACTTCAGTACCTGTCCTGCATTCCTCCAGTGCAGCAGTGTCACACTGGATTACATGCCTTTTCTGATATGTCAGTTTCTCCACAGAAAACTCAGATCATTTTAGGGAGGTAACACTGGAATCAGGATCATGAGAATTGAGTGTGAGGACAAGTTTTGTCAGTCCTTCACTGTATAATTTGAAAACTGGCTGTTCTAAGCTATAAACCGAGGGACCTGGATCATATGACACCTGAAATCCCTCCCAACCCTAATGTTCTATAATTCTTTGGTTCTCAAATAGCATCCAGAGTATGTACATGTAATAGTGTATTTTTAAATACACTATTTAATAAATATTTATAGAACTCCAACTATATGCCTAGAACTGTGCTAGATTTTTTTTGAAAGATAATCAATGTTTGCCTTCATGGTTTATAAGAATTAGGCCTATTTAGAGTTACCTTGATAGATTTAAGCAAACAGAATATTAAAATATAGGAGAAAAATACTCAGCACACTGCAAGAATTATATGTTTTAATAACTGAAAAATGTAACAAGCTACTTCATATGGTGTAAGTCAAAAAGTCAAGATATTTGCTCAAATGCTTTCATTAACTGTGAAAATGTTTGCAGAAACCATGAGTTTTGATAAGACAAGTCTGTTGATACAGTTTTTATTTATTTCTCATGGCAAGATGTCTAAAAAAAAATCTAATTAACTTGGGTTCAAAGTGAAAGCATGTCTTTTCAGATTTCCACGAAGTCCAGAGAGAGAGAGTGTATGTGTGTGGGTGTGTGTAGGTGGGTAGGCTCTAGTGTTCCAAATCTGTATATTCCACTTGTTTGGCTTCTTTTGGTCAATAACAAATTCATTCAGTAAGCACATTTTACCCCTACTTCCTACAAAATACTGTGTTGGCACCATGGATGCAAAAGGTCACATGAGGCTCTGGAATCCAAACCTAGCAAAAAAAAAAGGGGGGGGGTGCAGGTCCTGGACAAATCAGCCCATGAAAGATCTCTGTGCACCCCTGCTCCCTAGTTCTCATCAACACCAAGGAAAATATTCACAGTAATAATAATAATATTCAATACCTTGCATTTGCAATTTGCCAAGGATTTTCATATCAACTCAGTAATCAGTGATGATAAGTTTTTGACCATCAATTTTTTCCATGATAACTTCTTCAAAACTTCTTTAACTACAGCAGAGTCAGTCATCTTTCATTTTGCATATTCACAGTTTGCTCTGCTTACCTCTATTCAGGCAGCTGTCCAGTGGGTAGGTATTATCATTTTCCTTGGTTCACCGAAGAGGAAAGGAGGAGGCAGAAGTGGTAAATAAGCTGTGTAAGTTCACACAGCTCGGAAGTGGTACCACTGGAATTTAAGTCCAGGAAATCTAACTCCCAAGTCAGTGCTGCTCAATACTGCATTGTCATTTTATCCTGGGGGAATTAGAACCTAGAAATTTAAAAAGGACACATGCAGCTTTGAGGGAGAGTTGGAGTCTATAAAGAGAGAACGCTTTGGTCTTGAATATGTGATTTATGGGCCAATTAGATGCATGCAGTTGAGCCTTGGGTCTTTTTAGTACCAGCCAATGAACCTTCTCCTCCCTTCTAAGCCAGCGCCTAGCACCCAGAGCTCCAGGCATCTTAGATTCTGAAAATGGATCTGTCCCTCTGCTGAGATTTGTTCCAGCCCAGAAATAGCTCTTCCACTTAAGGGGGAATGTAAAGAACTCTTAACAAACCGTAGTTAGTTACCCTGGGGGAGAACAGTCTAGTAGAGAAAACCAAGAGACTGTGTACAGAAGTTAAAGTATAACAAAGACTTAAACACCAGTGCAATTAAGAGCCAGTGAGTGTCACCACTGACAGTAGGCAATGCATTGTTCCACTGCTCAGAGAGGGAGAATCCCTTTGCAGTTACGCAGTGTTGAAGGAAATAGAGCCATGGGTTCAGCCTGCAAAGTCTGATGCATTTCACCAACTAGGGAGTGGAGGGGAACATTCTTGGTGAAAGGAACAATGAAAGCAAAAATGTGACATGAGAAATATGCTTTGCGTTCTCAAATGAGGGTCCTGAAATACCACTTTTGGAAAAGCAGGTTGGATTACAGTGGTGGCAGCAGAATCAAGAACGGTTCAAGGTGCAAGTTTGGAAATGAAAAGACAGAGCTCTCAGTGATTCCTAACTTGTGGAGCGAATCAAAACAGAAGCCTTTTTATGGGTACAGCATTCAGATTCTGCCATGGATCTGAGTTAAGAGATTCCTGCTTATTTGTCTTACTGGCGTCAAAACTGTTAGATGCTTGTAATTAAGTCACTTTTAGAATTCTGCCACCTTCAGCCACCTGGAGATTAATGTAGGCCCCCATATTCTGGAGAGGGCATAGGAATGCGGTGACAAATGCAGTGTATACTTTTATTTAATTGAGAAAGAATTAGCTGCCATCTTTCAATGTTTGCTTCCATTAAAAAAAAAAAAACCCGCAGATTTCTAAAAGGATATTTGGTGCATTAAAACAAATCAAAACAATGTAAGAAAAGACAAACACAAAACATTTTTTTAATTGCTCTGAATTCCACCACCAAAAAGACCTCCATTATAAACATCTTACAAGTATATGCTTTCTTTTCTTAGGCGGATTGATTTGTCTCTTTACTTATTTATAATTTGTAATAAATGTGTAGATTTGCCATGGCATTATTTTTCTTTTCCTCATACTTGAAGGACCATGTCCAGACCTTTATTTGTATGATACTGTGCAGCAGTTACTGTATAACTTCTCACTATTCTCATTCACTCATAATCATTCTCTCTCTGTCTCATTTTCCCTCTGAGGTATCTGCGTGTGTGAGTATCTGTGTGTGTGCTTCTGTCTTCCTTCAGTGGACTTTCCCAGGGGAAGGAGACTCAGTAAGTAAGGGCTAAGGTGGGAGCATACTTGGTTCTGACGTCTCTCTTCTGAGATTTGGCTCAATGTCCTAGACCAGGGTTTTGTAAGTCTGGAGGTGCACCCAATTCTCGTAGAGGGTGAGGTGGGGTGGGAGGAGAGAATACCATTCTACCTTGGACCAATTTCCAAGTGCCGAGTGTCACAGAAGGAATTTTATTTCTGAGAGCATCAACTTCCTTTTTTATTTTCCTCATTTTACCTGTAGTTTCTGGTAGCAACTTCCACTGTGGCCCTATACAGGAGAAGACAGGGTTAATTATAGCTTGTTTTTCTGAATATCTAGGAATATTGTGAGAATATCAGGATTTAGTCAGTGCACCAAACTGACTTCTGGATTTGGAAGCACTTTGAACCCCACTTGTGCTGCCTTCCTTCTCCAAAACCTTCCACTCCCCTCCAAAACCTGTTTCTTTCCTTGATTGTGTTCCTGAAGCTTGCATGGTCACAGTACGTGCCCTCCCTTGTTTTTATTGTTAGAGTATATAGATATAATGCAGAAGTCCAGAGTCTGGTAATAACGGATATCCCTGGAACTATCGAGAACCTCTGTTCCAAGAATTCCTCTCGTCCAGCTTTTTATTTCTCTTTATGTGCTCCTCTTCTTAACATCAAGAAGAGAAATAGTTTCTCACTTGAGCCACATTTAGAATTGGGAGAAGCCCCAGCTAAGGTTCCAGCTAGACTCTTAAATCTTCTGACACTTTAACCAATGAGGGGCCTTTCTTCTTTTCTCAAGACTATATAAGAAGTTGATTTATTAGATACTAATCTCTCCTAAGATCCTTGAACTAAATTACGTTTTTCTGGGGCACGCTTTAGAGGATACTGCCCTTACAAAGACCATGGCAGAGTGTCAAGACATAATAAATAGCTGATTACAGTGTACCTACTCTGACAGTACTTTTAAGGAAACTGAATACCACTTATTTTTTTTTAAATATCATAAAGGCATAATACAAATGTCTAGAGTTATCTGAGATTAAACAAATTAATCATTTTATGCCATGCTACAGAGGATTTGGAAAGGAATATACATTGTAAGTGAAGAATTAGAAGACAAGTAACAGTAATTCAGAGATGCTAAGACAAGTCAATGATGATTGATAGGTAATGAACTAAGGAAATAGTTATGCATTTAAGTGGTAAAATTAGATATTAGAAACAACCTAAATAGCCAACAATAGTGAAATATTTAAATAAATTTTGTAATGTCCATATAATGGAATATTACACAGCCATTATTATTTAGGTAATGTGTATATAAGATGATTTCAATTGTGCAAATAATATACATATTTGAATAAATGGGAAAAAATTACACTAACATTTTAGGAGGATTTATTTCTAGATTGTGGACTTTGGGATAACTTTCTTTTTTATACTTTGTGATGTTTAATGAACACACATTACTCTTAAAGGAGGAGATATATATTTTACATCAGTTAACAATAATGAAGCATCAATGAAAGAAATGTTTATCAGAATAAAGAGAGCTGGGAAAAGATTAAGATGCACTTTCAATGTAAAAACTGCAAACATTTTGCCAGGAGACCAAGGCTGTAAATAGATTAAAAAATGGAGCTTTTAATTCCTAGATATCTCTCTAGATGAAAAGAAATAAAGATTTTCCTATGACTAGAATGAAATGAAAAGTCACATTTTAACTAAGTAGTAGTTGAAAATGAGTGAGTACCAGTGAATGAAATTTAGAGTAACAAAATTTTAGAGTTAGTTAAGACTTCAGCAGTCATCGAATCCAACCTTTTGAGAGGGTCAAGAATCCCTTCTTTGGTACACTGGAGAAGTGGGCATCCAATTTGTTTGAATACCTGCAATGGACACACAGCTGACCACCTTAGACACAGTCTACTCTACCCCTTCGCAATTCTAGGTGTTAGAAAGTTCTCTTTTATGTGGAATTGAAATTGGAGTCCAGTAACTTCCATATGTTTATTCTTGAAGAGTACTAAAAATGGGTAAGAATAAGTTTTTAAGCAGTAAAAATATTGATATATTTCCATAGAGGTTTGGAGAGAAAATCGGAAAGTTTTATACTTGTGAAGTCAATTTCAATTTCCTCTTCTTTACAACAGTGTTTCTAATATTTGATAACAGACCCCTTTTAAATCCTCCCTTTGCCCCAGAATGATTATCTTCCATAAGACAGTTCTTCCCATGACATGGTTTCCAAACCCCTGACAGCCCAGGGAATCCTCCTTTAGAAGCCATGTTGAACTGTTCTGTCAACAAATTGGTAAATCTGGGAGCTGTTTCCCGTCGTCTCCTTCCTTATGTGGTTCTGCGTTAGAGCAACCAAAAGAGGAAACCGCGTAAGATTCAAAAGGCAGGAAGAAGTCGTGGTCATTATTTCTGCAGGCCTTAGCAGGCAAATGGAGTGATGGACAGATACAGAAGTGCTTAGAGGGTTTCACTTGGCCCTCACTCTCCTCTGCACCACATCCTCACTCCTGATCCTGGTACCCCAGAATAGCCCCAGTCCCCAACTAGTCACCTGGGGGAAGACACACTGACGTGGTAACAACACAGAGGGAACAACCAGTGCTGTCTCTTAAAGGTATAACATCAGCCACATATGCAATTTTAAATTTTCTAGTAGCCACATAGAAAAGGTAAAAAGAAACAAGTCAGTTTTAATAATCTATTTTATATAACCTAACATAATTAAGGATGTATTCTTTCAACACATAAACAATAAAAAATGGTTAATGAAACAGCAAGGAAGCCAGTGTACTAAAAACGGTGAGTGAAAAGGAAGGTAGCGGGGGACGAAGTGAAAATGCAACCAAGAACCTGTTTGTAGAGGGCACTGTAGACCACAGTAATGGTGTGGGATTTTCCAGGGTGTAATGAGACATTTGAGTAGAGGGATGGCATGAGCTGACTTCTACTTTTAAATAGTTTTGGTTGTTCAGTGGAGAATAAACTTTAAGGGAGCAAATCTGGACGTGGAGAGCAATGAGGAGGATTTTGCAGTGTCTTAGGTAAAAGATGAGGGGGGCTTGGACTAGGGTTATAGCGTAAAAAAGATAAGTTATGGAAAATCTGTGATAGTTTCAGGGTAGAACTGACAAAATTGGCCCATGGTTGAATGTGTGAGAGAGAGAAGCAAGACTTAGAGATGGTGCCTATCTTTTTGGATTAAGCACTTTGGGATGACAGTGCCGTTGACCATGAGGAGGGAGACTGTTACCGAGTCAAAACTCGGTATCCCATATATCCCATATATTTCAGGCTGTAGGCAACATTCTTTTACACAAAGGTGCAGAACCAGTGCGACTAAGCCCAGGAAACTGAGCACAGGGTTGAAGCCGAAGGAAGAGATCTAATATGGAGTCAGATTGGTTCTTTTCTACTTAAAAGACTAAGAAAAAAACTGTTTATTTTGTTTGGCTTTATCATAAAATATGATTTTAAATATTGATTCTTTGTCATTTTGATAAGCATATCATTAAGTCACAGACATAAATCTTGAACTGAGGAGAGCTGACTATAGAGTTTTATGGTTCCATTCAGCTTGATACCCAAGCATTTAACATTACATCCAGAACACAGTTAATTCATCTTACTCCACTACTTACTATCATTTACACATCTTGTCCATAAGTATAAAATTCATTCAGCATCATGTTTCATTTATGGCATTACTTTGATCTCCCAAACTAGTAGCTTCATTTCTTCCTTCCCTACTTAGCCTGGACCATTTCAGTGGGTTCTTGCCTATATCATCCAGTCTCTCAACCCCCTCTTTCCGGCTCATCTGAGTCACCAGACCCTAACCTGTGATTAGTCCAACTATCTGTTTGCTCAACAGATACTTCAAAGCTGCCGAATGCTGCTGGAGAAACACTGCATAACTGGATTGCTTGAACTTACCACATATTTACCATTTCCAGCCTCAACTCAGTCCACAGTGTTGTTGGGCAGTGCTTTCATTGCCTCTATTAAGATAACTTTCCCAATCACTAAGGTTATCATTTTATGTTTTTGCATTCCTCCTCGAACTTTCACTTTTATACACAGGAGAAAAAAAGTATTGCTTGCTGGAAAACAAAATGAGTACTCCAGGTAATTAATTTATTCACATTTTCTCCTCCAACTACAACATTATATATATTGACACTCATCCTCACCCACCACATTCAAACCTTCTTGCATTCATCTCCAAATGTCTCTTCCAGATGGTGCTGCATCATCAATTTCTCCCTCTTCATTGACTGCTTTTCTTTCCTCAGTAAATATGCTTAAGTCTCCTCTCATCCTAAAGAAAATCTTCTTCACTCCTTTGTCCTTCTTAAGCTACTACATCTGTCTCTGTCCTTCTTTCACTGCAGATTTCATCAGGAAGTTTCATAATCCGCTATAATCACATCCCTCTGCTGAACCTGTTCTTCCCAAAGTCTTTAGTGACCCCCAGGTCTTAAATTCAACTATTTATTATACTTCTTTTATTCCATTTATCATCTCTGTAGCCCATTTATCATCTCTGTAGCATTTAGTGCTGTTGACCACAGTCTCTTTCTTGAATTTCTCATCTCTGGCCCTCACTCCTCTGATCAATTCTAGATATTCTTGATTGATCCATCTTCCTTCACAATCACTTGCAGATGGTACTTTGAGACCTTCCCACATATTTCTTTTCCTCTCGTGCACATTCCTCTCCTTGAGTGATGTTACTCACCTAGACAGTCTACTTTCACCTACCATGGTAGCTGAGAAAATGTGCTGTTGCAATCTCCTACTGTGAGGAGCAAAGTTGACTAAGAGCCCTACCTCCTGCCCTTACAGATCAGCCACCACATTGGCACCAAGGCCGTGCTTCCCCTGGCTGCTCCCAGTCAACTGAGTTTGATTGAGTTTGGTTGGATTCTAGTGCAGACTCAGGATGCTCTTTTGGCTCTAGGACTCCACTGAGCCTGGAGAAAACTTTCTTAGGATTGTGCTGCCATCTGAGACTCTTCCCATGCAAACCTCCTTCCTTCCCTCGCTCCTTATTACAAGTGTTAAACCAGCATTGTGGTCTAAAGGATTTCCCTGCCTTTCTTCTTCTCCCTCATGAATATTTCCCCCGATAATTCTCTTGCACACTTGATCTCAACTTGGCAACTACTTCTTAGAGGATCAGATTCCACCCACCAGTACACCGACAGCTGACAAATATATCCCCAGTTCCTACCCTGAGCTGAAGATTTATATAACTGATCACTCAATAACTTCTCCAGGTGATTCAAATATATCTCAAATTCAATACATTGCATATGAAATTCCTTATTTGCCATGCACTCATATTGCTTTCCAGCAATTCTTGCCTCATGTAGTTGCACCATCATCCATCCAACTGTTCTCTCCTGCTCATCATCCCCTCTTCCATGTGCTTAACTCAGGCATTCATTAAACTATTTGGGACTGGTGCCCTGTCAATTATAGACACCTGGCTTTCTGTCTGGCCCCTCTCCAATTCTGTACTCACAAAAGGCTCTCTACAAGCTGGCTCCCTGTTATCTTTGCCTGCTTTATCACTGTCAGCCTTCTCGTCCACCCATCATTCTATACTTCCTTCCACTCACTAATTAAATATTCCACACTTGCTCATGGCTCTGAGTCCTTGAAGGTGCTATTTTAGTATCCCCTACTGTCGCTGTTGCTCAACTTCTACACATTTTTCAAGGTGCAACTCAAATGTTATTTACTTGAGGCTCCACTCCCAAACCAGCTACTACCATAGACAAAGATAGCAAATCTTCCCTTTTTATTATCTTAGGACACCTATAGACTCCAATTACAGCACTCTTTTCTTGTATTTTGCTACAGTTATGTGTATAATCTGTCCCTGTCACTATCTTCTAAGACTTTGAAGAATGAACTATGTATTATTAGTCTGTATCTGTCCAGTTCCTTGAATGGTGCCTCCATCATAATAGGTATTCAATATATATTTGTGGAATTAACTGAAGCAGCAAAGATTAAGTAAAGTTATATATTGATTGGACTTTTCTTGAGAAATGCATGCTAACTTTTAATGATTATCTCAGTGTTTCTTAAATGCTTGAAAATAACCTACTTTTTTTTTTTTTGCTGCCTCTATCAAAACAGATAGGTTTGAGGCCACCACTCAAAGTCTGAATCAAAACCCAGGGCTAAATCTATAATTTTCTTAAGAAAGAGCAATGTTAGCCAGACACAAACTTATTTGAGCAAATCCAGTGCTGATAGTATGAAGGTTTTTAAGGAAGAGTTTGTTTTGAGACATATTTGTCACAGAGGCAAGACGAGGGTGACATCAATCTTAGAAACTGGCACAAATACTCCACAAATAATTACTGAATATCTGCTATGATGGATGCACTTTTGTGCTGGATACAAAAGTGCATTCTGTTTGGTTAGAGAAGTAGAATGGGTTTGATGTAAGCTTTAGAACTGTGTTCAATGCTTTGAATCGGCCACAGATTGGCTGACTTTCAAAGCATGAGGCTGTCACTGACTGGTCAGCTTTCACAAATGTAATCACTGAAGCAAGGTATCATTGAGCAGGAAATTTTTAAAATCAATTCTGGTAATCTGTTAGAACCGTGGCTACAAAACAGTCAATAATTGATTAGACAGATGTAAAACCATTTAGGTGGAGGTTTCTGTGACACTATAGAACAACCAGTTTGCTATGAGCGGCGTGAGACCCTCTGACACTCCTGACTTCTTCCCTTAGTTCAGTTAGGGTCTCTAATGTACTCCAGGCTCACGAAAGCACAGACACACACATGCTTTATTCCTACAACCAGCTGATTAGATACAGGAATACAATAATAAATGCCACTGCTTGGTGTCACACAGTCTCCCCTGTAGGGTTTATCTTTTACTGAGAGGGATAGATCAGGGAAAATATTAGTGCAAGGAACTCTCTGAATTGGGGACTGTCTGTCCATAAGGCTGATTTTATTTCAGGTTTGTTAAGTAATGATCAACTTGAGAGCTGTAACACAAGAACTCATGTTTGCTGAGCCAGGTATTTTGAGTTATTCCAAACGAAGCACACAGAGAGCAGAAAAGTGAGCCAACACATATGTAACATGTTAATAATTCTTTACATATTATCAATTAATCTCCAAAACCACCAAGTAGGTAGGTGTTATGTTCTTATGTTCATTTCTATGAAACAAAGTGGAACTTAAAGGGGTTTAGTAAATTTTTCAATGTCATGAAGCTTGGAAGTGACAAAATTAGAATTTAAATACAGGTTTCTTTCTTTCTTTTTGTTTTTTAATTGAAGTATAGTCAGTTACAATGTGTCAATTTCTGGTGTACAGCATGTCCCAGTCATGTATGTGTATGTATATATATTCATTTTCATATACTTTTTCATTGAAGGTTATTACAAGATGTTGAATATAGTTCCCTGTGCTATAAAGGAGAAACTTGGTTTTTTATCTATTTTTATATATAGTGGTTAATATTTGCAAATCTCAAACTCCCAAATTTATCCCTTCCCACTCCCTTTCCCCCAATAACCATAAGATTCTTTACTATGTCTGCGAGTCTTTCTGTTTTGTAGATTAGTTCATTACTATCCTTTTGTTTCCAATATGAGTGATATCAAATGTATTTTTTTTTCTCTTTCTGGCTTACTTCACTTAGAATGATGATCTCCATGTTGCTGCAAATGGCATTATTTTATTCTTTTTATGGCTGAGTAGTATTCCATTGTATAAATATACCACATCTTCTTTATCCAGTCATTTGTCAATGGATATTTAGGTTGCATATAGTGCTGCTATGAACATTGGGGTGTGTGTATCTTTTTGAATTAGAGTTCCCTTTGAGTATATGCCCAGGAATGGGATTGCTGGATCATATGGTAAGTCTATTCCTAGTCTTTTGAGGAATCTCCATTACTGTTTTCCATAATGGCTGCACCAAACTGCATTCCCACCAGCAGTGTAGGAGGGTTCCCTTTTCTCCATAGCCTCTCCAGCATTTATCATTTGTGGACTTTTGAATGATGGCCATACAGACTGGTGTGAGGCGATACCTCATTGTAGTTTTGATTTGCATTTCTGATAATTAGCGATATTGAGCATTTTTTCATGTGCCTATTGGCCATTTGTATGTCTTCATTAGAGAATTGTTTAATTCTTCTGCCCATTTTTGGATTGGGTTGTTTTTTTCTTATTAAGTTGTATGAGCTGTTTATATATTCTAGAAATTAAGCCCGTGTCAGTCTCGTCATTTGCAAATATTTTCTCCTATTCCATTGGTTGTCTTCTTGTTTTGCTTATGGTTTCCTTTGCTGTGCAAAACTCGTAAGTTTAATTAGGCCCCATTTGTTTATTTTTGCTTTTATTTCTATTGCCTGGGTAGACTGCCCTAGGAGAACATTGCTAAGATTTATGTCAGGGGATGTTTTACCTATGCTTTCTTCTAGGAAGTTTATAGTGCCTTGTCTTATATTTAAGTCTTTAAGCCATTTTGAGTTTATTTTTGTGTATGATGTGAAGGAGCGTTCTAACTTCATTGATTTACATGCTGCTATCCAGTTTTCCCAACATAACTTGCTGAAAAGACTGTCTTTTCTCCACTGTATATTCTTGCCTCCTTTGTCAAAGATTAATTGACCATAGGTCTGTGGGTTCATTTCTGGGCGCTCTATTTTGTTCCATTGGTCCATCTGTCTGTTTTTGTACCAATACCATGCTGTCTTGATTATTCTAGCTCTGTAGTATTGTCTGAAGTCTGGGAGGGTTATTCCTCCAGCTTCATTCTTTTTCTTCAGTTTTGCTTTGGCAATTCTGGGTCTTTTGTGATTCCATATAAATTTTATTATTGTTTGTTCTAGTTCTGTGAAAAATGTCACCGGTAATTTGATAGGATCTCATTAAGTCTGTAGCTTGCCTTGGGCAGTATGGCCATTTTAACAATATTGATTCTTCCAATCCAAGGGCATGGGATATCCTTCCGTTTCTTTAAGTCATCTTTAGTTTCCTTAATCAACGTTTTGCAGTTGTATAAGTCTTTCACCTCCATGGTCAGATTTATTCCTAAGTGTTGTATTGTTTTGGATGTGATTTTAAAAGGGGCTGTTTCTTTACTTTCTTTTTCTGATATTTCATTGTTAAGTGTAAAGAAATGCAACTGTGAATCCAGGTTTCTATTTCAATAGTCAAGAAAACATTCCCCCTGAACTGTACTCCCTGCCCCCAAGGAAAAGTGGAATACCTCCACTCTGAAGAAATCAGTCTGGAGAGAGCATGCAGTGGAGATTGGGGGAATCACTACCAGTCATCCAGACCTGGAAAAACAGTTGTGCTAAAATTTATATTTCTGAACCTCTTACTCATTGGCTGGGGTGTTTTGTTTTGTTTTTTTTGATTACTCACAAAACAAAAACTAAAATATTCTTACATTTTAGAAAGTTACCCGAACTCCAAATGCCTGCTGTTCTCACACAAACGTTTGCTGTGCAGAAAGCCACACCACAAGAAATTGTGGTGTAATTAGGTTCCAGTTGGTATATATAAATGGCCACTTCAACATACTCATTTTTCAAAAAGCTACATGACTCAATAATGCCATCTCTCTCTCTCTACCTCACACATTTTTAAAAAATGACTGAAATAAATATACAAAGCTGTATCAAAATATGAAAAACAAATATGGCTAGCTTAAATTTATTGAGATTTTCTAGGAGTCATATGTGCTACTAAGCACTAACTTAAAACAAGGATAGGGGCATAAAAACAGAGAAGAATGGAGTTAATTATTTTTTTAAATGCATACAATAAAGTCCTGTTCACTAATGTTGGATGGATCACAAATTTGACTCTAGGTATTTTAAGTTCTATTTAAGAACAAAGATTTGGTGTTACTCTTAGTAATACAATTAATTCAGATTGGCAATTAAAAATGATAATGTAAAAAGTCAAAGACCGGAGTAAAAAATGATAGCACAGTTAGTATATAAAAGTTGAAAATAAAATCAGACCATCAGAAGAAGCACAACTTTTTCTTGATACTAAGCCAGTAAGCTAATTTCTTTTGTGAATATTCAGAAATATGGCATTGAACAATGGCCTTAAAAATATCTACTTCCATTAAATTGCTTGTATAGCATCTTCTGAATATCCCAGCACCTTGAGTATTTCAACATATTTCTACTGACAATGAGTGACAAACGTTGCCTAGCATATTCAGTATACTAAATAAAGATTCTGGTTTTCTAAACTATTTATTTTTGAATAGGTAACATGTAGAACAGAACACAAAGAACAGAGTGAAAGTCTCTCCTAATTGTGTCCTCCAGCACCCCAGTTCCCAATGGAAGGGAAATAATATTAAATACTATAATTTTAGAAAAGTTCTCTGAAATAAAGGAAGGCCTGGATCTGTAATATTGAATAGATCCATCTTTTATCTCAGAAAATCAATCCAGAACAGTCGACTGTGAGACATATCCTAGTAAGAGTATTGAACTTTAGAAGTAAAGATAAGAACCCTCTGTGTTTCCAGGCAGAATCAAAAAGTCACTTAGAAAGAACAGAAATTCAGGTTGGCATCAGACTTAAGGTCATCAACAATCAAAGCAAGAAAGCACTGCAACACCCCATAAACTTCAAAAAAGGAGGGGTAAATAAAGGATTTTATATACAGCCAAGCTGTTCTTCAAATATTGTGGTGACCCATCTTTCCTGGGGAATCTACTAACAGATGAACTTCATTTAACAAAGAAGTGATTAAGGGAACTAGCAAAAGAACTAGTACTGAGGATTAAATATACAATTGACCGTTGATCAATATGGAGGTTTGGGGTACTGACTATTCACATATAACTTCACAGTCAGCACTCTGTAGGCAGGTCCACATCTGGGGATTCAGTCATCCATGGATGGTGTAGTACTATGGTACATACTTAGTGGGGAAAAAATTCCACATATAAGTGGACCCCCACAGTTCAAGCACCTGTTGTTCAAACGTCAACTGTACATAATTGTAGATCTAAGACTAACAGGTAAGAATGAGAAAGAAAGCCTAGTATGTAAATATTCTTTGTCAAAGTCAAAGTAACACACACACACACAAAACTGAGAAATGAAAGAAAAAGAAAATAGTATATGGTCACTGACTGCTGCAAAGGTAATAGGTAGAAATAAAAGGAAACCATCTAAAGCTGACAATATAGTTGACATCTAACCAAGGACGAAAGGGACTAAAAGTATTAAAAGTATCAAAATAAGATAATAATTGTTTTAAATATATATCTTAAACACAAAAATATTACAATATAGTAGAAGTTTAATTGAAAAGCAAACAATACAGGCTACTTAATGAAAGTCACATAGTAAATAAACATAATTCTGTTACAAAAGACCAAACTTACCCGTCATACTGATAAATGTAAATAGGCTCAATTTATCTATCTAAAAATTTTTTTTAGATTGGCTTACAAATCAAAATCAGAGTAAGGAATATTCCTCAAGACACATGATGTCATTTCTTCCAAAAGTCATTGTCATTCCTCTGCATTTTCCTGCCCTGAGCATTTGCCAATATCGGCTTTGTTCCTGTTTATACTCTACACTTGCAAAATATGTTTTTAATCCCTCCAATCTTACTATTCCAAATTAAGTCTTCCAAAGCAGTTTAGCATTGGATGTTTATTAAAGTAGAGGAAAATATGGGCAAATGTTGGGTTTTGAGGGAAAGAATCCATTATGTAATGCATTTTATTCTTAAATGCTAAGTGGTTCCAGGCTTTCCCTTCCTGTTTCTTATGGAATTGCATCAGCTTTTTAAGGCTAAATACAAGAGATCAGAAGAAAAAAAAAAACCACATCAGGAAAAGATACTTATTTAAAAATTATCTTAAAAGTCTCTATTTCCTTGCTATGCTATCACAGGTAAATCACTAATCTCAGCCTTTTCCAAAATTTTGCATCCTTCCTACATTGCAGATAATTAATAATCAGCTACTTTAAAAGCTATTTATAAGCAATGTATAGTATGGATGCTCACAATCATATCTTACAGAATTTTCACTGACTTTTACGTTAAATAACATTACCATATGGAAAAAAATAGAATATATAGATAGAAAAATAAAGCCCAATAATTAAATCAGCCACAATTCCACCACAACACTGTTGTAAATGTTTCCGTATATAGATACATGCACAGCAGCCACCAGACCTGCAAGCAGCCTGCTGCCCCTTCTCTGTCTACCTCTTTGATTTGCAAATGGAGATGGAAAACGAGGCTCGGAAGGAAAAAGTCAGAGCAAAGGCTCTAGTTGCATCATAGGTACTGACACCTGGGGACCTTTAGTGCGGCTCTTACCAGGCCAGAGGGTTAAATACTGAATGAAAAGCATCCTTAGATAAATTGTAATCTACTTAGACTTTTAATAGGGAGTCATTTGTATCCTCCTAGTTTTCTATCAGAGAATCAGAAACAGAAAATAATATTTCTCTAAAATATTGATGTATGTGGTTTTTCAAATAATAAAAATTATAAGTAATAGATATTCAATGCAACAAAAAATTAGATGATACAGAAAAGTACAGAAAGAAATTTAAAATCCCACATTTATCACTCACTCTGCCACCATATTTTACATCAACAAATCATTTTGACACGTTTTTAGTGCCCGAGAGAACTGACCCTTAACTGCAAATATCGGGACGTTACCTGGAGAGGAAGTGGACCATTAACCTACTACTGTGTCCTCTCACCTTCTTAGTAAGGGTCAGCCAGGATTGGTCCTTGACTACAATTTAGTCACAATTATATTGTACAATGGCTAAGTATTAATTATTATGTATTTGATATTAAGTATTAATGTCTAAGTATTAATTGCTCCAGCTAAAATTTTTTTACCAGTGATATGAAATTAATTTGGTTACTAAATATCCAGCTTTCACAACTATAACATTTTTCTTAATTCCACATATTTATTTGAATTAGGCCAGATGATTCTTGAGTTTCCTCTAGCACTAAAATGTGGTGGCAGTTCCCTGAAAAGCAATGTAAAAAGAAACTAAGACAGCACTGTAAATAAGTTAGCTTTTTGTGAGATTTTCTCAAAGTTATCAAAAAATCAATTCAAGTGTTTTCTTCTAATGCATTTTGACGTTTACTCTTTCAGTATAAAAGCTGGTTACCATATGCAAAAGCATATTCTTAATAATTGATGTTGTTTACTTTGAATGTGATTACTCATAGAAGGCTGGAGAAATGAATCAATACTTGCTTAGCTTCTCCAAAATAAATCAGAGATAATTGTTAAAGTAATGCACATTAATTTAGGCTGTCAAATTAATTTCCCAACACCTCCTTATGCTACAAGAGTCTTAATTAAGAAATAACTAAGGTTGCCTTCCCTTATTACAGGTACTGCTGAACCACTGGCTCTGAACAAAGTCATTTAACTCCTTTGATGTATGTGATTTAAAGAACACCAGAGAAAATCTACACCCCATTAGTTATGCTGTACATTTGTAAAGGGAATTGGCAGTTTGCAAAATGCTTCCATGATCTTTCTGCAAACTGTGTCCAGTTCTGTAAGATGAAACATGGGCCTCCTACAAAGCTATTTCAGTACTGTGTGGAGCCCCACAGAGGGTCCAGTCTCAAGTTCCTTAATTTTAAGAGGATTACTGACTAATAGAGTGCCTCAGAGAGAGAAAAGTGAGTGATGTAGTCTATGGACATTATGATAAGAGGGAAGTTTGAAGGAATTGGGAAGATTTAAGAAAAGAAGGGGTATAATAATTGGAACATCCTGTCTTGTTTGAATGTATGGTATATGGCAGAGGGCTTAATCCTTTATCTTGTTCAGATGGCAGGATCAGCTCTGATAATTGATAATCACAAGGAAGTAAATAATGATAGAGAGGGCTGCCTCACTCAGGAGTGCGCTTCCTGGTACCAAGCTTCCCTTGAAGGACCACTTAGGAGGGGTGAAGGCTGACACTGAGGGACAGTTCTCCGAGGCCCACAGTCTCAGGCTTTCAAGCCTGCCTACCGTGAGGAAGCCTGTCCTTCTTGGTCCATCCCACACCTTGACTCTTGTTACCAACATTAGATGGACATTTCAAAACTCCAAAAGACAGGTGACTTGTCAGAAGTCCTCTCAGTCCCTCATTACATGCCAAGCTATGCTTAGGGATTACCCAGTGCAGTTCTGTAGAAATGGCCATTGCCAGGGTACAGACCAGGCCGTTGGAGAGCACGTGTGAGTCTAAGGGCACCATTCCCCCTCCCCAGAGTTTAAGGAGAGCACTGCAGTTCTTTACAGGCTGCTACACTCTGTCCATCCACCTAGTCTAGCGCTTACTATATAATTCTTCGTTACTTTGTACAACATGCTTCTTTAAGAGCAGAGGCTCTTCTGTTTATCCTTATAGCACCGTAACTTATCCAAGTGTTGGCATTTATTAGATACTCAGCATGTGCTTAGTGGAGGAATAAATGTATTCCATTCCAAACAGGCATTGCCTCAGTGCAGGCACTACAGCAATGGCAAGATACAGAGAATTAAAATAAGGTTCAGTCCTTGCCCTTAAGATGTACTAAAAAATCAGAATAAATATGAATGAGTGCGGATACCGATAACGGGTGGAGTTTTGACTTTTAAGATTCCTTTCAACTCTAAGATTCTATAAATCCACCTTTCCTTCCTCAATTAAAATAGCTTCAATGCAAGGGCATGAAAAGTGTCCATACTCTTTTAGGATTTTCCTAGGTTTTAATCTACCGTAGGTAATACAGCTCAGCTTCTAGCAAATCAAATAATGTGAGGAGTCAATCTATAGATAAAGCATGAAGTTAGAGTTGGGAACAAAAGGTCTTGGTAGAAATTAGTGTTGAAACCATATAAAATGCTCTTTTCTCATATTGAGAAAAAAAAAGACTTTCTGGTTCTGGAATGTAAAGTGTATGGTAATTTATATACTACTGGAAGAATTCAAACTACTAAATCTATATTAAAAATAATAAACAAGTTCCTACTATATAGCACAGAGAACTATATTCAGTATCCTTTAGTAACCTATAGTGAAAAAGAATATGAAAAGGAATATATATATGGATGACTGAAATATTATGCTGTACACCAGAAATTGACACAACATTGTAAACTGACTATACTTCAATTAAAAAAATAAAAAAGACTGTCTGAAATTATTAAAAAAAAATACTGACATAATGTTTACTCTCCCACTTAACATTTACAGATTAAATCTGTTCATTTATAATGTAGTTACTTTCATTGTTCGTGTTTTACAGAGCATGAAACAGGACATAGAACGAAGTCATTTGCCCCTGGATTATGAAGTAGAAAGCAGTGCACATAGGTAGTGAAGCACTGGAGTTTACATTCATAACCACTTCACTATATTGCCTCTTCTAATAATCTCCTAGATCACGATAAGAATTTTATTTCTTACATCATATTAAGATTCTTTCTGCTAGCTTTTTCATAATCCAGAATCAGTAACCCTTGATTAGCCTTGCTTCTGATGCATTCGTGAACAAAGACAAGCCTAGGCTTTGAGGGAAACTGCAAAGCAATGAAACAGAGCCCCTTAACAGGAAAACAGTTGCTGGGATTCTAGCCCCTTACTCAGTTTCTCTGGTATCATTTATGTAAACTCAGACAATGATCACCCTCTGTGCCCCATGCCCCATGCCGATGTGCGAAAGGACACAGTTGTATCAAATAATAACTGATTATTTGATTAAATGACAATGGACTACTCTACACAGTCACACACGCACAAAAGCCAACTAACCAACTGTTTTGCTAAACCATTTTGATTTACTGGGGGTTAAGTTGCTTACTCTGAAAAGCAAGGTGCATTTCAGTTTGGAATTGCAAGATCTTTTTTTTCACTTAGTTTCACACGTATTCTGTTTTTCACTTTGCGCTCTAAATAGTTAGCTAATTGGGACTATTTAACAGATTGTATATGTGGCTGCTGAGGGTAATTGTATCTTAACAACTGAAGGGGTTTTTACTTAATTTGTGAGTTGGTTCATGGTTTGGTTGAGAATGACCTTGCCTCCTACAGTTGGCATCAAAGAGTCAGGCAGAAGCTGAAGCGTTCCTGACTGTAGGAGGTGAAGCTCATTCATATTCCTTTGTAAACAAATTAACAGTTGCCAGTGTTTTCATCCCACAAAATCACCTTAGCAACATGGATATAGAAACAGCACGAACCTTCCTCGGAACCTCCAGTTGTTCCCAGCACCAGGAGACAGCAACAAACCTGACCGGCAAAATTCTCCACTTATTTTCATCCTGAAAATGAGTGTCAGAATTTCCATGAAACATTATAGAGCCCAATGTTTAAAAAAAAAAAAAAAAAAAAAAAAAGCTCAACTACTCTCGTATATACAATAGTTATTTCTCAATAGAGCTTTATATACTTTTAAAATTTTTTCCTGACATGGTTTGACCAAGTTTAAATTAATTTTAGCCCAAAAAGAAAAGGAGGATCTATTTCCAAGTAACTTAGGAAATTAGGCTGGGCTACTTTGAATTGTGGGCCACTGATGATAGTTACCTTGTATTCTTCTGTGTGTGAGGAATATGAACGTTGCAGAGTAGAGAAAGGTACAGCCAGAGTCTAGTCATGAAGCCCACCTGAGAGCCTTGGGGCAGAGGAAACCTGGGGCAGGACAAACCTTGCCAGACAGCTGATGTCAGAAATCTGTACCAAATGTCTATGAATCTGTTTCTGTTTTATAAATAAGTTCATTTGTGTCTTTTTTGAAGATTCCACATATAAGTGATATCATATGGTATTTTTCTGTCTTTTCCTGGCTTACTTCACTTAATATGATGATCTCCAGGTCCATGCATGTTGCTGCAAATAGCATTATTTTATTCTTTTTATGGCTTAGTAGTATTCCATTGCATAAATATACCACAACTTCTTTATCCAGTCATCTGTCAATGGACATTTGGATTGTTTCCATGTCTTGGCTATTGTAAATAGTGCTGCTATGAACATTGGGGTGCAGGTGTCTTTTTGAATTAGAGTTCCCTCCAGATATATGCCTCACAGACACAGAAAACAAACTTATGGTTATCAGAGGGGAAAGGAGGTGGGAAGGGATAGACTAGGAGTTCAAGATTTGTAGATACTATTATATATAAAACAAATAAACAACATGTTTCTTCTGTATAGCACAGGGAACTATATTCAATATCTTGTAGTAACCTATAATGAAAAAGAACATGAAAAGGAATATATGTGTGTATATGGATGACTGGAACATTGTGCTGTACACCAGAAATTGACACAACACTGTAAACTGACTATACAGCTATTTATTATTTTTTCTCCCTTTTTAAATAGAAGTATAGTCAAAACAAAAAAAAAGGGGGAATCTGTACAAAATGTCCCAGATAGCTGTGTTTTGTGTGCTTTCCTGTCCACTCATCCTTCCCACATAGAGAGGCAAGAAACCTGTTTATGGATTTCTTAGAGTTTTGTATGCTGCTGATCTTCACTCTAGACAAAGGAGAACTAGTTAGGCTGAAGCACAATGTATTTAAGACTGCCCCTGGGCCTTGGCCACCTATAGCTCTGTCTTCACTCTTTAGTGTCTTGTCTGTCTCTTTGCATTCCTGAAAAGTTTTATTCCTCATGCAAATATTCCACATAGTTCAAGAAACCAGTAGTAAGAATTTTATGTTTACAAATTTAGCAGAGGGTTTACACCAATATTCAGAGTGAAGGAAAAGCAGACCATCATAAGAAAAAGCACTTCCATGTCTTCACCACTGTCGCTCTTCAGTCTGTGAGGACTTGCATTTTCATTGCTGCATTAGTTCATAGAATGTCTAATTACTAGTGTCTGTGTTTAAAAGTTGTAAAAATATTTTTAATGGTTTTAATGAATTGAGATATCATAAGCGCTACTTACCCATTTTTCTGTCTTGCACTGGTGTGAGGAAAATCCACGCTGGCCTTGCTGGAGAGAGAGGCATCACGGCGTGTGTCCCTGGCACCCCATAGTAGAAGAACCATCTTTAAAACGGTACAAAGCCTGGGACTTTAAACACTACGTGAAATGCAAAGAGTAAAAACGACTGGATGCTACCGGTGCCCTTATAAACTGGAAAACAGCTAGTGACACAGATCAAGAGCCTTAAAGAAGCTCTTGAACAACTTTGTAACACAAATCTAGTGTCTTAGGTTGGGTTCCCCAAGAAACAAATTGAGGCAGATTTTCCTTCAGGAATTTTATTAGAGTCCCCTTGCGAGGAGCATCTGTGGGGAATAATAGAAGCAGGGCTGAGTAGAGAGTGAAGTTGAATGAGGTCGCACGAGGGCCTCGGCAAATCCCACAATCTGAATCTTGTATAGCTCTTCAGAGAATCCTCAAATTTTATACCACCACCACCTCCTCCCTCTAGGAGCAGTTCCTAGAGGTGGGTAGCCATGGGGGAGGAGACCTAACATTGGGCAAGGCAGCTCCCATCTCTTGAGGCAATTCCTAGGGAAGGACTCAGCTGTGTACCAATATCAACCACACTCACAGCAGCTAGGGAAACGAGGCCTTGGTCCTAACGTGGGGATCTGGGCAGCAGACCACAGCATGCACTAGAGTCCAGAACTTGCAAAATTCAGATCCACTTGGTTCATATAAGTTCACCATCTAGAATCATCTTTTCTAGGGTTCTGGCCTGATGCACAGGATGGAGGTTGGTGGGAGCAGCTACAGCCCTCACCACTGAAGCTGGTCTTGGGAACACAACTTGGGATATGCATCTCCTTTCTTTACTCCATTCCCATCTAGGTTGTCTTCAGTCTCAAAAAGCACACTCCCTGGTCTAATCAGGTAATGCACGCCTTCATTCCTAAAAGTTCTGATCCTCTGATGACCATGCACTTCTTAAACTGTGGTGTTGGTACTTGACCATTTACTGTCAACATCTGGTAAGGAGTACCAAGAAACACCCACTGGATCACCTGGCTAAGGTATTCCTGCTCCCCAACTGTGTCATCGTGGCGGTGCTACCTACTCCTGATCATCAGGGTCCCATCAGCTCACCCAGGACTGGCGGCTCCTTTCTTGGCCTCTGGCACATGGAATCTAAAGTGCTGGTTGATTAAGAAGCAAAAAGATCTTAAAGTCCTGCAGGTAAAAGCATTCATCTTCTGAGAACAGAACCTCTGGACCTGCAAAGCTTGTCATTGTAGTCAGAGGCACATCATAGTCAGGAGTGATAGTAAACTTTCCCATCGTGTCTCCTGGGGACACAGCACTATATAGTGGTCACTAACTCAGGATGTATCCTATATTCTGAGGATGGCACCCCATCTTTGCAGGGTATTATCTCCAAACTTAGGTTTCAGCTATACTTTCAAAAGGCAGTTTCATCGCCCTGTATAAATCTAGTCCCTTTTGAGTGGTATGGTCTGTTGTAGGAATAGTGTATTCTGTTGTCTTAAGTCCACTGCCAACCTCTTTTGCTTTAAAGTGGTCCTTGGTCTGCAGGTACAATACCAAGTCTGTGGATCCAATGTTCTGTAAACACTGGAGATGGCTGAGGCCCTACAAGGGGGAAATTCAAACCCATATCTGGAATATATACTGATTTCAGTAAAGAAAAATGGCTGCCTTTTTCAGGATGTAACTGACTTGCCACCAAGTGACTTCTTGGTCTCTTTAGAAGACTGGTGCCCTGTCAGGTCTCTGTATTGTTCTTTGCTGCTGGCTGGTTGGATATCGGGCAGCAGTAGGTAGCTAGATCAGCCACAGTGACCGAGTCCTGCGATGCTGACTGGACCCAGGCAGAGTTTCCATCCCTGACATCATGGATACTCTGTTCCCGCTCTCGTGCCAGCACTGCGGTTGCTGACAGCAGAGGCTGGCTGTCACGTGTCTGCCAGCAGCAGACAGAGTCCGTTCTGTCTGTCTCGCTTTCAGTGCCTCTTTCATGGTAAAAGGAACGGCGGGTGTTCAAGTCCATGGACCTTCACGAGCTGTGCTCACTTCCAGAGGCCCATCCTAGTCCTCTTCCTCAGGCCTCCTTTCCCCCAAAGTTTCCATCTTTCTCCTTTCCAATTTCTGATCAAGCAGCCACACCCAATGCCACTGATTAGAAGTCCATGTACAGGTTAAACTGGGGCCATTTCTCCTTCCGTATAAATCAGGTATCCTGGTGCATGCCTGAAGCTCTGCCTGTGAATATTCACTCCTTACCTCTTTCAGGGCCGCAGCTGAATGGGACTATAATAAAGCAGTGGTCCACTTGGAGCTTGTACTTGAAGGTGGAGATTAACCACCCATGAGCCAAACTATCTATCACGCCCACTTCTTTAAGCCTTTGGATCTCTTTCCACTATCTGCATGGCAGTTTGGAATTTCTAGCTCAGCTGGGAAGGGCCATCCCTTTTACCAGGTTTCTACAAGCTAACAAGTAGCTTATTAGCACCAATTCCCAGGGTCCTTGCCAGCATCTTATGTCCTGTATCATTTCCAAATCAATAATTTCTCCCTTCTGCAACTTCGTACTCTCTCCCCCTTGACTCAGCATGCTCAGAATCCAGCCCTCCTAGCTCCTGACAGCACACGTTTTCTAAGTCCGAGGATAGTCCCTTTCCTCCCCTAACAGGCCCAGCACTTCCCATACCACGTTACCTTGTCTCTTGACTGCAGTCTTTGTTGTCTGGTGGCCAAGAGAAAACATGTCGGCAGATCAGAAGAGAGGAAGGTGCATGTTGCTTTGCAAAACAAGGCTTTTGAACTATTTTTCAAGCAAAGAGGGAGTGGTAACTTTCAGTGGGCATTTATGCAGAACCAGATTGTCCAGAAAAACCTAGAATTAAGACTTTTTTAGTGTATCAACTCAGATGTCCCCATCACAAATCTCAGGGTGTCACTCCTTCCTAATCAGAATCTGACATTAGCATCATAGACTTGCCTTGTAGGGGCAGAGAACTCAACTTTGTCCGGAGAGCCACTACGCTTACAATGAACTCTTCAGGTTTTCCTGACCTTTCATAGCAGGAGGCAGACATATATATCGCCACCAAGGAGACTATCTAACCTTCATATTTTGTCCTAAATTGATGATATATTGCCCTCAGCCTTTCATTATCGTTCTCCAGTGAGTATAGTAGAAAAAAATAATTTTTCCTCCACCATTTTGAATTTTTGCTGAGACTCCTATAATAAAAGACAGATTAATAAAAGAAAAACAACAAATTTACCATGTATAACTCATGGTATATATGGGAGATACTCAGGTTAAAATGAATAATTTTCCAAGGTCAGTTAGAATTTAGACTTCAGAGCCATTTTAATAGGGAAAGGGGAGGGGCATGTGGGACTCTTAGGGAAGACTAAATGATTTTTAGGAAAGATGAATGAACCCTTAGAAGAACAGATGGGAGGTGTCATATTTGATGACAAAGTTTGGGTGCGGTGTCACCTTCTGTTCTCTCCTGTGACAAGGAAGAGAGAACAGACAGGGAGGGGATCTGTGACAGCTGAGTCCCTTTTAGAGGATCTATCTTTAGGCAAATAAGGGCACTTCAGGGAAATCCTCTCCCTGCATTTGCTGTTTCTTAAGTGCCTGTAGCTCAAAATAATCAATATACTAAAGCGTCGTATTTTACGGCAGCATATCCTGAACTCCTGCATCATATTTCGGAGTGGCATATTCTGCTACCCTTCAAAGGCATTGATGGAATAAGTCATCTGATTCTCCTTTTCTTATCATTACTGTTCTTCCCAGACCTTTATGATGCCTACGGTAGTTCCTACTCCCAATACCAGTTTACCGCCTGTGGGAGTTTAACAGTCGCACCACTACAGTAGGCTGGGGGCTGCCCATAATCTACCCATCACCAGTGACAGGGTCCTTCCTCCCAGCCAACTGGTCGGTGACCCAGCTCCAGAGTCACCTGAGTCTCCTTTGTAGGCTCAGTCGTGGCATTAATAGCCTGAGGTGAGATTCCTCAAGAAACCGACCCTGAGCTGGAGAACTGCATCCAGGTGGTTTTTTGGAGATATTCTGAGGAATAACACCCATAAGGGAGTAAAGGAAGCAGCGTTGGGCAGAGGGAGAAATTAAACTGGAAGCAGTTGGAACAGAAGTCTCGGCTGGTCATGCGGAGAGCTCTGAAACTGGACTGGCCTGCCCAAATGGTGCGTAGGAGGAGGCTGGGCTGAGGGCGACTAAGGGTCAGTTTTGCAACTTCCTACATTGAAGAGTCATTGAAATGTGGGCTTCTTATAACACTGGCAAAGCAGCTCCTTTCCCTCCAGGGCAAGTCCTAGGGAGAGACTGCCTGCCGAGCGCTCTCAGCAGGCCACGGCCCTGGAGGTGAGGAGGAGAGCTTCGTTCTGAAGGGGAATCTGGGCCATGCACCGAAGACTTTACTTTCGGTTTTGAGTGTCTGATACGATTTAGGGGCAACATATTTGCTCTCTAATTTATTTTACTAGGTTAATATTTTTAAAGCTTGTAAACCCTTACCACAGACAATATAAGAGGAGCTAATTTTAGAGCTATGCAGGGCAAGAGGGAAAATTCAACCTAGAACTACAAACTACAGAAGACTCAGAAGTACATGACCTACATCCTAAATAATCAAGGATGGACTGTGTTGGGGAATCATCAAGTGCCTTTGTGCTAAGAGCCTAGTTTCTTATTTTATGAGTAGCCAGAAACTTGGATTTTTACAAGAGGAAAGGAACGCTCTGTTCTTATCTGACATTCTTGAGAGGCCTGTGGTAAAGTAGTTCATGGTGAGATTCTTTTGCAGTTAAAAAAAAAAAAAGTCAGATTCCTGACTGCATGAAGACCTCGGATGAGCAAATGTAGTGTCAGGAGGTTTCCCTGGGGCTTATTCAAGTCTAGAAAGGGCCTGGAAAGCTTGTATACAAGGCAATTGTGTTTCAGAATCTTATTCTCTGTCTCATACTTGGGGGGGGTGTGTGTGTGTGTTTTACCATGATCAGGCAATGGCCAGCAATAAATAGACTGAAATAATGGACTAGGAAATAGGAGTTACAACTCTGATGATTTCTGCTATGATAACAAGAAGGGGAAAAAAACACCAAGCAGGGTATCCTAAAGAAAACCGTATAAGCAACTAAACAAAATAACCAAAGAGAAGAGGATGGAGTAGACTTCAGAATGAGAACTTGCATCTGTGCACAGTGGTAGTCTTAAATTCTGGCAAGAGGTGTTAAGGGGAACCTGGGCCAAAGAAAATGAGGGGCTCTCAGATCATTCTCAGGCTAAAAAGCATCTAATTAGGGTTTTTTTTTTTTTTAATGAATTGACTTAAATTTGAGATGGCAATAATTATCTTTGTTTGGTAATAAAGCAACTTAGAAGTCATTGAGCTGTCATAACTGTGCACTTGGACTTGTCATGTTACTAATTTCCTCCCTTAGACATCCAGTTATAAGCACATCTAATAATATTTAAATGCACAAAAATGACTATGTCACTAAGGTATTCACTTCCTCTTACCTTGTTTGTTCACTCATCCCTACTATGTCGCAGACATTGCCAGGTATAAGGGATAAAAGATGACTAAGAAACAATTCCTGTCCTCAGGGAACTCAGTGCAGTAAGGTACACAGACCTAAGTAAAGGTGATACCAGCTACAGGAAAATATAGAAGAGTCGTTCAATAGGACGCTTAGTGACTACCTACTATGCCCCAGGTTCTAATATTCATAAAATAGGGATAAAACATGGTACATATTCTCAGTGAACTCACGGGAGGGGATATCTTATCTGGACTCATTTGACTGAACAAGAGGGACATCTCATCATCAGACTGAAATGATGGGTGAGCATGTATATGTTTTAGGTAAGTTTCATACTTAATGACTAATTGTCCAAGTGAAATAGGAGATTTTCACCTGCTCAACGTGCCAAGGGGAGTATTGACTTCCTCAAGTAGTACTCAGTGTAGGAGCTGAGAAGAGAAATTGTAGATTAGCAGGCTGGAATCATGCCATGAGGGCAGCGATAGAAAGGGACTATGAGAGCTGAGGAGATTGGCAAGAGAACAGTTCAAGTCCATAGATTCTTGTGTTCTTGATAGCTGAACACCATAGATCATGGGGTCTAAGCAAAGTCAGGAACAAAATGAAGGTGGCACATAGTTGAGAAATTGGAAGAAAATGAATCAATCAAGTAAATTTAACTTTTCATGAGGCCAATGAGTATACTGGGGTGACAGAGCAAGAGCTGGAAAGATGGGAGGTCATGGTTTGATGGTTAGTTGTTGAACTTTCGATGTTTCAAAGGAGGAGACTCCCAAGTTACGACAGGGGTAAGTGAATATGAAGGCCTGTGGCGGTACAGAGATCAGAGAACCATGAGGGCAAGCGCATTGGAGAGGTCATCCATTTGAAGTTGAGAGTAAGCCAGGATGATGGTGGAAGTTGGGGTGGAGAGGAAGGTCGGGGGTTGGCTGCCCACCTCAGTGGAAGGATGACCATCACCCAGTAGCTCACTTGTCAGGGGTCCCTCAGAATCACATCAGTGGGTATATTCCCTTGCCTGGAGGAGAAGGTAAGGATGCTGGTGAGAATTACCTTCTCACTGGCCCAGTTTGATCTCCGCCCTTGTTATTCCTGTCAGAAAGATCTAAGGTCTCTAAATGAGCACCGAAGAGCAATCGTTCTCAATACAAGGACAGGAAGTTAGTGTAACCTCAAAGACCTTTTTACTTTATTGTGTTAATTTCCTCTTTAAAAAGTATTTTCTGCATGACTGTTTCCTAATAAGAAGGATGTGGGGCAACAGGAAACTCACTGTCTGGGTCTCAAAAAATCTTTATGACCCAGTTCTATCTCCTGGATGAGTTGTCATGCAGACAATTCACCTAACATCCCTCAACCCATCCCAGAAAAAGCAGGAGCATCTAGAAGCTAATCTGAGGCAGGAAAAAACACACTGTGTTAAAGAAAGTAAAAGAAAACTACTGAGATTAGAGAAAGACAGGGGAGGTTGCACCTCAGAGAGTGGTTAAGACAGTCAAATGCGTAGTGGGTATGAAATTGCTTCTGTACTGGAATACCCAGACAGGTATGTCATTGTGGTTTTTTTTTTTCCAGCAAGTGAGATGCTGAGAGTTACTTTAGCTTCCTGTGTCATTGAGGACACAGTTAGGAAGACAGACTAAGACTTTCAAACAGAAGGATTTAGTTACACAGCTTCCTCAGTTTAGGTCACTAAGAAATGACAACGTGGGACAAGGATTTGGGTGCAGGTGATGTTTTTGAAGGTATGCTCTTTAAGAAAAGCTTGTGAGGGAGAGAGCAAATCAGGTTGGAGAAGAGGAAAGGGCCAAGCAAGGATGCGGTCAGGTCAGACAGGGGGCGCTCTGTAACATAAACCCCACCACAAAACCGTCCCTTGCTTGACACAAAGTGCTCAGTGTTTCATAACCTGGACCCGTCATCACTGGCTGTGGCTGCTCTGTCTGCTGCCATGAGTTCAGTCTCAGAGAAGGGGGCTAGTTTTGAGCTCTCAGCAGTCAAGGCTCATGGCAACAGGGCGATGGGTACACCAGGCCAGTAAGGGGACTTGGAGCTGGCGTATCTCCTGCAAAAGCTGGTGGAAAAACAGAGAATCCTAAGAGGGGATGGTGAGGCCACCCAGAGTTTGACAAGAGCAGGTCATCTAGAGAGACGACCAGAGGAAGTGGTATTACAAGAGCCCACAAGCCAGGCCACTGAGGGGGAGGTAGACATGGTAGGCATGGACCAGAAAGAGCTGGGACCACAGGAAGAGGGGCTGCCTGGCAGAAATCAGAGCTATGGAAGAGATGCTGCCAGAAATGCCATGAAAATCAGAAGGAGGAGGGGGAGAGGAAGGAGGAGGAGGAAGGAGAAGGAAAAAAAAACTACACCATTGCTATCATCCCACCCCGTGACCCTAATCTTGCTTCCCATTGGATGAATGAACCTACCTAGAGCCTGGGGAAGGTAATTCCTTGCCATTCAAACCAGGGCAGAAGTTTGGAAACAGATCTCAGAGCCAACAGGAGGTTAACTGGGTGCCCCCTAGAGAAACTGAGGGCATCTGCCCTTAGGAAGGTGAGCTCCATTGTCTGAGAACAGTGTGTTCAGATATCAGATTCTCTGCATTTAGGGACTCTTTGGATTTGGGTAGGAAAAGCTTAGGATGCTGAGTCTCTGAAGCGACAGCCACCCAAATCAGTTGTGACCAGGAGCTCCAGAGCCAGTGTGCAACCTCAAAGCTTACTCTGCATAAGGAAGTAGATTTATAAGACCAGTTTTTATTAATTTCTGCTGACTATTTTGAGGATATATATACATCTCCTCTAACTACATACCTTTGCTACTTTCTAAAGGAGTAAAATTCTATTTACAGGAAATTGGTGAGGGCGAGGGTACCAGGGAGACTTAGAACTTTCAGTCATCTTCAGAAAGAGAAAAGAGAATTTACAAAGCCGTTCTTGATCTTAAACCTATGTTAGCAACCCAACTTTGGCAATAGCATAGATGGTTCCTGGGAAATGGAAACCAAAATGATAGTTGGGAAAAAAAAATGATATAAAAAGTAAAATAGGCCAAGAGAGCACACAGGTTTGGGAAATTAAATACCTTGCCTTTTTATCTTTCATTCCTCACGTAAAATTGATTCCTGTGTTTGAAACCTACTCTGAGTTTTGTTTTTTTTATTGATCACATTGCCTCTTGTCAAAAAAACATCTAGCAAGGTATTATCACATTGCTCTCCAATGCAACTATAAAAATGTGCATTGTGTGATAACTTGCAAGATACTCATCTACACCTAAAAGAAATGATCTATGGACATTTTGATGAAATGCTTTATCCCAATCTCATGCTTGGCTGGTGGTATTTTATAGGTCCATTTGGAAATAGGTTCATTTTTTTAAACTTTTTTTCAAGGTGGTGATGAAAAACAGGTCATTTATAACTTGATAATACCATACTTAGGTACTTCATTGTCTTGGGACTCACATATCTTGATTGAATTTAAAACATCACTATTTGAGTCTTCGTAAGTATTTGCAAGTCGATATTTCTCTTCCTATTAATGAAGATGAAAGGATTCTAGAGGCAGAAAATTATAATCAATGCAAGAGGTACTGCTTGTTCCCCTGAGGAGCCTACAAAGATCCAATCCATGTTTTCGCTCAAGAACTTTTTGAAGTGCTCGAAGCAACTGTTAAAGCATCTGGGATGTCTGGTGGTTTAAACAGTCCTTTCTGAGAAATATGAAACATTAACTTTCTAAAAATGGCATGATAGAAAGAATGAAACGGACTAATGTACAGGAGTGGTCTGAGGGTGACAAACAAGTGACATATGAGGAGGAGCGTGGTCTGCTTTTGATTTTTTCACTTTAAAAACTCCCCTTTCACATCCCTAACAGCATCATTCTTTTTTTTTTTTTTTTTTTCTGTTTTAATATCACATGATGGTGGGAAATGACAAGAAAGAGAATGCTGAGAAAGTAGAATGCTGTGGGGGCAGAGTATGGTGGGATTTTAAATAGAATAGAGTAGGCATTACCTCTCGTCCAGTGCCGTGGGTCCGCCGTGCACGGTGTAAGCAGCAGGGTCCTGGGCAGAAAGTCGTGTTTGGAGGTCATCTAGTCTCCCTTACATCCTTTAAGCGAAATTGTACCTGATGTAAGATAGAACATAGGAGACCTATGAGAAAAATCCCCTGACGTCACCCTGAACTATGGTGAAAGATTCTCTCCACTGCTACCCCATCCCCATTATCACAAAAGCTCCAAATACATGGTTTGATTTCTACAAGTTACTGAAACCAAGTAACCTGTGAATTTTCTGTTACCTCTCGGGTCCATCACCTTCATCAGCCAGGAGTATCTTTTGGGCTCCTGCCTTGTGGGACACACTGACCTGCACTATAGGGGGTGCAAAAGGGGGAGGGGAACGGGCTCTGCCAGCCAGGAGCTTCCAGCCTCCCCCCTCCATCTGACTGGCCTGCTACTCTCCCCTTCCTCCTTCCAGCGACTCCACCGTCCTTGAAGACTGAGCACAAGTGCCCCCTCTCTGAGTTCCCCAGTCATAGCTGCTCCCTTTCTGGAATCAGGAACCACAAAAGTAGAGAAAGGGCAGTTACCATAGGCTAGAGTGTCCGGGAGATACTTCAGAAACAAACAGACATGAAAAGCTCAGCCTAAAAGAGTCAGCCAGAGTGGTTCAAGTATGGAGGGGTAGAACAGATAAACAGCAAGGTCCTACTGCACAGCACAGGGACTATACTCAATGCCCTGTCATGCCTATAATGAAAAAGAACATGAAAATATAAATATATACGCATAACTGAATCACTATGCTGTACACCAGAAATTAACACAACATTATAAATTGACTATACTTCAATTAAAAAAAAAAGTATGGAGGGGTAGGAAAGATCTTCTAGTGATGAGAATGATACATGAAAGGTACAGAGGTGTGAAATTAAAAAGCCAGTCTGTGTTCTGGTTAAACCATTGAGGAAAAAATTCTGTGTAGGAAAATAGTGATGGCAGGGATCAGTGGTTCTCAAATTTTAGATCAGTGTTGTCCAAGAGAGGTGTAATGCAAGCCATATATGCAGTTTCAGATTTTCTGGCAGGCACATTAAAAAAAGAAGTAGGTGAAATTCATTTTAACAATGTATTTTTTAATCCAACTTGCCCAATATATCATTTCAATGTGTGATTAATTTAAAATATCATCTATGTGACTTTTCACATTCTATTTTTGTACTAGGTCTTCAAAGTTTATTGGGTGCTTGGCATTACAGCCCATCTCAGTTTGGACTGGGCCACATTTCAAGTGCTCAATAGCCACAGGTAGCTAGTGGCTACCATCTTGGTCAGCACAGCTTTGAAGTACATCAGAATCTTGTTAAAACGCAGATTGCTGGTTTCACTCCCAGAGCTTCTGATTTACGAGATCTGGGGTAGGGACCAATCATTTGCATGTCTAACAAGCTCCCAGCTGATGCAGATGCTACTGGTCTAGAATCACACTCTGAGGGCCACGAGTTTAGATAATTGGTTCTCAAGCCTGACTGCAAGTTAGAAAAAAGCAAGGGGGAAAAAAAAAAAAAAGCCACCCATCCTCCAGGCCCCACAGCAGGCCACTTAAACCACAAACTCTAGAGGTCAGGCCCCAGGGGAATTGATCTTTTAAAAAGTTTCCCAGGGGATTTTAATTATTAGCCAGGTTAGAGAACCACAGAAGAGGGAGGAGAAAAGGCCAGAAAGATGTTTTAGCAAACAAAGGATGGCTAAATCGAAAAAACAGAAAAATACACTAAATCTTCTAAGTAACAGGGAGCCTCAAGAGGCCTTTAAACAGGGCAGTGCTATATAGTGAAAGCATTATTTTCTTGAGTTGCTTGCAATGGTAGTGACCTGTATCAGGAAAAGTTCAGAGAGAGGTTTAAAATGGTTCAAGAGTTCGATGAGTTTGCGGCAATGGAAGGAGGGGAAATAAGAGTTACACGCTACTCGGTTCAGTTACATAACTATTCTGCAGCATGCTGGGCGAAGGGTAAGAGGCAAATACCAACAGGCAACTTGTGTTATTTGTTTAGTTCAGCAGAGAGCGATAATACAGCAGCCACCAGTGAAATGCCTATGAAAGCCATGTCAGAAAGGCAACAAGAAAGGTGGGATGGGGTAAAGAAACCACTAGGAATACATTCATCCTGTGAATGACAGAAGCTTCCTTTTGGTTAACATTTGCTAGGCCTGATCCCTAGGGGGCAGTCCCCTCCAGATAGTATCTGCCCCCTTGCTCATTCTTGCCCACACACTTACACTTAAAATTTGTTTTTTTCCCTTTTTTTTTTAAATTGAAGTATAGTTGATTTACAGTGTTGTGTTAGTTTCAGGTTACAGCAAAGTGATTCACTTATTTTTATATATATATGTATTCCTTTTCATATTCTTTTTCACTGTAGGTGATTACAAGGTATTGAATATAGTTCCCTGTGCTCTACAGTAGGACCTTGTTGTTTATCTGTTTTATATATAGTAGTGTGTATTTGTTAATCCCAAAATCCCAATTTTTCCCTCAGGCCAGACCTGGAACAGTCTTTAGGACTCCTAGTATCTAGGCAAGAGTGTCCTTCTGTGTCTGAGTCTCTGGCTTCAGGCTGAAACTTGGAGAAAATGAATTATCAAAAGTACTTGAAGTCAATGGAAACTATAAACAAAAGCCAACACAAGTCAGTGGTTCCTGGAGAAACAGTCCCCATTTTGGGAAGACTAGAGATGGAGGTGTTGGTGGGTGGGTGAACTAGCATAAAGTCACGACGAAAACAAGATTTCACAGCCTGAAAGCACATTATCCATCAAGTACCACAGACACACACCCTGTGAGAGCAGGCGTGGACTGTTGCCAATATGCCACAGAATTTAAATTACATACAAGCACTCGGGAAAAGCCACAACAATAAATGACAGTCCTGGTATGTAGTGATTTCACATATCACCTCAAATGTGAAATGTAACTTACTGTGGTTTAGTACATGCTTTAACAAAAGAAGTAGCCAACAGAAAATATCTAAGGTACCGAGTATAGATACCAGCCAGTACATGTTTAAATCAGTTGTTTCATGTCGATTGTAATTTATATCCATCCTTCCTCCTCCCCTCTATGTTAGAATTTGCGCAGAGTCTACAAAGCCTGTTAATAGGAAGCTTGATAAGATTCTTAATGAGACTTTAAGACTAAGCTGCCATTACAGCTACCGAATCCTGGGTTCCTTGTTCTCCATCTTCTATTTTCTTTCTGTTCCCTTGGCATCACCGTTTCCTCATCTGTATTCTTAAAATATTCCCGTTGAGCCCACTAACAAATTGCCAAGCCAGACTGGCAACTTAATTGCATCCTTGAGCCTTAATCTTAATTCTGAAGATTCTTCTTTCTTTTTCCAACATGTCCCCTAAAATTGCTGGTTCAAATATTGTGATGAGCCAGAGATCCTATTTTCCTGTAAGTAAATTACCACACTCCCCGACCCATAGTCGGCCGGCTACAGCAAACCTATATGTTCCCCCTAGGAAATCATCATACTATCTTTATTGGTAATATCTAAACTCACATTGGCGTTTTAGCCATAAATTTAAAATCACTTTTGATTTCTGGGAGAAGGAATTATTCTGAAACCAGTTAACCTCAAAGATTCTGGATTCTACTAATCTCCATAGTCCTGTGAATGAAAAATACTGCAAGCCATATCAGTAAACAAAGAGTGCTGTGGCCATCAAATCATCAGCCACTGCCACCTACTCCCACTTCAACTTTTCCAAGTCCAACGACATTTGGACGTAAAGCTTAAAATACACAGATGATGAGTAAGTTCACTATTTTAAATGACATTAATGAAAATGTTCCATCAAGCCCTTGCCAAGACAGAAGTGAATCAGAACATTTATACTGTAAAATTAATGAAATTAAAGGAAAAAAAACATTTCTTAAATCTTCAAATAGGAGTTAGATGTACTCTAAGCACTTCTTTAGGTGTTCAAGCCTGTTCTAACTCAGATAGGTCTAATAGTTCTAATGCAACGCAACTTGGCAAATATTTCCCAGAACAAGGTGAAATTCATTGGATTTCTTCAAGGTGCTATGTTTTATAAGTCTGGACAATGCTTTCATCAGAGCTTGAATTTCTGGAAAAGAACTGCTCTTGCTAGAACTCTGAGTAGGCGTTAGAACATTCATTCTGGGTAAACTTTTTTACAGTGTAATCTGTCAAAAAATAGCTACAGCAGATACAATATCCGAACTTACACATAATGAGTATTTTTTGGAGCCTCCTAAAAGAACTCTTGCAGGGATCAGCACTAATGAATATTAAACATAAAGGATAAAACTCTTGTAAGTAATCGCTGCCCTTTAAGTACTTTACTTGGTTAAGTAAATCTTTTGTATCTATCAGCTAATTCTCAACTGGATCTTAATTCTTTTCCAATGAGCTGGCTCCCCACTCAGACAGCATGCAGATCACAGCTTGGCTGTGAACCCACGCAGCAAAATTAAGCTGTGCAAATATTAGCCCACAATACGGAGCTGTAGGAAAGACCTTGACTTGTACTGTGGTGCGGAATGGAGCCCAGAAGTCTTTGGTGGGACTGCACCGGTGTATTATACTTCATGTTTGGGTTGATGGGTAAAAAAAGAGAAAAAAAGGAAATAAAGTCTTACAGCAAATTTTGATTCAAATTCTAGAGAGTAGTTACTAACAGGAAAAAATCTACATCCAAAGCCTAACTACAAAGCATAATATTTAGGACTCCAGACACAAAGGAATATTATAAAGGATGCCTTATTAATTTTCAGATATTTTTACCAGTCCTGTAATGAGGAATCTATAATATTAGTTATTGAGAAAGAAAAATAAGCCAGGCTACAGGCCATTCATTCTACCTTACTAGAATCCATGTTAGCTCTCTTTTTTCAGTTTAGGTTTTTTTTTTTTTTTTTTTTTTGCTTCTGTCTAAACCAGAGCCCATCAAAGTATCAACCTTCACTCAACTGATTTTTATCACCAGGCTTGAAAGCAAGATGTATTTATTTATTTTTGCTAGATATTGGTTTCTAGAAAAACGTCTAACGCTAAGTAAATGCTCAGCAAATATATGCTGTAAAGAACTCATAACAAAATGGATATAGATGATATCACATGATCTATACAGAGTTAATGGAGACATAAAAGACTTTCTCCCATGCCATGACTTCTAAGTTGATTTGTGGGCCCTCAATGCTTGAATAATCTGTTTGTGCAGGAACTAAATCTGAATGTGGAGAAAAAGTAAATCCTACACTGGGACTTAATTGACTATTAAGAATTAGGGTTATTTATGAAACAAGCAAACAAACAAAAACCAGCCTGTATGCATCTTGTTAGTACTGCCAAACAATTCATGCAAACCTCTAACAGATTTTTTTTACCGTCCAAATACTACTAACTGGCCTAACATGTAAGTCTTTGCTTTAAAGTCTTTTTGCATCTGTGCCCTTAGAAACTGGTATTATTTATTTAAATTGACAGATGTTTTTGTTTTAATTTAAAATGTAACACAGTTAATGTAGAACACTTGGAATATAAAGATATCTTTGAAAAATTCTAAATCTTTAGTCCTCCATATGCAAGGAAAATATTAGCAATTTAGTTATGATCTTATTATTATTTCTTTAATACATAGAAATGACAAGGCTCACTCACGTCAGAACCCCTCTAGGGAAGCCTCTCTCTAGGGCTTCACTTTTTTGTATTGATAGTCAAAAATACGTAGGAAAAAAAATTCAAGGACATATATCATGTGTTCAAAGTATTTCTGACAGTAGAATCCTTATTGTATTGTACACATTTTGTACTGTTTGAATTATTTAAATGAGATGTGTTTAAGAGAAAACACTTTAAAAGAGTTAAACAGTAACTTAAAATGAGGGTAATACCACCTAAAAATGTAAAAGTATTATACAGTCTAACATTATTTTCTCTTTTACTACTAGGATATCCAAAACTCATTCTATATTGAATTGTAGTAGCTAACCTAGAATGAAACTCATAAGGAAACTTGTGGGGTTTTTAAAATATTATTCTCATTATCACCTTTACATTAAATTTGGACACTTCTTACTTTATTTTTTAATTGTAATTTGCTTCAACTTTTTTTTGTTGTTTTTCAAATTTTTGTTTGGAGAAATAGATGACTATAAACTAATTAAAATACAAAACCAGAAAAAAATCTAACTTAGCTATCAAAACTCAGACGAACCAACCCATACGATATTTAAGACCTTATGAAGAAAGTTGCTTTAAGTATCAAGGCCTATTACCCCAGAAGATGCCAACCCCAAAATTAAAATCATATTTCACCAATTTCAGTAAGCCACGTTCACAGGCACTTGTCCCACCTGCTCTTTTCAGAATGTCTTTCTTCTGCAAAATTTCCCCCACCATCCACCCATGCCATCCAGAAGTCCCCAGGGAATGTTGCACATGAGCTGAGAAGCCAGCAACATTATGACAATATGCCTCCCTTTGGAGGTGTTCTTCCCTTTGGCACAAAGGCTAAATGGAAGCTCCTCCACACTCCCCAGTGCCAGCAGTTGCAGGGTGTTCCTTCCTTAGGTGAGCAGCCTACCTTCCCACCTCCTTTTCCTCCCGGTGCTCCTTCTTCTGTTTTTGCACTTCTGTTGAATTCCACCATTCCTTTGGGTGCTCCGGCTTCCTCTGGTGACTATACCACTTCCCTGAATTTCCTTCTGTCCCCTGCTGCCAGCCACAGCTGCCACCTCCACTGGCTTGACCAGCAACTTCTTTGTCCATTGGTTCAAGTCTCACCTGCCCGCTGAGTCCTGTGTTCAGTGCTGCACTGCGCTCCGTAGTGGAGACTAGAGAGGACCCCTCTCCCATTTAGGGTTATACTCTGTTAGAGGAGAGACAAAGAAATGCGCTTGTGACCTGATGGCCAGTTTACAGGAACACAATATTTCCTCTTTTTAATTACAGAGTGTCTCCTCTGGGGAATGTAGATATGAAGGAAGAATTGAGGGACTGCAACAGGAGATAAATACTGGGCTCTATGCAGCCTGTTCCCCACTTAGGCCCAAGGATTTGATATTGATTTCACTAGTTGTCTGACATCCTCTTCCCTGAGCATCAATTCTCTTCCAGCAGAAGCCCCATTCTGCCATGCAATTAAGCCTCAGGGAGAATGCCCATTAATTTCGCAGATACCACCAGAACTGTCAGAATTCCAAGGGTGTACCTGGCTTAGGCTCAAGCCAAAAACTCCATTAGAGATACAAATAAATGCCTTGAATAAATAAGGAGCAATCCCATATCTTTGAGTGGGAAACTAAATATTATTCACAAGATCAATTTTTTTCTAAATTAAGTAATAGCTTTAATCCATCAAGTGTTACCAGCATGGCAAACATAAAATAAAGTTATAGTACGTTTAATATTTAAGTTAATATGACTCTGATCCCTATCTGCTCATCATGAAGTTACATAGTTACATGGTTGAGACCAAACTTTTCAGCCTGAATCTGAGCCAGGTACACCTCTGGAATTCTGACTGGTCTGGTAATGTGCCTTGATTATCTTCCCAAGAAGGATCTGGTCCCTAATTTTAATTAAACCAGATTAATAGGGGGGAAATATTCCCTTTATTCATAAACTTCTTATATGTTTTGGCTCATAAACTTATTTACAATTATATATTATAATGCATAATTATTAGTTATGTAATTATTGGCCACTAAGATTATGCCATTATCAGCAAAAGTAAATAATTCTTCCATTAAGTTGCTGCGTTTAATTTACTCACATGGCACTGGCCACATTTATTCTTTAAACTTCTTGGGAGTTTCCCTGAAATTATTTGTGATATGATTGACATGACATTGTATTAGTTTTAGGTGTGCAGCATGATTTGATATATGTATCCTGTAATTTAACTTATTTAACTACCTGTCTTCTTGTGTCCTATGGTACCTCTTAGTTAATCAGTTCAAAGATAGTCATCAACAAATGAAGGTTACAAAGCCAACCTGTTGAGAAGGGAAAATGTGAGTGGATAATAATCTGACTCTGAAAAGACTTTTAATAATCAACATATTCAAAAGTCAAAGAAGAAACAACATTTCAGTGAAGTGAAACTTGCTTTAGCTTAATTGGAAGCCTCAGGGTAAACCTTTAGTATTTTTGGAAACACTCTAAACTGAGTAGAATTCTAAAACATTACCAAGCTAGTTTAAATGTTTTAAAATGCCAGGAGGGAGGGGATAGAGTGGTCTTAAAAGTTTTTATAGATGGGTGGTTGATCTTTTCTAATAATTCATTAGAAAAATATGCTCAATCTTTCATGGTAGGAAAATGCCAGTAAAAAGAGAACCATCAGCTGCTCAGTTTTATGTTTAAATAGGAAAGAGTCTAATTGACTGCAGAATAAAAGATAGCATGCATAACCTTTTAAAAAATTATCAAAAGCATTGTCCTTGATATTAGCCTGACATTATTGCCTTTGATTAGTCAAAAATAACGTTGTGGACTTCCATAGCACTTTTCTTCATAGGAACCAGAGAACTTGCCTTAAAAAAACGCCAGTCTCCCACTATATAAGGATGAAGGTGGAAGGGACTTGCATTCTTGCTAATGAATAGAACTGCTGTCTTTAAAACAAAAACAAAAACAAAAACTAACAAGTCCACCTGTGGCCCACACTCCTCGGCCATCTCTATTCCCCCTCCTTCCTGTACCCACCTCATGACAAGTGATGGCCCTCCACACCCAGCTCAGTGTCTCTTAACAGGCCAGAGGAAAGCACCAAATCCAGCCACAAATGGCCACGATCAGGAAGCCATGTTAGCCTGCAGCTTTCTGCACCCTGGAAACCAAAGAAACTCCTCTTAGGCAGGAACAAGGACTCTCAAGGCATGTTGGTTCTTTCTTCCATCATTTCTCCATTTATTCAGCTAACATCTGCTGAACCCCTACTATGTATAAGGCTCTGTAATAAGTACCAGAAAATCAACACTGAGCGAGATCCACGAGGGCCCTGCCCTCATGAAGCTAACATTCTAGCTGGGGAGATCGGTATTAACTAATGAATTACCTAATTGTTAAAGTAAAATTGTGAAATATATTATGAAGGAGAAACAGTGGGTGCTGTGGAAGCAGAGATGGATGAATCTGACTGGAGGGTCAGAGATAGCTTCCTGGAGACATGTGATCTGGGCTCTGGAATAGCAGCAAGAATTAACTAGGCTAAAATAGGAGGAAGGATATTCTAGGAAGGCCACAGATTGTTCCAAGATCCTGAAGTGGACAGAAAAACAATATTGATTATTGTTGTATTTTGAGGAAGACCATGTGGAAGTATTTCATAAAAGGTAAAACACGGAAAAAAAAAAAGGTTAGTGATTACTTCTCCTGGTTATTACTACTGTTGTTATTGTCTGGTTTTAGTGGAGAATCGGGGCTGTATTTTTCTCTCACTGCTTTTAACAGTAAGTTAGATCACCCTTTTCTACATCTTGGCAATATCGTGAACAGGCACAGTAATTATTTAGAAAATTACAATTTAAGATTAAATCACACTTTCAGTACCATATCTAATTCAGGGTCTACTCCCACAATGCCACCCCTATGCTCTTATGCCCCCCTCCCCCTGCTCAGGCCAGATCTGTGGCTTGAGAAGGTTTGTTGGTCTTTTATTCTTCCTCGCTTACTTGATGTGGTACTGGCACTGTCGGGGTCATGGGGATGGAAGAGAGTTGGAGGACAAGGATATTTAGGTGCAGAGAGAGAGAGAGAGAGAGAGAGAGAAAGAGAGAGAGAGAGTTAAAGGAAAAAGTCAAAGTCTTACTTGTCTAGGGCTGTTATAATCTACCTGTGTCCTCAGTGATGACAGGTTCTAAATGTAGGCTCTTTCCTAGAGAACATTGAGGTTTGTCTGAAGACCCCCTCTTGGACCTCTACAGGGCACCATTCCCTCACACAGGTGATAACCTTTCCTGCTGACCTCTCATGACCCCTCTCAGCTCTGCACCTTCCACTCTCATCTCGGTGAACACAGACTCAACTAAGACCTTCACACCCCATGAACCATCTCCTTCAACAGGGTCCTGTCAAGATGGCATAGTGGCTATTTTCAGTGGATTTACTTGACCCATAGAAATTTGCATTCGTGCTGTTGATATCAAAGTGCCCTCTTTTCTCCTCCCTCTGTAATGGACAGCTCCAACCTACCTCAGACTTCAAAATCCCGACCAAATGCAGGCAACAGTCTCTCTGTCAGTATACCTCCCCAAATGCTCTAAAGTTCAGGGTAGCCTAAGGTATAACAATGCATTTATGCAGTTCAGTAAATATCCAGCTAGGGAATAAAATTCCATTCTCTTCTCTTGAGGGGGGAAAAAACAACAGCACAAACAAAACAACATCAAAATTTTTAAAAACCTCTTTAGAAAGCCCCTCATCTTGTCTTAAGGGAGGGAAGAATATGACAAAGCAAACTTCCTCTTTAAATTTCCTATGTTCTCTTAAATAGGCTGAAGTAATGGACACAAAGCACTGGGAAACAATGGGAAAAGGACCATTTTACATTCTATCACAGAAATGTCAGTTATTCTTATTTGTTGTTTTCTTTTTCTTCTCATTATCATCATCATTTTTACTATTGTTGTGTTTATTATTTAGGGAACACTAAGGCACAAATATTGTGAAATTAAATTCTTTCCCACTGAAAATTGTATAGTGGATGCTGCCTAGAGGGCCCTACCCCAGCCTCTGGGAGTATTTCCAGCAGAGAGCCCTTAGTTGTCCACACACTTTGGAACTTGTATTGACTGAGGAGAGTCACCTCACCCAGAGTCACATCACATTCCCCATTGGGTAGTCTTCAACCAGTTACTGGTTGATACGGAGATATAAAGCCTGGTCCTCTTCCCTTACTTGGAAGAACTTGAAAGAGATACCTCAGTTCCACAGCTCCTCATGGGTCGGCTGAGGCATTCACTGAGATGACATTGTAGCCCAGCTTCTTCCTCAGTCCAGGCCTCCTTCACCCCATTCCATCCACATGGGTAGATCCCAAGACCACTCCTCACACAATGTCTGCACACTAATCTCCATCTCAAGATCTCTTTCTGAGAGCATCCAACCTGTGACAGACCATGAATAAGTAAAGAATAACCACTATTTCCACCTCTATTAAACATGCTGCTAAGGTCCTAGAACAATGCAAAGACAAGAAAAAGGAATAAAAGATGTAAAGATTGCAAAGGAGAAAATAAAATTGTCATTATTTACAGACAATGTGATTGTAAAGAGAAAATCCTCAATAACCTACAAATAAAGTATTAGACTCAATAAAAAAAAAACTTTAGCAAGATTCCTGGATAGTATAATTTTTATATTCCAACCAAAAAATTCAATTTGAGTCTTTCAAAATATGCCATTTACCAGAATATAAAAATAATCTAAGAATAAATCAAATCAATGATTTTAAGGTAATCATTCAAAAAAAAAGTATTATTGAGAGTAATTAAAGACGACCTAAGTGAACAGAAAGATAAACCACAATTATGAATTGGAAGACTCGATACTTTACAAAGATGTCAATTCTCTTCTAATTATTATAAATTCAGTGCAGTGTCAATTGCATCAATCAGTAATTATCATGATAAAGCTGTGTAACAAGCCATCCCCAAACTCAGTATCACATGACAATAGTCATTTATTTCCCTTCCAGGGATCTATGGATTAGTGCTTGATCTAGGTGAGGTTCAGCTGGATCCACATTGGCTCTAGAAGAGAGTTAGACCAGGCCTGTTTCGTCTGTCTTTCATTGCTAGAATGAACACCTTTGAGTACTTTTCTGTTTGTGTATTATAACAATGGAAATTAAAAATTTTTTAATTTTTATGATATTGAACTATAAAGTCCAGAAAAGGTTTTAAAGTTTAACAAATAGATTATATTAAAAAAAATTATAGGAGCAAGTATAGAACTTTTCCTATAAGCATTCAAAACCCTGAAATTAATTTTTAAGGATAATTACTCTTTATTAGACTATCTCTATAAATCCATAGCAGATTCCTAGGTTTCTTTTATGTCCACTAGCAAATATAATGAATTTTTATTTAAGGAAAAAATTAAAATTTTTATTACATTTATTAATTAACTTTTATTGAATTCTTACTTTATACCAGGCCTGGAGATAGTCAGCATTGTGGGTGACACTGTTTTATGGAATAGAGAGGGTACTTTCTCTCAAGAATCTAACAATTAGGTTGAGAAAAATAAAACAAAATGTTCAGAATAACTAGTTTGAGTGAGAAGAGGACTGTTTCCATCTGAATAAGGGAATATTTCTTACAAATACTTTATTTGAAATATCCATGAAAAATACCTACAGATTTGAAATGCCACTGCCTCACTGTTACATTTTCACATTGAAATTACTTTTAATGTGAATATAGCTGTCTTCTGAAATTTTTTTATAACCAGAGTAAACATGCTAATAATGTTTTGCTTTTTCACATCTCACTTATGAATTTTTCATATATGTATCAGCATATTCTACATTTTTGACTCTTTAATGGCAATATAGTGTTTACTCTTATCTGTTGATCACTCAGTTATGTTCACAATTTTTCAGGCTTGATTTATTTCCAAATGTTTAGTGTTAAAACTTTTCCATCTTCAAAAGTATGTATATGTGTGTGTATTCTCATTTTGGGTTATTTTCTCAGAGTGTATTTTTAAAATGTTTATTTTCAAGAGATTTAGATTTACCAAAAATTGTGAGGCTAGCACAAGAAATGTGATTTATTTCATGTGTATGCAAACCTTTTCTCACCGTGCAGGGGACCCTAGAGGGTGAGTACACTCTCCAAAAGGGTTCTCCATCCTGGAATCCATTGCCTTCAGAGATCCATGAAATTGCTAAAATCCTGAATCACCATGTGAAACTCAGATTTATTGCTACACTTGAGGCTTGAATCTTCCAGCTCATCCAAATAAGTTTTTCGTCCCTGCATATGTTGTAAGTGACCATATTTTTGGAATAACTTAAGTCGATGGTAAGAATGATTTTTAAAAATGACACAGGAACTCCATTTACTGAGAACCTAAGTGTCAGGCACTGTATTTAGACACATTACATATGTTATGTCATTTAATCCCAACAATAATCCTAATGGATTAAACCTAATGGAAGTAATGGAACTCTATTTATAAGGAAGAGAGTTCAGAGTATCTGGTTCAAAGTATCAAAGGAGTCATTGAATTCCTTGAGATTGTTTAGCTGCAAATCACACCACAGTTCTACTCCAAACTAAATAAAGCTTGAATCCAGGTCACAGTCAATAACTGTCTTTCATAATTTGTTAAACATATGTGCTATACCCAAGGGAAAAAAAAAACAGACTAAAATTATTGGACTTCTACTGTGGGTCAAATTTGTTGAAAACCTACCTTTATTTGTAGCCTAAATATGCCAATAAATTTAAAGGCACATGCAATTTTTAACCAGAGGACAGCTAATTTGCACACTTCACATGTTTTGTTTTTCTCAACAAAGACTAATCTGGTCATAAATATTTTATGAAACCTTCATGTGTTGTAGCAGAGTTTAATTTTCATACATACTAGAATTCAGCTGGGACAAAGCATTGTAATATCTGGGCTTTATATTTACAAAAGCCATTCGATGACGAATCAACATTAAAATGGGCTTTAACATTTCCTGGGATGGCAGCGGTGATCTGTAGGGTAACTAAGGACCTAAGTTAGCAAGGAAAACAGTATCTTGTTCCTTTCATGTCTTTTAAGTCCATGCTTAGTTTTCCTAAATTTCGTATTTGAAAAACATCCATATGTTTTTTTTGGAGATTTTACTTTTAAACGCTCCCGTTTTATTTCTTTCTTAGCATTTATTTTAGTGAAGGCATATCTTGGCCACTTAAAAACTTTCAATTAAATAACTGCAAACAAATCTTTGGTATGCCAGAGAGAAAAAAATAGATTTCACAATTGGTTATGAAGCCCCATATCTGTCTTTTTAAGGGACTGATTAGGAAAAGACATATTCTTCTCTCTCTTTTGATCTAAAAAGGGTTTAAAGAAGTAAACAAAGCACAAAAGCTAGAACTGGTCTGATGGGAGCATTCAGAACCAAAAGCACTTCTCCCCTTAGGTGCTGAGCACCAGGAGTCAGGCAGAGTCCCGAGTATATTGTGAGAAACCGTGCGTTTTATGATAGAGACTGGAAAGTGTAAGAACAGGTGGCGTGAGTGAGAAGATTCTGCTTAATAGAAGAGGAGGAGACTCCTGAGAATTTGGGGTGCCATATGTTAATAACATTTGCCGTGGTCTTCGTATTTGTATCTCTTTAAAAGTAGAGAATATGAATGAATATTATTCCTTTTTGGGTCCAGAGACTATAATAAGAAGGACACTGCTCCTGGATTAATTTAGGGGTGATAGCTTAATAAGCCTTACATATGTATCAAGAAAATTCTCTAACTTGAGTTTATAAGTTAAAATTTAAGGAGGAAGGATGTAGCTCAGTGGTAGAATGTGTGCTTGGCATGCACAAGGTCCTGGTTTCAATCCCCAGTACCTCTGTTAAAAAATAAATAAATAAACCTAATCCCCCCCCCCAAAAAAATAAAATTGCACAAAAAATAAAATGTTCTAAAATTTTTTTAATTTAAAAACATATTTCCATGTCAATAATTATAAATCTTTATCACTTGTATATGCTGCAAAGTATTCTATAGTGTGAATGGAACATACTTATCATTCCTCTATTTCTGGTCTGATAGGCTCTTTCTAGATTTTCATTATTGTCAACACAATGACAAGTTATATAACTCTGAACATCTATCTTCCTATTCCTTTGAAAACCTGGTGAGTCAAAGATCTTGAATATTTTTAAGCTTTTGGATATACATTCCAAATTGTCCTCCATGGAAGTCTGTAACAATTTATACCATCAACAGCAGCATATGGAGGTCCTATTTTCTTACTTGGCGTATTTCTGTGACATAAATTAATGTGTAAATACATGATTATCCAGGATTTTTATCTAAAATGAGAGTGAAGCTTCACCATTCTTCCAACCTCCCATCCAAGCTGACATCCAGGAAATATAAATTGCCTGGGTTTGCTCAAATATGAATGGATTGTCTTTAATATGTGCCACTCAAATTACTTCCTTAGATGTAGGCAGTTCGCAGAGTCTATTTGAATCTTCTTGTCAATACCCAGACAGTACTCAGAAGAGCACAGTTCTGAACTTACCCTTGCAAGATGTCTTAGAAGTGTCTGTTCTCAGCTGCAGCATCCCTTCCTCCTTTGATCTGCAGGATTCCTAAACCTGTTTTGGCATAAAATGTGTCATGTGGTATGGATAGCTGAACATTGTCATGGGAATTCTGAAAATTAAAATTAAAGGGGCACAAAGCATAGAATAGTTTGCAAATATGTATTTCATCTAGAAGCTGGGCTTTGACACAAGTGTAACCTCAGCTGATGTTCTGGTAATTAAGCCTGTATTTTCTTATTTTCACCCCTTACCTCAAATTTTCTACAGATCTCCTTACTAGTAAACAAGAGTATCTCTGAGCATGTTTATTTTGGTAAAGTTTTCTTAAAAAAAAAAAAAAAAAGTCTTCTTTTCAACTGTAGGATTTCCCCAGTGTGTGGATTTTCTGGTGGATTTCTGCCATCTGGGTGATAGTTGAGACCTTTCCACAATACTGGGAAAACAAAGTAGAAACTGAAAATAAACTCTGCCGAAAGGTCAGGACCCAATAATAAAGAAATGAGAGTAAGCAGTCAAGGTAAAAAACAAATACAAAATAGAATACCCCATAATCGTACGTTAGTTCTTGCATTTTCTTTCTTAGCCAAATAAGAAATTACTGAACGAAAACGGCATAGAACAAGGGCAATCTTATGATGTTTTATAAATTAAGAAGTGAAATTTTAACAGCACCGAACGCTCTGGCCACAGATAAGGAACAATAAGGAACTGAAGTTGCCCTTGTCTTTTTTTAGTCCCTTAACCATGTGAGGGACCATGGGCGAAGCAAGGTGGAGAAAGACAAACCCTAATCCACAGAGTCTGGAATCTGCCTCTTAGAAATTCAAGATGATTTACAGCTAATTTTACCTGTCTTAAAACCTCTCCACAGAGGAATCACACAGATCTCTAGGCAATTTCATGCTCACTACAGAGATGAGAAAGCTAAAACACTTAAAAAAAAAAAAAATACAATCAATCAGGGAGAGAATTGGTCACAAAACCCTGCTTTTCTTTTCTCCTCCAAGGGTCTCTGATAATTTGGAATCTGGAGTTTTTCTTTACTGAGAAAAATAAGAAAAGAGAACCTGTAGGAATATTTGCACCTACCTAAGTCTCCAGTTTAAATGAAATCATTATCTCAGAGGGTGTTATTCAATATTTTTCTTAGTTGGAAATATTTTTTCTATTTTTTTCTTTCTTTTGTTTGTGTAAATCCTTGGGTTTTTTTCCCCCCCCGACCCCAAATCTTTAAGGAATTAAAGAACTTACTTGAAGTGCACAAACGAATTGAGATTTCCTAGAAAATAGAATTTTAAAAAATATTTATTGAAGTCGTGATTCATAGTCTCCAGAGCCTGACATAACTGCCCCCCGCCTGGCCCTTTGAACTCATCTCCCCCTACTCTTTCCCTTTTCTGCTCCAGATAGGTCTCCAAGCCTTCAATTCTCCACACTCCTTCCTGCTTCAGGCTTTTAGCCATCCTGTTCTGTCTGCTCAGAGGACTGTGTCCCCAGTTCACATGGCTGTCTCTTTCTTGTCATTTAGATTTGAGCTCAAATGTTCCATTTTTAGAAAGTTTACTTTGTCATTCTCTGGTCAAATGATAATTTTCAAAAAAAAAGTTAAAATCAGGACTCTCAAACTAATGCTGAATTAGTATTAAAATGTTTAACTCATTAATAAGAAAATAATTAAGATGATAAGGCTTGCTTTTTCCAAGGGGAATTTGTGGAATAAATGTGCGTATATCATCCAAAAAGGTATAATGAAGTGAATTTGCTATGTTAGACACAAAACTGGTTATATCCTATAGGACAATGAAACCATGAAATTTAGGGTTACATTCTCTGCCAGATAGAACCCCATGGGTATTTCAATTGGACAATTGTCTTCATGTTAATATGTAACTTTGCAGAGTCTGGACCCTAATCACTAGTAAATACCAAGTCAAACAAAGTTATATTCTTTCTTACCCTGTACCCTGAGCCCTCAAAACAATGCCTGACATATAGTAAGTGCTCAAAAGAGATTTGGGGGGATGGGGGTGATAGGGTGAACAACAATGTTTTAGTGAAAGCAGCTAATGCATGGAAATTAGAAAGCAGAGGAAACTGAGTGGTTGCAAAGCGAAACCATGAACAAAGAAGACAGAAAAATAGAAGGTAATAAATAATGGTGCTGAATAATATACATACTCTGTGTTTCAGAAGGACTGTCAGGATGGTAACATCCACAAAAAAGTGTAACTTCCAACTACTGAAAGTTTGACAAATACACTGGAAATATTTATGGCTAAATTTGATGCTAAGAAAGCGCTATAAAGATAGAACCCTTCTTAAACAGCATTTAGGAAGAAGTATAAAGTATGTTTTAATGTTCCTGTTACAGAATTTTACTATGGTGTGTTATGTTTATTCTAAGAGAAAATTATAGGTGAAAATATGAATGGACACTTGAAATTTACTTAAAGGAGAAAACCATTTTATTAAGTACCTACTGTGTTTACAGACTATCTCTCACTGTAATTTATGACATCTGGCCTCTGCTCTTCATGAAAACCCCTTTCTCCTAGTTTGATGAGTGGTAGATAGATCTGTTATTTACATATTTGAAAGGCATGGCATTAGCCTATGGTGGAACAAAAGAGGAGTTAGCACTTCTTTTCTGTTTTTTTTTTTAATTTTTATTTTTGCCTGAGTCTTATTAACTCACTAGTGTATTGAAGATGCGATAGCAATCCCCCAAAACATTGAGAATTGACTCACTCGCTCTCCCAGTGAAGTGATGACATTTTCCCCAGTAGTGTTTCCCTCTCTATTGTTTTCTCTGCACTTGGCTCTTATCATCCCAAAAGTTAACTCACGGATGTCTGAAAACAGACCAGGGGAAAAGAGGGGGGATTTTGTAAGACGTATAATTCTTTAAGGAATTTTTCAGCCTTTACCCCCAAACAGAATTAAACAAAGAGAGGAGGAAATATTAGATTGATAAGCCTGTTTTAAGTTGAGGGGTAAGTAAGAAGTAAACACATTTTATCCAATTCAAAATTCTTAACAATGAAACACTGTGTGTGTATGTGTAGAAATAAACGAGAAGCTTGATGGTGTTATTACTTCAATTCCTGCTTAGTTTTATAAACTTAAAAACTGAGTTAAACATTATTTAACTCCTCTGAAACTTTGGTTGGCTTTGGGTTTGTAGGAAGAAGACTCAAACGATAAGGAACAGCTGCAGTGGAAGAATTTGCGTTCCTTTCCATGCAATTATGATAAATATTTTTTTTTCTAATTAGGGGAGCAGTTAGTCAATGTTAAGCTCTTCCACTGAACTTTCATTTCCAATAAAAAGAAAACATAAAACAAATAATTACTAGAGGGCTTGGGAATTTTTATGGTGCTTAATCATTGACATGACATTTCTGTGAAAAATGGTTAGTTTATTTTTGAGGAACTGAAAAGCTTTTTATAGAATCTCAAAATCTTCCACAAATAAAAAAAAAGAAAAAGCAAGTGGCAGACAAATTGTACCAGTATGACTTTTATGTAAAGTTTGAAGACATGCAAAACTAAACAGTATTTTTAAGGGATACTTGCATAAGTAGTGAAATTATTGAGAAAAACAAAGAAACGTCATCACAAAATTCAGGATAACTATCTCAATTAGCTTTTAAAAATGCCTTATATTCCTGTTTCCATTGTTTTGCTTCTATTATTATGGTACACTAATAACCCTAAAATTCCTTATGTAGAAATAGTTAAAAATGTCAAATAGAATGTTTTTTAATTGATGGACTAATAGCTTAAAAAGTTGAGCCTGTGCTCTGCATCCAGGAACAAAATAGAAGCAGAAAACCCCAGAGGTATGAAAGACTGAGTGTGCAGCCCAACCCGAGGACATCAGTGGGGTTCACACAGGTAGCCTGGAGCATGAGACACCTGAGCAGAGCAAGATAAAACGTTGGAACCCATCCCACGTAAAGCTGAGACTTTAGTAATATTACGTGTATAAAGCAAAATGATCTATTCAAAAACAATTCTAACCATGGTAGACTAAAAAGAAAACTGTCTAATCTCTGTGTTTCAGTTAACAGAAAAAAGTCTACACGATTTAGCAAGGACAAACCAGCCCACATGCCTAGAATCACATGTCCATGTGGTCTGAAAACATTCCAAGAAGTATCTTATTAAATAGTAGTGGATGACACAGTAGCGTCAGCACCCTAGCAAAAATAAATGCTTATTCAGTCTCAATCCAGTCCCCACAGAATAACAGCAATCAAGGATTTATAATTACCAACACACACACACAATAGAACAACAGTAGGAATCAAGAGCCACAACACAGCAAAACCAAAGACTTCAAATACTGAAATCATTAGATACTGAATATAAAATAAATATATGTTTACTATGTTTAAAGATATAAAAGAAATTAAAAAAAAGAGACGTTAGGAGAAAGAGACTATCAAAAATGTCCAAATACATTTGAAAAAGTGGAACTCTTATAAATAGATAACAATTAAAATAGATGGATTCAATGGCAGATTAAGCCAACCTAAAAAGAGAACTAATGACATGGAAAACAGACCTGATGGCATAATGTAATATGTACTGTGGGGGAAAGAAAGACAAGAAAAAGCAGAGCAGGGAAGGGAGGCGCAGGAGTACAGGTGGAGGAAGGGAAGCCGGGTGCTATTTTGAGAGCAACCAGAGTAGGTGTCGCTGAGAAAAAGGTGAGGAGCGAGCCAGATGGATAATGGTGTTCCAGGCAGAAGGAACAGCCGTTAGTTGAAAGATGAACCAAATCAGAGCAGTCACAGTACACAGAAATGAATGAATGCTGGGGATAAAACAAAGATCCTATGAGCTTCCAGAGAAAGAAAAAATATGGTCCCAAAGTTTATTTTCAGACTTTCAAGTCTCAAAAATTTACCTCCCTTGCTCCCTTCCCTTGAAAACCTTTGGGAAATATAGTCTACCAAAATAAGGAAATAAACCAAGAAAGAGGAAGTCCTGGCATAGAACAGTGCTGATCCAACAGAGGAGCATGATGCGGGGAATCCCAAGGATGGCGCAGAAGAAAGGTTCCCCCGTGGGGGCTGTGCACTAGGCACAAAGAACACCCAGTGTGGTTGGGGGTAGGTTTGACAACTCTGACAGGGACTTCTGAGAGAATACCAGACATGCCTGGCTCCTAAGAAGAGATCTAGGAAACTGAGAAAAGGTCTACAGCTAGACTTTTAAGTACATGGGGAAAAACAGCAAATGAAAAGCCAGAAGGCACACAGCAGTCCTAGGGAAACAACAAACTGTATAGAAAAGAGTGTCAGTCGTGGCTCCCCACCTGCCTCGGTTGTAAATGAGGCTCTCTGAGGATGCAAATCCTGCTAATATGATGTGGAGTAATCCTTGGGGACTGAGGGAGGACAGCATGGAGACTGGATGTGCAGTCAAGAGATAATGCCTGAGACTGAAAAATCAGAAAGTAGTAACAAAGGGATGTTATTTAGAAAAGAAGTTATCATTACCAAATTACCAAAATCAATCACCTGACAGAGGTAGACATGCACGCAGAGGGTGAAGGTTGTAGAGACAATGGAGAAGAGGAAGGCGTACTGCCACTTTTCTTAACGAAACTCTGAGTCTGTTAGTGCTTTTATTAACAAAATATGAGATCCCTATATATAAAAGCAAATTTTCTAGTAGCCACATTTCAGAAAAAGTCAAAAGAAACAAGTAGAATTGTCATATTATGTTTTATTTAACCAAATCTATCCAAAATACTTCAAGCAGTAATCATTACCAAAAAATTTATTTAAAAGGTATTTAACTTCCTTTTTTTTTTTTTTTTTCATACTAAGTCTGAAATCCAGGGTGTATTTTATCCTTGTAGCACATCTAAATTAGGACTGGCCGCATTTCAAGTGCTCAAGAGCCACTCAAGGCTAGAACTACCTTATGCAACATTCTAACTCTGAACTGTACGCATGCATAATTTTGATAAGTTTTTTAAAATTTGTAAAGCACTGATATGGACAGTTTGTCCAGTCATTTTGTGAATGCAGAATGCAATAATGCCATCAAAACAAGGGGCCAGATCATTGAAAAGACCAGGAAAAATTGAATTTTTGTGAGCAAACCTCATGAAAAAGTGAAATTGTGGATTTTTCATTCCCCATCAGAGCAGGCGATCTCATCACTCCTATGAACTACTCTTTATATATTACATTTCACATATGTTTACAATCCATTCCCTTTCCCTTAGAGGTGAAGAAACCAATTCAGATAAGTGATTTGCCCAAATTTAATCAGTTAATAAGCAGCAAAGCTGGATTCAAATTCAGACAGTCTGACACTGCCAACCACAATCTTCACCACCGTGCACTGCATCACCATCTCAACATGTGGGTGATTTTCATTAAAGATGATACATGTCTAAGTAAGTGTATTACTCACTGTGATCTGAATGTAACGTTTACTCGCATAGCAGTGAAAAGACCATCAAGGTAATTCTACTTCTTGGTGAAGAAATTCAGAGGAAATATCCCTACTTTGACCATTTGGAGTAATTTGTGACTTTTTGTTTTGTTTTGGGAAGAAAGTAATTTAAGATTGATTGACTGATTGATTGAAATGGATGTACTGGGGATTGAACCCTCCCCCTACTTTTTTCTGTTTTGTATTTTTGTAATTTGTGACTTCGAGTGAAGTAATTTGGTTTCAAACTATACAGCCATCAAAATAAGTTTGAAACAGAAGAATTATATTTCTCAACAAACTGTCAGTGCCTTTCAGGAGTTATGCAGTTAGATGGAGTTTTTACAACTAATGAATCCAATTTAACAATAGATTCAACTATATTGACTTTCTGTGACTGTGTAATAAATAGCCCAGAAATGCATATGGCTTAAAACTACAAACACTTGTTATCTCACAGTTGTTCTGTGTGAGTCAGAATCAAGATGCAGCTTAACTGGGTGCAGTCAAGGTTTTGGCCAGGACTGTGGGCATCTCAAGGCTGCACAGAGGAGGCTATGCTTGCAAGCCTACTTGTGGCTGTTGAGGGTCTAAGGGCCTCTCTGACTGTTGGCCAGAGGCATCAGCTCCTTGCTGCATGGGCCCCATCTTTCAGCTACTTGTGACATGTTAACTTGCCTCCCCCAGAATGAGGGCTCTGAGGGGTAGGGCCAGACAAGCAAGCCAGGAGTCACGGCCTTTCTGTAAGCTAATCTCAGAAGTGACATCCCATCACTTCTGCTGTATTCTGTTCACTAAACGCAGGTCACTAGATCCAGCCCACAGTCAAAGAGAGGAGATCACAAAGGGCATGTATACCAGGAGGCAGAGATCAGTAGGGCCAGTCTAGAGACTGCCAACCACAATGATAAGTACTTAATTCAACACTCATGAAAAGATGCAACTCCTTTCCAACATTCATTCATCCATGAGTAATCACTGGGCGCCTACTTTGTGCCAGGCTCTAGAAATCTGGGGAGCCAAACATATTCTCATGGCCTTCCCAAAACCTACAGTCTAATAACTTCAAAATTAAACACCTAAATGATTTTGATCAAAATGAATAAAATGTTTTAAACATCAAGAAAACCGTTCAAGAGCTTCTAACTGCCCTGTCTTAACTGCTGTGCTTATAAAGCAAACACCAGTGACCTTTTAGTAAAGCTGAAGAGTCACCTGGTCTTCCTAGGTCATAACTCTCTTATCCCCTCGCTTGTTTACAGACTTCCCAGCTCAGTGAGAGCCTGAGTGCTCTACTTTAATTTCTGTACTGACAATACAGCGTAAGTCCTGCAAATCAGACGTTTAACCTCGCACAGTGGTGGAAAGAAAAGCTGCTCAAGAATTTAGCCCCTTGACTGTCCCTCTAAACCATAAACTAACAGAAAATCTGTGAGGTCAGCAAAGCTCAATTCAGATCTCATGACCACTTTTTGTCCTCTAACCAAAAACTTAAGAAGTTTTTGACAAGCGCTGAAACAGGATGATTCAGTGATTGCAAAATAGATAAACACATGGTCAGCAATTGAAGGAGGCTGCAAATTTTATTTCTAGAGCTCTTGAAGTTCCTTCTGCTATCTTTATCAGGCTCTCCCCTCAGTGAATACTTCATATGGTGCCAAGTGTCCATATTCTTACACTCTTGATGTTTCTCAAGAGAGCTCACTAGTAAGTTTTATTGTCGTATTAGAAATCGTAACATCTTCAGATTTTTAAAGTCACCAGTTTGAGTAGATACACACACAGTAGCTTCTTATACGCACGCACACACACACAGCCCCCACTCCTTGTCACCCAGTAGAGGTCGCATCAGGCCAAGGAAGTTCCAACGTATGTCTTCAATGTCTCACTTCTGTCTTATTCATTAACAAAAGCAAAACTAATAACTAATATTCGTGTACGATCTACTCATTCATTAACTGCACTCGTAGGCTGGCTACAGATACAAGAGTTTGGTCACAGTCCGTGAGGCATTCCATGAGAATCAATTGGCCATATGGAATCTACGGTAACGAATAGCATATGTTTTACTGTTATTAGTGAAAAGTGGCTTCCCGCCTTTGGATGGCACACCCACACATTTCGAAGCTGATTGTTTAACACTTACCAGCACACTGCTGAGTTGTGCTGGCCTGAGTAATGCTCACCCAGGTCAAAACTTCCCTAGCAGATACTGTTGATACACCTGCTCAAAAGAACCCCTGCTCTGTGTATCCAAATCAGCACAGGTAAGTCCAAAACAAGGAGAGGATGGTCAAAGCTCATATTTTAAGCCCAGCATCAACTTTTCTGTTTGGCTGCATGCCTTTTAGGACTAGCTGCTTAAAAATCAAATTCTTTTACAACGTCCGTGAATAGGCGTTCTCACACAGTAGTTCATGACAGTTCTACACATCTATGAAAATAAGCCTCGGGAAAATGGATTGGGTTTTAAAATAATCACAAATAATGATTCCACCTTTTTAAAAATGAACTTTTAAAAAACTGACTTAGATTTAAACTTCAGGAAAAATGGTCAACATATACAGACTTTCACACACAAAAGAAACATGGTTCTGGGGGAGTCAGGGGAGAGGAAGGCGGTTTGGGTTTGGGATTTGGCAGCACAAATTTGAAGAAAGGAAGTTGTTGAAGGTGAGAGATGCATTCTGTCTCAGTGAAACAGTTTGATGTCAAATTTGGGGAGGTAGATAAAACAATGGATCTACTAAATTATCTTTCATTATCTTGGTTGACTGAAATGCAGACCAGTTTCTAGGAATTTTCTTTTTGTCTGTTTCAAATGCCGTATTCTATTGAACACACATGAAAAATGCCTGGGAAAACAGCAGAGACATGCACAATCCATAATAACAATAAAATAGAGCTACCTTATTGTGTTTAATTCGAAGCCCTCCTTTCGCATATTATTTGGTCCAGGATTTATTTGAAACCAGCCAGGGACTTGCTGAATTCCTCTCATGAATAAATTCCCAAGGCTCGGCATGAGCTGCAGGGCCCAGTCAGCTTTGTTCACAGCTGAGCCTCCCAGTTCCCTCTGCCTTTAGCTACTGTTTAACACCAGCTGTTTGTTCTTTCTGGTCCTCCTCCTTCTCTGCCTCCTCCAGGTCTCATTTTAAAAACCTACCCCATAGATACCCTTTTCAATCCCTGAGTTGCCTTGGCAACTCTCAAAGATAGGATAGCTCACAGCTTCCCAGTCTAATTCCATCACATCCCTCAATTGGTTTTGTGAAGTTAAGCCTTTTATGAGCAGTCAGATATTCCTTAGAGCTGGAATCAGGGGTTGGCTCACTCTGAATTGTGTTTAGAGATCCTCACGGGGTGATTTCCTGTGTACCTCCTCCACGCGCTCTCCTTGCAAGGTGCCTTTCCCTCACACCAGGAAGCAGAACCAGATTGTTATACAACCCATTTCCATCCTTCCCTCCATTCTTTTTCACCTTTACCTGGAAGGTTTACATTTTTCAAGTCTTTTGGCTGCCCTGCCCTTTGGCATCTTCTAAAGGTTGGCAGGGTTCCTTGGTTGGCAGTAATTATCAGGGTTGACAAGTTTTCAACTACAGGTCCTCAAATGAGAATCAAAATGTTCATGTCTGAAGCCAACTATTTCACTGTATAGGGTGTTTGCAGAGAACACAGAGATAGATCATTCTTTACATTTTGAGAGGAGAAAATCACCTCTGGCCCACCTTTTCACCCAAGAAGTGCTACCACACAACAGACGGTGCCGCCTGCCAACAAGGTCAGTCTAAATTACTTCATCTAGACTGGCTGAGGAAGGCTGCCCAGATGCAATTACCTGGCTCTTCTGATTTGTAGAAAGTTAGGCTAGCTTTGAAAAAATTAGGTGGGGACAAATTTTTGTCTTGATAATTTGACAGCCCTCTTTTGAAAATCTAGTTCTGATTTTTAAAGCATTTAACATAATAAGGCATAGAAACAACTAAGAAGATTGTTTATTGCACAAAATATGTGAATTCACTAAGCATTTAACATCACACTGAAGACGGTTGTATATAAAGAAACACCATCTTGAGCTGGCTTACTCTCTCATAAGACCAAATTGAATTAGATTTTTATCCTGTAATTTAGGCTGAATTAAACCAATAGTTGTCTATTATACATTTACAATGAATGCAGAAGCAAGGCAATGAACATGGAATTGTTGTAAAGGAACAAATCACACCTACAATGTGACAGATGGAAACATTTTCTTGAGTATTAATTCAATTTGGAGTGGCCATTTTGGGGCTGTCACTGTTGTGATACAGCAGACACTGCCTCTACGAGTCTAATGGGAGTTGTGAATTTCACACTGAACATCTACCTTCTTTTTAACTTCTTTTTTTCAAAATACATGTACACTACATATTTTTTTCTCTCTTTTTTTTTTTTTTTTTTTTTTTTGTGGGGGAGGTAATTAAGCTTATTTATTTACTTTTTATTGGAGGTACTGGGGATTGAACCCAGGACCTAGTGCATGCTAAGCATGCGCTCTGCCACCGAGCTATACCCTCTACCCTGCATGCTTTTGACAACGTGCTAAGCAGGCTGATCTAAGCAACATTTACTGCCTGCAGTGAATTTAGAGAAAAGAGACAGACCTCACGTCTTCAGTCTCTGAGGTGGTCATTCTGGAAAATTTTGCAATTCTGCTTTCCAACAATTTCTTAATCTTCAAAGAATTGAACACTTTGTAATTCTGTTGCCCTCACAACTTGAAAACAACAAACATACAACGGATTCAACAAAAATGATCTGTGATCATACAGGATTTGTTTACTTGTTTTTAAAGCCATAAGCTCATGAAAGATTATTTTTATTATGTCATGGCCTATGAGTGATAGTTTCATGAAATTTTGATATAAGACTGAGAAAAAACTGACATTGGCATTGTCCTGGAAAACCTAGCAAAAAATTTTCCAGCCCATCTCTTAAGTCAAAACTGTAAGTCAGATACTTCAATTTACTGGTTTAATCGTAGGAGGGACATTCAAAGCATATCATAAGGGAAATAAAGTTGCTGAAATTTGCTTGTATACTAAGCAATCTCTGTTATAGCACCTTACAGATTATTTCAACAAATAGAATGGTCCTGAAACTGTCAGCATTACTGAAAAGTGTGGTCATATTTTCAGACAGTAGAATCATTGCCCATTCCTCTCTTATGTATTAATAATTACAGGAGCAGGTTTCTAAGGAGATAACGTTTATTGTTTCTGTACCAGCCTACCACATAAAAATGTTTCCTTATAATGCTGTCTAGGTGGCTCTTGGTAGCATCCACTTGTTTTTAAGACTGATTTACTGCCGGAAACTCTTTCTCTGTGCCTCACTCCAGTCACTCTTTCTGTAATTTGTTCTTGTTATGTTTTCAGTGAAAGGAGAGGTTAGCAAGTTATTCTTCCTCGTATAGAACTCAGCATGAATATGGCTGCTTTTATTTTGAAAGGCAAGTAACACTCCCTACCTGCTGGTTTGTTTCTTCCGTTGTATGTCCATGGAGAAAAATAGTTTTTTTTTTAAAGTGTAAGTCAAGTCTTTTATATTTACTGAAAATGCTATCCAATTTAGTTTGTTGCAAAGGACATAAACAAGACTTTGAAGTCTTTCTGACATGAAGAGATATAAATCTCTATTTTATGATGAGCTCTTCAGTCCCTCTTGCTTATGTTTCCAAAGTAATAAAACAAAACAAAACATCCTTGCAAATAGCTTCTAACCTGAATATACATTTTTGCCACCCGTTACTCCAGTGAAGCCATTTATCATAATTAAAGATTGAAATTCCAGTGGGGTTTCTTTATGAAAGTGAATTAACTTTACAAAAACATCCTTAAGGAATTGTTCGAGGCTCCCTAGTTGTGTTAATGAGGTCATTTTTTTCTGTTAACATTTGGTGCAAACATGCCTTTATCTTAGTCTTCTCCATTTCCACGTCAGGGACGGAGTTGCCCCAGCCCAAACAGAGCCACAATCCTTGCTGACTTCTCTCCTCGGGCCTCATATCGAAATCCAAACAACCGGTTCATACTATATAGCACAGGGAACTCTATTCATTATCTTGTAGTAATTTATGGTGAAAGGAATATGAAAATGAGTATATGTATGTTCCTATATGACTGAAACATTGTGCTGTACACCAGAAATTGACAATGTTGTAAACTGACCATACTTCAATTAAAAAAAAAAAAAAATCCAGCAGCAAGGCCTGTCCCCAGTACCTCTGATCACTTTTTACCACCTTCACTCTTACCGTCTTGGTCCTGTAACAGCATCCCCTCTCTCAGCTTTCCTACGGTCTATTCTCCACTCAGCACTCAAAGGGGTCTTTAAAAAATGTCAGTCAGACCATGCCCTTTCCTCTGCTTTAAAACAGACCAATGGCTTCCTATCAAGCGTAAAACAGGCTCCATATTCTTGACCATGGCCATCACGACCTGGCCGCGCCTGCCCCTCCATGCTCGCCTCTAACCACAGCCCTCCGTGCTCACTTAAGCTGGGCCACCGTGGCTTCTCACTCATCCTCTCCTCGCACACTCAGATCATGGGCCCCTGGGCCTTTTTCTCATACTTCCTTCTGCCAAGAAGGCTCTTCGCGACCACTGCTTATTGCCATACCTCACCGTGCACCAGATACCACCTCCTCAGAGAGGTTGTTCCTGAACATTTTCTTTATCCTCCCTCACTTACTGAACTGTTTGTGTAACGTTTATTGCCATAGGAACTACGTTTTTTTTTTCCCTCGTCTGCTTCTCTTACTAAAATGGAAGTTTCATAAGCGCATAGACTTAGAATATTTTACTTCTGTATCCTACAACAGTCAAGCAGAATCTGTTACCTAGGAAGCATTCAGTAAGTGTTTGTTGACTGAATAAACAGATGAGAACTTACCCTTTCAAAGATGGGTTCCACTTTTAAAATCCCATTCACTTGTTTACTGTGTCTTTCTTATTTACCTCATGTCTCTAAGAAACAAAAAAATTACTCTTGATTTACCCTAAAATATTTCTGTTAGCACTGTTAAGAGAAGAGAAGTGAGCATTTGGAAAAAGCTACCTAATTTGTAGTGTAAAACAAAGTAATGTACAATCAGAAGTTTTATATAAAAAACAAATCACATTTTGAAGTAGGGTTCCTTCTGGAAACAGCCTAAATGTGCATCAACAGATGACTGGATAAAGATGATATGGTATATTTATACAATGGAATACTATTCAGCCATAAAAACTGACAACATAACGCCATTTGCAGCAACATGGATGCTCCTGGAGAATGTCATTCTAAGTGAATTAAGCCAGAAAGAGAAAGAAAAATACCATATGAGATCACTCATATGTGGAATATAAAACAAACAAACAAACAAAGCATAAATACAAAACAGAAATAGACTCATAGATATAGAATACAAACTTGTGGTTGCCAAGGGGGCAGGGGGTGGGAAGGGATAGACAGGGATTTCAAAATTGTCGAATAGATAAACAAGATTATACTGTATAGCACAGGGAAATATATTCAAGATCTTATGGTAGCTCACAGAGAAAAAAATGTGACAATGAATATATATATATTCATGTATAACTGAGAAATTGTGCTCTACACTGGAATTTGACACATTGTAAAATGATTATAAATCAGTAAAAAATGTTAAAAAAAAGAAAAAAATCATAGTATTTCTTATGTATTAGGTTAATTTCCATTATTCAAATAAATCTAAGTCTCAAAATCCCCACTTAGAGGTGTTTAAAAAATCTCCCTTTGATATTGACTTTAAGGCCATTTCTCTTTGGTAGTTTAAATTCAATAATTATGTCATTTGTCATCACCAAGAATGTTTTAAATTAGATATCCTATTAGTAATATGACAATCTAAAAATTGATGAATGTCAGTGACAAATAATTCTGATGTCATTTTTCTTTAATACACTCATTAGGGACCATCTATAAATCCCAGAAAAAGTCTCAGAGAGCCCTAGATAAATAGTGTATTCTCCCCCGATGGCAAAAAACTGATCAAAATTCTAGGCAGGTTGAGGCTTATTTTTCCTTTATCTGAATTGATCAGTCTGTTATTGTGAGCTTAAATCAAGGCACTTTGCCTGAGTTTTCCAGCACAATCATTATTGTAAATTTAATATGCAGAAAATGGTTTGAAGGGACCTAAAGTGACAAAACAATATAGGATCTTTTTGACCTAAAACTCTGGTTTATTAAGAATTTAAGTTGTGATAATAACAATGAAAATAATAAAAGTAATAATGTTTAGTTTTTGGGTACAATTAGGAAGAAAACATACTAAATTTAGTGGTTGCTCTAGTGCTCTGTCTCTGTGTTATAATTTTCACCCCCTAATAAATTAATGACTTGAAGTATTTTCTTTTCATCAGTGCATCCTGGCCTGATAACTATAAATCAGCATTCTCCCAAGTGTGCTCTGCAGAATGTTAACCTTCGAATGTTTAAAGATATTTTGCAAATAATGACAATATTAATGATGATGATGATGATTAAGTTCCTTATTGGGAAAGATTGAGCTAATCAAAATTTAGTCTCTTTGCTGCAGGACTTCTCAGAGCCTTGAATATGCTAAAATAAATTGTACATTTCCAAGAGGAATTAGATATCAATCTCCCAAATTATCTGACCACTGAACCATTATTTTAAGGAATATCTTTTGGATAAATGTTTCAGAAAACTGCTTCTGTAATTCATTATCTGCACACTTTTGCTATTTAGTTGTGACATTTCTTGGATGGTAGGGCTTTCCCATCGACTTTGTGGACAGTGATTTCAGGAGAAATGTGGTGATCATAACTGGTCTCTTCTACCTTCTACTTGACCTCTGAAATTCCAGTGCTTCATCATCTATTATTCATTGTTAAATATTATTCATTATTAAACAATAACTCAGTTATGTGGTCCCAGACCTTCTTAGTGACAAATCCGAAGTACTCTTTCCTTCCTTTATCCCATTTAATGTGGGGGTGTTGGGGGGTGGGACAGGTATCTGGTGCAATTGATCCCTCACTTATTGCTTGAAATTCTTTAATTCTTGGTTCTTCTACTTCTTTGAGACTTTTCTCTGTTTTCTGTACAATTCCATTTTCTCTGCTCCTTATATGTGCATCCAATTTTTGCTAGCCTTTTCTTTCTCTGCATTCTCTCCCTGTCTTATTCATATTTATCCCTTCAAATGCCATTATATACTGATGGCTCACAAAGCTAAATCTGAGATCTGATTGCCCACAAAACCTCTCCACTTGAATGTGTAACTTCCAATTAACAGCCCTCTTCACTATAGTGTCTAAAGAAACTTCAAATTTAAGTTGCAAAAAACTTGATTCATCATCACCCCACCCACCACTTAACAAACTTCCTAATCTTCACTGAGTGTTGAGTTCACAAAAATTATCATGGAAGATAGTGTGATATGGGGGGGGGGGGGACATTTAGCTTGGAGACAGATTGCTGGAGTTCCAGTTACATGGCTTCATTAATAACTTACATAACCCTGGGTAAATCAGTTCACAATTCTGGATCTCAGTTCTTTCATGTATAGAACATTAGATAATCCTCTACTTCTTTGTTGTCATCTTTCACTGAGTCTATTATCTACCTTCATCCTTGGAAGATTTTTAGCTCCTGGCTCAATGGCACTCTATCCAACACTATCCTTGGTGATTTAATACATTTGTATTAGCCTTCCAACATCCTTATCACTTAATTCTCAGAATTCCTTTACTCCAATGGTCACATCCTTAAATACCTCAGCCACTTGCTCCCTAGGTTGAATCGTAGACCTTGTCACTACAAATACACAACCCCTCTAAAAATCTGAATTCCAAGCACTCATTCGTGTATCTTACTCCCTCCTCAGTTCTTCAGCTGCACTGAGACCTACAATCCACTGATCCAAATGCTTTTCCTAGGGCATTCCTCTCTGTCCTCCCCTCCAAAAAAAAAAAAAAAAAAAATTACTTATCATCTGAGAAGACTCAATTCCATGGCCAAGTCCAATGGTATCCCCTTGAACCCACCCTGAACTCCCTTATCCTTCTCTTTTTTGTACTCATTTGGCTACACCCCTACCCTGGATAAATTCAGTTCTTCCCTTGACTCATTAATTGCTTTGATGCAGGTAACGTTGCTGGAGGAAAACATACAATTATCTAATATGTTAATTACCTATCTCCCCTTATTGGAATGTAAACTCTATGTGGGGAGGAGTTTTTTTTTCTACTGTGTTAAATGATATATGCCCGGCATCTAGAACAGTGCTTTTCATCCAGTAAGTACTTAATAAACACCTGATGAATGAATAAATCAAGCATATGTGCTCATAATTCACACATTTCATGGACTCAGCCTGTGAGTATGTAAAAACCCATTTCTTCCACTGTAAAGAGCCCATATATTTGGGAGAGGCATGTCCAGCTTTCAAAAGGATTGATTAGTGAATTCTTTGTATTTCTCTTCAAAGCAGCCCTAAGCATATTTGCAAATTATTTAATCTAAAGTTAATATTTTCACTTTGATTTTGGAGCTTTTATATCAAATATGTGATGATTTGCAGGAACCATGGCATTTTCCTGCCTTAAAGCTTTGAAATAATTGTATCTTTAACTAATTCATTATTGTAACAGGGGAAGTTTAGGCTAGAACGTTACAATATTCATGTTTTAATGATGAGAGGCGGCCAGCAAGATTCCAGCATCCATAGCAGCATGAAGTTCTTCTTTTCATCTCTTAAGTGTCCAAAGGTGATCATTACTTTTCTTTACATTATTATATCAGAGTTTATCACAGAGGTAAAGCACATGTTCTAGCATTCAAGTGAGGTGAAGATATTTAAGGCAGAAATAGACACAGTTACCACTGAACCCCACCCCCACCCCCAGGGAACTTCCTCCTCCCCCAAATGAAGGAATTTATAGCTCTGTTCAGAAGCAAAGAGATTATAAACAAAAATCAAAATATTACTTGCTAATTAAAACTTTCAACTAGTTGGGAGGGAAAACAACTATGATATGCAATCTTAGTCATTAAAATGATGCCATAAAATCTTAGGGAAGTAATTGGAGTATCAGTGAGATCCAGACAAGTCCTAAGACGTTCAGCCTCACTGAAAGAAATTTTTTAGGCAACAGAATTTACAAAAGAGGGATAATGAAAGAGATAGAGACCCAAAGACAACACAGCAAAAGTTCATGTGAGAGTGCTAGATCTTTTTTAAAAAGGGAAGTTATATTGTTTTCACTATTTTTACATAGATTTAAAATATTTCATAATTAGAATAACTAAGGTTAAAAAAGAGAAATCATGAGATGGATTTAAAGAGATGATAAACTGTAGGATTAAAGGGCTTGAAGTCTAAGTTCTGCTTAAAGCTGTTTTGTCGTATGTGACTTGTTAGTTGTGTTAATTAACAGATGACTAGGAAAGGGCTCACCAAACAATCTATCCCCCAAAACTATTTTTATCTACTTATAAAATCTTTTCTGCATGCTTAGCATGCACAAGGTCCTGAGTTCAATACCCAGTACCTCCATCAAAAGTAAGTAAGTAAACCTAATTACCCGCCCCCCCCAAAAAAAGATCAAAAAAAAAAAAAAAAAAAAGAAAGAAAGAAAAACCTTTTCACGTATCTGTGACCTAAAACTAATTCTTTGATGTTACTGGGTGCCATGTACTTAAGGAAAACTGGCTCTTATTTTGTAGGAACCAGTAGTCCATTGATTTTTATGTTACATCTATGATAAGACTCACCAATCTTATAGTTTTCATTTCCCCTTCCATTCTGCCAAAATAATTACCACAGCAGCAACATAAATAATAATAACAGCAACAACACCTGTCATACCAAGAACTGTCCTAAATACGACATATTTAATGTATTTAGTCCTCATATCAATCTTATGAAGTGGATACTGTTAGTATCCTTTTCTTACAGTTCAGAAAGCTGAGTTACAGGGAGATAAGAAATTTGCTCAGGATCATAGCTGGTCCCAGGTTTTGTGCTCTTAAATGTTATACTGCCTTTCGATCATGGCTCTAGAAAGTTAAGGAGTTTTTATTTACTATACACTATAATTTATTTATGCTCTAAATAGTTATTCTGTTTCACTCAGGTAGGTGTTAGGGATTTTAGTGAACCCAGGAAGAGAGAATTAAATAAGCAATAACACGAGATAAGAGTTATGGTGCTGGAAGTATCAGGACTTGTCAGGAACAGCAAGAAGAGCTAAGCCAGTGTAAGGAGAATATGATTTCTTGCCAAAGACAGAATTCATCCAAATGACAAAAAAGGCAGAGAGTCCACTATTCCATGCTGGTGACAGTGAGCTCTGAATGAGTGAAGCAAGAGAAAAGGTGGCCAGAGGGTGACTATGCATCAAACTCCAACCAAAGATAAAGAAATCACAAAGTATAAAAGCCAGCTAAGAGCATGCCATTTCCCCAGGGTCCTTGCAGGAAGTCAGGGCAAATTCAGATTTCTTATTGTGGTGGACACAGAGATGTACTGCCCAGAATCCCCTCCACAGAAGGACCTGCTGCCCAACTGTGTGAGGTCAGCAAAGGTCCAGCCATCAACTCCTTCCAGTCTGCCCCAGCTGTAAAGGATGACCTTCCCTAAATCACCTCCTTCACTATTTTTACATAGATTTAAAATATTTCATAATTAGAATAACTAAGGTTAAAAAAGAGAAATCATGAGATGGATTTAAAGAGATGATAAACTGTAGGATTAAAGGGCTTGAAGTCTAAGTTCTACTTAAAGCTGTTTTGTCGTATGTGACTTGTTATAATTATTAGATAATTATTCCAAGATGAAAATAAGTGTAATTTTATAGTCAAGACATGAAACAACCTAAAAGTCAATTGACAGATGACTAGATAAAGAAGTTGTGGTATATTTATACAATGGAATATTACTTAGCCATAAAAAAGAATAAAATAATGCCATTTGCAGCAACATGGATGGACCTAAAGATTGTCATTCTAAGTGAAGCAAGCCAGAAAGAAAGAAAAATACCATATATCACTCATATGTAGAATCTAAAAAAAAAAAAAAAAAGACAAATGAACTTATTTACAAAACAGAAACAGATTCACAGACATAGAAAAACTTATGGTTACCAAGGGGAAAGGGGATGGGAAAGGATAAATGGGGAGTTTGAGATTTGCAGATGCTGACTACTATATATAAAATAGATAAACAAAAAGTTTATATTGTATAGCACAGGGAACTATATTCAATATCTTGTAGTAATGTATAATTAAAAAATATGAAAATATATGTATGACTGAAACATGCTGTGCATCAGAAATTGACACAACATTGTAAACTGACTATACTTCAATAAAAAAAGTGAAAAAGTGTAGTTTTATTTTATATTAAAAGCAAGTAAACTCAGGTAATTTTCTTCAGTTTCTGGATTTTGATTTAGACAATCTGTTTGGATCAGATTACATTATGTGTATCTAAATCACACATGTATGTGAAATACCTAACAGTCTCCTGTCCTTTAATGATTATTTTGACATTTTTGTAAAAGTAATTTCTTGATATTGAGATTTTCTGTTTCAATGCTTGCCAAAAAGGAGTTGATTTATGAACATCCATGAACACATAGTTTACCTGAGCACAAATCCCCAAGGCTCCCATTGAAAAAACACCCAGATTTGTTTGTCACAGCTATCTTGTCCTCTGTTTCTTGTTTGGAGGTGACAGAAGTCAAGGCCCCCTGCCTCCTTTTGCCTCATTTCCAGTAGCTTTCCCCATCCCAACTTATCCTCATTCTAAATTGTTCCCTCTGAACTCATCATCATGAAATCAGCACTGTGTCTAAACTTATACAGTGAAAAACAAAAGTGAGAGAAGACAGAAAATAAATGAATAGAAATCCAGGAAATTATTATCCAAGGAAGGAGTAGAAGGGACTAGTAAAAAGCAAAAGCAGATAGATGTTAAGTGTAGCCGGGTTTTTTGGAACAGTTCAAGAACAAATCAAAACTCCCCCAAATCTCCAGGATCTATAATGATTTACCATAATTATTTTCTGAACGTAAACAAGAAGCAATCACTTATGTTTACAGCCAGACATCTAGTTTCAGCAAATTTGGATTTTCCCCCATTTCTCTCTCAGAAATCACCCAAAAACAGCAAGTAAAGGAAGAAACAAAATGCAAACTCCATGTTTAAAAATAAATAAAACCCCAAATCAGTACACAAGTGGAAGGGCTACTAAAAACAGTGAAGATCAAATAGGCATGAAGGAAGATGTGAAAGGAAAATGTCTAATGTCCCATATTCTCAGAAAATAGGGCAGAACTCATTCACTCTTCCCAAAAAAACCCAAAAACAAACAAACAAAAATCCTACATGATTTAGCTACATTTTTCTCTGACTTTCTATTTAGGCTAAATGAGACTTGAGATCTGGATGAAAAATCAAAGTTATTAAAATTTGTTTAGACTTAAAATTAACCATGTCTCTAGCTCAAAACAAAAAATAAGAAGTGGCTAAGTATAGAGAGCTATATTGCAAAATTACTCTTTTTTTTTTCTAATCAACTAAATAATGTCCTGTAAAACTATAAGACATACGAAATCCTAGGAAAAATATGAAGAAGTTAGCTTGCTTTTATATTATTAATCTTTACCTCTTTCATACAGGAGATGAGAAAAAGGAGGCTTACTATTTTGTAAACATTCTGATAGGTGTCGCGTTTTATGTATCCCATTGTTTGGAGAGTCACCTTGATAGGAACCGTTGAACTGAACACTGGCCTCCTCCAGCCACTGTTACCGTGCTGTGGTATTAATACAGTTCAAAGCTTGAGTTCAATGCCTCAATGTGCCCAGAAACTTTACTGAGAGGAAAACTCTCCTGTTTTCAGACTAAGCTACCAAATCAGCCATTTTATAAACCAACAAATGAAACTGAGCGACCATCTCTGCTGCTGAAGAGTGAATCCATATAATAACAACAAATAATTAGGTAGATAACACTGATGTGGACAAAGCTTTGGTGTGGTTCCAACTTTGCTGTATTAATGAATCCCCTCAAGAAAGGCTAATAAGGTGACAAGCCAGCCTGCCAGTTCTACCATGACTCACGCCCATACTGCCTTTCTCGGATATATTTAAAATACGGCTAGCTTGTATGTTTTTTATTTCCCCAAAATACTACATTAAAATAGAGTTAGAAAATCAAGGATATTAAATCATTTTTCTAAGCCCTCGAGCAACAATGCTTTTAGGATTTATATTAAATCATATTTCCAACAACCACTTCATAATAACCAGCACTTTAGAAACAAGAGATCAATATGCCTGTACTCCAAAAGAATCACATTGATAAATGCTTTTTAAATTAACAACCAGAAAAAAAAAAGCCCAACTTGAATATGGTTTCTAATTATTTGGGAACCCAAAGCTGATTATATTTTTTTAATAAGTTTTACTGCCTAAAATACCGTGGTTTATTAAACAAATATTTTTGAGCACTCACTTTGTGCCAGACCATTGGAATGCATCAATGAATTTAACGAAAATTCCTACCCCTGATCCTTATGAGGGAGCTACTCTGTATCTTGACTGTGATGATGGTCACACAAATCTACACACGTGATACAATCCCCTGGAACTGAATACATGCACAAAGCATTCATGGAACATTAGGGGAATCAGACTAAGGTAGATGAACTCATTCAATGGCAGCTTTCTGGTTATGCTATTGGCTCACTGTTTTGTATGATGTTATCACTGGAGGAAGCTGGGTGACAGTATATAGGATCTCTGCCGATTTTTAACATGTAATTGTAAGAAATAATACAATCATTTGAAAATAAAAGGTTTTTTTTTAAATTCCTTATCTTCAGAGCTTAAATTCTAGTGTCTGGAGACACAAAAAATAACAAACACAGTAAATGAATAAATTATAAAGTAGTCTAGAAAGTAATTAAGTATTATAGAAGAAAATCAGGGTAAGGGGAACTAGGTCTATTATGAAGATGGTATTTGAGCAAAGACAGAGCGGAGTGGAAACGCTCTGGGGAAAGCACTTAGTGGAGGAAACAGCATGGCAAAGACTCCACAGCAGGCGATGAACTTGAGCATTTAAAGAGTTACAAGGGGCCAGCTGGAGGAGAGGACAAGCCTCAGGTGATGGCGTCAGGGAATTATGAAGCACCTAAGTGCAGAGGCTCTTGGAGGCCACTGTAAGGACTTTGGCTTTTTCTCTGAGTTGGAAAGTCTATGGAAGATCAAGGATCTCACTGGCTCCCGTGTTAAAAATAGAGTGTAGGGGAAAGAAGAGTGAAAGCCGAGAGACCTGTCGGGAGGCTAATGCAGGCATCCAGAAGAGAGAATTGATGATTTGGATAGGACACAATGAGAACTATGGCAAAATCTAGCAATTTATTACTTTTGTATGGTGACTTGCCCAGCAGTGCTTAATATGACAATTGCAGTTTTCAAAGACTCACAATGTATTTCCAAGGAGAACTACATATAATCAGATTATGCAATGTCTATTTGTATAAATTACAAATTTTGCTTTTTGCAATAAGAAATCATAAAGATCCTATTTGTAAACTGTAAGTCTTTATGAAACACCAAACGCTTAAACAAAGTCTTGCCATATGAGATTCAGAAAACTTCTACTACCCTCACTTCCCTATTTTTTTCTTTTTTTTCTTTTCCATTATACCTATTCTGATTGTTTAGAATACAAAGGAGGCTTGCTGTCCACATACCTTTTGCTCACCTGATTGAAGCAGGCTAGGTCAGGACCACTGGCTGGGAACTCTGGCGCCCTCTACTGACTCAATCAGAGGGCCAACAAGAAACCAGATTCATCTGTCCCATATAATAAGAAAAATCAAAAGAAGAAAAATTTTCTGTATGTTATCCAAGTGTGGTGTTATCCAAGAAAAACATCTTTAAAGCTTTTGAAAAACACAGATGCCCGCACTGTCTATTGTTTAGAAACTGAACATTCTTACAGGTTGAATACGGTAGAGACTGAGCCCATTCTGTTTCTCTACCACTGTGATTTCACTCTGAGTAGATTACAGGTGCTTTATTGACTGTTTATATGGCCCATAAACAATACCTCCTTAAAATCATTAAAATATATGCACTTGCTTGCTAAAATTACAAATGCAATTTTGAAATAATTCAGTCTCTTCAGTATTCAAAAGCAGATGCCCTTTTGAAAATGTCATTTATCCTGAAGTTCTCCCAGCCAGGTGGAAAAGTTTTAACACAATTAAATGTGAATAAAGTGGAAGTAGAATAAAAATGTATTATGTGATAGAATAAAAAGCAACATTCTCCTTAAAGAATTCTTGAAAGCAACAGAAAAAGCTGCATATTCATACAGTGAAGATTGCTTCTAGTTTCTTTGTAGCAATATGATATTGACAATGAAACTGTTTACTCATATGACCCTAGATATGAAAAGAAAATAATCTCAGCATTATTAATTCTGTGAAAACCTCCACACTTTAACATCTTTCAACCTCAGGCTTCTGTTTTCCTGTTCCCAGACATCACAGCAGGGGGAGTCGCCTCCTACGCGAAGCTTTTCTTCAGCCAAGAGGTGCTTCCTATGATAGAATATTTCTTTATGCTTCTCTAGATGTCATAATCCCTAAGAAGTGAAACTAAATGAAGATTTTAAAATTCTCTGTAACTTCCTGTCCTGTTCACAAATCAATCTATAAAAGTAGACATGAATTTGACTTAAAAGAATATACCAAGTAGGAAAAAAACCCACATAACTCAGAGATGCAGATTCCACAAACTCAGTGTTTTTACACATTAACAAATAACTTGGTTATGCATTATTTATTTGCACATTAATTTTGTAAATGAATAATATACATACTGCATCACATTCAGGGTGATATAGGCTGAGGCTTTAAATTTGGAGCAATAAAATACTACGCTTTCTGGACACATTCATTGTATTGTCAATATTGACAATAGGTCTTTCTAAACATTTTGGAAATAATGCTTCATTTAAAAAATTGTGGGGGAGGGCATAGCTCAGTGGTAGAGTGCTTAGCATGCACAAGGTCCTGGGTTCAGTCCCCAGTACCTCCATTAAAATAGATAGATAGATAGATAGATAGATAGATAGATAGATAGATAGATAGATAACCTAATTACCTCCCCACCAAGAAAAATAATTTTTTAACTAATTAATTAAAAAAAGTGTTATAGAAACTGCTTCCTTTGGTTTATTCAGTACCTGGTATTTATAGCAGAAACAAGCCTTTCTTTTCAATTTTTAAATAATCAAAAAGAGAAGAAAATAATCTCTTTTGCTACTTTCTATTAACTGTATGTCTCCTCAGAGTAGGAAACGTGCCTTAAATTGTGTCTATATCTGAATAAATCTTTTACAACTAAGTACCTCAAACTGTCACTTCACTACTTTGCAAAGAAAAAATGATTTGATCTGTAGAGTTCAGAATTTATTTCTTCTCCCTCTTTGCTGATCTCCAAGCGAGTTAACACATTACAGTAATATGCTCCTCTTTTCCTGCCGCCAGCTCTATCCAAACAAAACAAATTACTGCACTTTTTGCTGCTGGTCAACCTTCTGTGTAATCATCATCACATGACATTTTTCTGTAGTCTCCAAAGAGACTCAGTTTGAGATGCAACTCCTACATGGTTATCACTCGGGCTCCATCTCCCTGTAATCTCATGACTACTCCCTCTCTGTGACCTTATTCCTATCTTTGCCGCTCTCTCAACTTGCAACCTATTAAGTTCGGGTTCCCAATTTGGAAGTCTGTACCCACACACTCACTCTTCTCTCCGCCTCTCCTATCATTCATTCTGCCGTCCCCTGCTGCCTACGATATGACTTTGCAAACATTATCTTCACACTCTGCAAATGCAACCTTGTTTTCCTTCAATTTCCTAGTAAATCAAATCCATATGCCTTACTTAAGAGCCTGTATCTCCCGTTCATCAGTCGATCCTCTCACGCAGCTTCTCAGATAGAAGTTCTACTGATTCACATCTCTCAAACATGGAGGCAGGAAGTCAGGAACCCCAGAGATTAGAGTCTGAGATTGACACAGGCAAGAGTGCAGAACTGATCAAGGGCTTGCAAGCTGTCTTATCAGCAAGACTTACTCTCCCCCCAGGTTCTCCACATATTCTCAGATTATAGTAGAAACCAAAGCAGAATATGAAGTACCAGTAACTGATATGGTAACATGATACTGACTGCTGTAATCTGCCCCACTAACGGAGGAGCAACTAGACGTGGTGGCACTGCCTCTCTGCCATTTAGTCTTAAACTGCTTCTTATTATCACTCTTTGGAAATACAATATTGACAATGAAAGGACCTACTCATTTGTTTTTCTACCTTTGTCCCTTTACTCTGAGAACACTGCAGGTACTTCAATACTGTATTAAGCACACTGGTCCTGTCACGCTGGAGGTCATGTTGCGTCTGTTGGTATCACGCCAGGAAAGAACTGCTGTTGGCTTTACATCTCCTGAGTCGCCCAACGCAGTATTCTGAACATAATAAACTTACGTAGAAGGACAGTGTGGTGTGCACCTGCCAGTTCATGGGATTTTTGTTCTCCAACCCATCAACCCATGTTTTCGTGTGATTATCATTAAATAATGAATTTGCATATAACCCTTCCAATCCAAAGCACACACATGTGCATGAGTGTACACACAATTTTTTTTTTTTTTTGTAGTTTTTAATCTTACATCCAGGACCTCCACAATCAGTTTCTTGTTGATTTCTCTGCTCTCATTTCCCTTTATATCTCTACACAAATCAGCAATCGCAGCACGGAGAGTGGCTTTTCACCTTTGCCAATTTCTGGGTTTGGGGAATTCTAGGACTTCTTTATAAACGTCAAAGCCAGAGCAGACTAGAGAACGTGGATAAAACACTCCACATTTTTTAACCCCACAGTGACACCATCAAAGGTCAATAGCAGAAGCAACAGTGCCTGGAAATTCTCTTTCCTGTCCTCGTCTTATTTACTTTATTTGCATTTAATACAATAGCCAGAAGGCAAGAGATGCTGTTGGTGGGGCAAAAAGGGAGAATGTGCAGAGTTTTGACAGGTTTTTATCTAGACTTCCTGAAAAGTGCACTGTCTCTAAGCTACACTCACTCTTACAGTTAGAAGGATGTAAGCAGACCAGAGTTCTGCATGTTTGTTTTGTCTCTCCCTTCTCACAAAGTCTGGCTGACCTCTGGGCAGTTTTTTCTAAATTTATTAGCTTAACTTCTATTTCTAAAAGAGAAGGGGGAAAATACCATATAAGATGATATATGCTAAATTCCAACTGAATATGCATATTAAATTAAATAATTACTATGTGCGTATTCTTCAGAGTAACAATCCATCACAAAAGGTCAGGCCAAAATATATACTTAATTCACAGCTCCCGCAAACTACACTTGTAAATCACTTCCCAGAATCAGATTTTCCTTGAGAGCTACAGACTTTCAATACCACCCAGCTAACTCAATGTCTCTGTACTATGACTACGATTTTTTTTCCTTAGTGGAACATATGCCCTTGTATTGAGTGTTTTTTCCTGTGATAATGAAATCAGTTTGAAGCAAAACCTACTGGAATGTACCCTTCAGTCGCTGCTGTGTACACAGCATCTCAAAGGCTCAGAATAACAGGGAGCACTTACTGTGCTCCGAAGCCTGTGAGTCCGCCGGGGCAGCTCTGCTCCGCACGCCCAAATCCTCCTGGGACCGGCTGAGATGTGTTTCTTTTGCGGGCCGTGGCAGAGAGCAAGAGAGCAAAGCCTATCAGTTAAGTTCTATTCGAGCCTCTGCTTTGGTTTAAGTCGGCTAACAACCCGCGGCCAAAATAAGTCATGTAGCCAAGTTCAAAGGCAACAACAGGGGTGGAAGGGACTGGAATATATCCACCTTTAGAGAAAGAAATTGCAAAGCTACAGGCAAAGGAGGTGGATACAGGAAGAGATTTAGACCCAGGGCCAAGAATTCAATCTACCCATTTTCTAAATCAGCGAGTAAACAAAGTGCCACGGATGATAATAAGAGGAGGTATGCGTTCATATGACTTCGCTCATATGTGGAGTATAAAAACAAACAATAAATACTTTAATAAAAACACGTAGATACAGAACAGAGCAGTGGTTAGCGGAGGGGAAGGGTTGGGTGAGATAAAATTGGATAAAAGGGGTCAGCTGAGTGGAGATGGATGGACACTACAGTTTTGGTGGTGAGCACACCGTAGTGTATATGGAAGAAGAAATATAATGTTGTACACGTGAAACCTATATGATGTTATGAAGCAATGTTACCTCAATAAATATAAATGTTAAAAACAGGTTAGTTTAGAGACTTTAAAGAGTTAACATATTTTATATACAGCATCTTATTTAAGCCACACAACCATCCTGTAAGTAAATCATTACGAATAGAAACTATCCTTATGACGCGTGACAAACTGAGGTTTAGAGAGTTTCAGTGACTGGCCCAAAGGTATGCAGCTAGCAATCAATAGAACAGGAATCTTGATCAGTATCTACCTCTGTGTTAGAAATAAAATGTGTATGGGACTGAAGACATAATTTTTTAAATCTGAAATTACAAAAATTTAAACCAGCTAAAGCACACACACTTCCTTCTGAGAAAAAGGAGATCTGGCTTCCAGAAGCTCTCGATGTACACTTTACCTACTTGTGTCCAAAGAAGAAACACAACACCCGTCCACAACCCCAGCTACAGACGCATCATGGGAGGATTTTTGTTGGCTGGACTGAGTCTACCCCTAGACTGATAGCTGTGTTTGGGGGTGCAGGGTGCTGTGACCAGACCAGCCTGAGACAGGGACCTGCCCCACCAATCGCTGTAGCCAAGGAGTTGATTACAATGAGGTTCTCATAACAATTACGTGGGGCTGAGGAGCAGTGAGAGAGAGGAATAATGCTGGTCCCACAAAGAAGAGACAGATAAAACAGTTCATGATAATGATCACTAAATTGCAATAGCTATTTAGCATATTAATTTCAAAATGTTCTCAGTGGTCAATATACTTGTTCCTTCTCCAATGGTCAAAAATTATTTTTTCCTTCTTCATTAAGCAACCATATTCCAAGTGTTTACTTGATTAAGAGCAATTCTGTCTTTGAGAACTGTCATAATCTTAACGTGCATTGTTCCTGAGTGTTCTGACAATCACTGCTGGATTTGTAATGTGAATCAAATCTTCTTATATTCATCCACAGTACAGACCTGTCATTGAAAACAGGTATGGTGAAAATAAATTCTTTCAGGAATGAGCTTTATCAACATGTGGGAAGAGAAATATAAGAAGCAGCAGGAAAGATTACACATTTTTAGAAATCAAATTGTTCTATTTGTTTTAGCAAATCATATATCCTACAAGTCTTTAAGAGCCTGACTTCAAAGTTGAAGGAAGAGAATTTTATCTTGAACAAGAAATCCCTTTCAGACAGGATAATTTTTCTGCAGAGAGGAAAGGGTGTTTATTTTGATCCCACCTTCTGACCCTGGTAATATCACCAGCCTAGCACCATGAGCTGTGCCATCAGGCACGTGTGTACATGTGGCTAAAACAATAAATGTGTTGAATGTAGCAGTCTCGTCAGATTAGACCTGTGAGACATGTTCTCATTTTTCCCTTTCCCCTTTACCTAGGAGTCTGGAAATTTGAACATGTAAAATATGGGTATCTTCGCAGGAGAGCAATAATGGAAGGGTTCATAGAAAAATAGTCTGATCAGGTGAAACGGGCCCACGGTTCTGGGAGACTGACTTGGACACCCAGGTCACTTCACCTCTCTGAGTTGTAGTTCCTCTTGTTCAAAATAAAGATGAATTTGAATAATAACCAACTTAGAGGATTGTTGTAAAGAATAAAACACCTATTTTAAAAGTATTTTAAGTTGCAAAGAACCAAACACTCCAAAAGTTATGTAATAAATATATATTGTCAGATGACACGGCTGGTATTAATCCTAGCCCCATCAGATTTAAGAAATACAGGGTGACATTTTTTCCCATTTATAAGTGATAAGGGTGTCCTGAACAAATTAATAAGAACTTAGAAGGCTTGTTTAATCTATTTAAAGAAATGAAGTCATTTTTTGGAATGATGAAACAAATTACCAATTTGAAATGAATCATCCCTTTATGGAAACTGGTCAAAGCAAGATCTACCATTCTAAATGAAAAATTAACTTTGTTAGCAAATTCTAGTTACTGAATATAACTGCAAGTCACAAAAGTAAATTTCAAAAAAAGATAATGATATAATTATTGTCATCATTTTAAAAGTTTACATCCTATATGTAAAGAAATATTTATAATAAATGATATGCAGTCTAGTTTTTCTATATTATGAAAATGAATACAAGTATATATATGTATGACTGAAGCATAATGCTGTACAACAGAAATTGACACATTGACACTTCAAATTAAAAAAAAATATGAGGAAGGGTTGAATGAACGAGGGTATAAATGAAAGAAGATCGGCCATTAATTGATAATCACTGAAAAGACAGGGTTTCATTCTCTGCACTTTTATGTGTGTTTGCAAATTTCTACATTTGAAAAGTGTTGTTAACATTCAAGGTTCACACTTCCTCAAATTTGAAGTGGCTAAGTTCATACATGTGTGTATGATTTTGTGCGTGTGAATGCTTTAAGTCAATTTTCACGGGTACTACTTTCCCAGGAAATTGACAGAGATACTTTAACATAGGCTGGAATATCTAGCAATAATCGTACCATGATAATACATTATACAAATATATATAAAAAAAATAAAAGATATTTTTAAGAGAGAATGAGAAGAGAAATCATTAAACAAACAGCCTTGATGACACACCCCAGACCTTAGTTCCCTCGACAGTTTATAACTCCATGGAACACACTGACTTTGGCCTCTAGAAAGACTAGTACTAGTTAGAGCCCCACTGGGGTAGCTGACTCCTTTTTCCAAGCTGGCCTTCCAAACAGCACACACTGCACATGGGAGAAAAAGTAGGCAGGTGCTTCCAGATCTGTCCAGCAGAACTGCCACCAGGGACATTTTTTCTTACTTTCCTTAGTTTTTCCTCTCCTTCTACGTCTCCCGCAGCATACAACAAACATCCTTGACTACAGCCTTGCCACGTGAGATGTTCCTACTCTTGAGACAATTCCATACAGCAAAATGTGCGTCGCCCGCAGCAGGTCAGGGCTGAGCCGTAAGCGTGGGAAACAATGAAACCCAAGATGGACAGATGCCATCCCTACCCTCAGACAATGCGTTCTCTCAGGAAATGAGTCACTTTGAATGTACTGAGTTTTAAGCAGGTGAAGGGCAGGGAGCTATGGGAGTGCAGAGCAGAGTCACTGCCCTGCTGTGCGCTGGATTCCCGGGGTTCTGCTGAGCCCCAAGAGCCCCATGACAAATCTCCTGGGTTTTAGACACGTGGTAAACAATTCTGCCTGTGATATATCAAACTTTAAGTTGCACAATTTCTGATGAAGAAAACGTTTCAAATTATTCACCAATCAAGGTTTTAATTTCTTTAGATAATAATTAAAATAAATGAATGTACTTTTTGTGTGTGTAGCAGCATGAACCGATATTGTGGGGGTGTTGGTTCTTCTGGATCTTGCATTCTGACAGCCTGAGATTCTACCAAAGCCTGCTACTTACTTACCCCTTTCAGGAAAACCTCGCTGACTCCATCTGGACTAGCCTTATCCTTCTAGGTTGGCCTCTGCACCTGTGAATGCCTGTTGCCCATGGGTGATCTCTCAGCGCACCTGCTGTATAGTTATGTCAGTCTGAACTCTTGGAGGTTCAAGGAAGCAACAGTAGGAACAGCTGTGAATCGGCAATCAAATGATGTCATGATGACCTGGTCTCTTTTCATCTGTTACTTACAGTTCTCTCTGTCTGCGGTTCTCATTCCCAGGCTAGCCCTTTCTAAGTGTGGGAGGCTGCTAGTTGTCCCAAATTTGAAATCCAAAAAGAGGAGAGACCTTGTCTCAGTATTCACATATCAAATTTTATGAAAGGGCTCTGATTGGAATTGTTAGACTTGTGTTCTTATCCTTGAGCCAATTTGTGGGTTCCATGAAGTAAACACGGAGCGATGGAAGCGTTCTCTCTCAAAGACACACTTACTGCGCAGACAGAAGTGTCAGTGCAAGGATTTTATGAACATTTGGTTGTGTCCATCTCCTCTAAGGGACTACATGCTAGCCAAAAAGCTGTGTCTTACTAATCTTTTTATACTCAGTAAAGGGCCCACCCTTATTAGGTATTCAACAAATGCTGATTAAATAAATATGTAAAAGAATGTCAATAACCATCTAGGAAGAAAAGAGAGAGGAGGACAGACTGTGCTGAAATAAATTCTGAAGCACATCAGAGCGGATGAGTGCCGGGGTTGCCCACGCCAGACAATGCGCAGAGGATCAGAAGTGTTAAGTTAGAATAAGTAGCGCTTCACCTTTAAATCTTTTTGAAAATGTTTTTAAGAGGATATGCTGCCTTACTACTCAGCTGACATCAGACACAGAGAGGCTTCATTTAAATCTTTCTCTCTTTTTAATAACAGATAAGAATGCTCACGGGATGATTAAAATTGTACCATATCCCTTTAGTTTTGTGCTAACTCTGCCACCGAATCACTGAAAGTTCTACTCTGGGATGCGTTAGAGATCTGGGGCTCAAGGTACAAGCTGCAGAACCGGAAGCCTCACTGACTTCAGCTTAACTTTCAGAAACTTTGACAGTGAAAGTATTCAAAGGCAGAAAATCCTATGCCATGTGTGTTATACCCTGATGTTAAGTGTTTACATAATGAGAGAATATATCATATTACATTGGGGGCAGTGGTGACAGTTCAAGGCGCCCAGCAATCATAAACAGGACCACAAACAGAGTTTCAAGGAAGGGAGAGTGTGATTTAATCATCAGGTGCCCAGAGAGGTTGAGGAGACTGGAGCAGTACATGAGAGAATTATTTGTTACTGGGGACCTTTAAGACATGAAGGGCAGTTGAAACAGGAGCAAGTCATATGGTAAGAGAGACATTATTGAAGCCAAGTAGCCCAGGGTAATTTTTTCAAGATATTTAGTAGCAAAGAGTAAAGGAAGCTGCAGAGCTGCAGAGAAAGTGGTAGCGTTTTTTTAGTCTGTTTGTTTTCATTTGCTTCTATAAATAAGGAAAGGTTGATGGTGTTTGTAGGTAGAGGGGAAGGGCCAGTCAAGGGAGTGGATTATTTCAGGATAGAGGAACTATTTTGTGGAGGAAAACCCTGGAGAAGGTGAAAGGGGATGTGTTATAGCAGAGCTGAACAGATTACTGTAGGTAAGGAAGAAAAGCCAAAGGCCTGAGGAATGCATTTCTTTTATATTAGATCATTGTTATTTTAAAAAGATGCATTAGCCAGATAATTTCCATGCCCAAGTAATTCAGACAACAGTAAACAACCATTTTTACATTTGCATTCCTTAAAAAAAAAAGAAACTAAGATTATATTGGAAAAGTTCAATAATAAAAATGGTTTCTTCTATGTAGGCCATTATAAAATAAAAAGGGTAATATAAACATACAATGCACAGCGGGCAGGGTATGGCTCAGTGGCAGAGCACATGCTTAGCATGCACAAAGTCCTGGGTTCAATTCCCCAGTACCTGTATTTAAATAAACAAACAAACAAATAAATAAATAAATCTAACTACTCCCCCCCAAAAAAACCCAAAAAATCCAACCAAATAAATATAAAGGCATTAAAATCTGAAAAAAAAAAAAAATATATATATATATATATTCACACACACACACACAAACACACACAAAGCCAAATACGGGAGAATTAAACATACTAAAACATTGGGAAAACAAAATAATCAGATTATTTAAAAATAGAATTCAGGAATCTCCATACTGTTTTCCATAACGGCTGCACCAAACTGCATTCCCACCAGCTGTGCAGGAGGGCTCCCTTTTCTCCACAGCCTCTCCAGTATTTGTCATTTGTGGACTTTTGAATGATGGCCATTCTGACAGGTGTGAGGTGATACCTCACTGCAGTTTTGATTTGCATTTCTCTGATAATTTGTAATACTGAACATTTTTTCATGTGCCTGTTGGCCATTTGTATGTCTTCATTGGAGAATTGCTTGTTTAGGTCTTCTGTCCATTTTTGGGTTGGGTTGTTTGTTTTTTTATTATTAAGATATATGAGTATGATCTAGCAATTCCACTCCTGGGCATATATGCAGAGATAACCTTGATTCAAAAAGATATATGCACCCCAATGTTCACAGCAGCACTATTTATAATAGCCAAGATATGGAAACAAACTAAATGTCCATTGACAGATGACTGGAAAAGAATATATATTTATACAATGGAGTACTACTCAGACATAAAAAAGAACAAAATAAATACATGGATGGATCTGGAGCTCATCATTCTAAGTGAACTAAGCCAGAAAGAGAAAGAAAAATGCTCTATGATATCACTTATATGTGGAATCTGGAAAAAAAAAAAAGACAAATGAATTTGTCTATAAAACAGAAACAGACTCATAGACATAGAAACACTTAGGTTATCAGAGGAGGAAGCGGGTGGTGTGAAGGGATAAATTGGGATTCAAGATTTGCAGATACTAATATATATGAAATAGACAAACAGCAAGTTCATACTCTATAGCACAGGGAACTATATTCAATATCTTGCAGTAACTTATGGTGGAAAAGAATATGAAAGTGAACATATGTATGTCCATGTATGACTGAAGTGTTATGCTGTACATGAGAAATTGATACAACATTGTAAACGGACTATACTTCAATAAATATATATATATATATATATATATATATATATATATATATATATCACAGAAGAATTCATAATATTCAGAGTCAATGCCCCAAAAAACAAATACACAATATAAAATTAAAGGACATTAATACAAAGGACATTCACAGATGTCTGTAGCTGTTACTTACTGTGCTATGGGACTAAAACACTTACAAGAACTTAGCATCTTTCTTTAGGAGAGTGAATCCTATGCAGAAGAAACATGTAGAAAAGCAGGGGAAAAATACCTCTTTATTAATGTGTTCCAGGAAACAGCCTATCCACACCAATAGAAAAGCAGCAGTGGCGGGGGAGGGGTGAACTGATTATTCACCCTGGGGAGGTACAGCAGTTCTTTGAGAACAGTTGAGGGGTTTTTTTTTGTTTTGTTTTTTTAATTAATGTATTCAGTGCGCTAATGCAAATACACTTTTCAATCCAAAGGTTAAGTCACCAAAAAACAAAAATGAGGGTAGTAATTTGACTTTAACCCTTATGATGATGAAGGACAAGTGAGTTTAAGGCAGCTCTATGAGAATCAACAAAATATGAAACCATCCCCAAAACAAATAATGCATAACTGTTTATGGCAGTCCTCTCCATTTTTATTCCTGTGTTGGGAAAGGTTCTGGTTATATCACATAATAAAAATAAATCAGACAAACATGATCGTATTAAAGTGAGGGCATGAGCTCATCAGTCAAAAATGCACTATCGTTGTTTTCCAACTGGCTCCACACCTGGAAGCAAACTTAGTCACCGTCCTCATCTCATCATCACTGCCAGAAGTTTTGAGAAACTGCCTAAGACAGGAGCCACGGGACTTCAAAAGCCCAGATTCAAACTGATAAATAGCTGAACTCTACTATTTGCTAAAGGGTTCAGCATTATTTAGATCCTTTTAAGTTGGGGAAACTGCTTAAGATTCACTGTGATTGAATCTTACCCCTTCCAAAATATTGCTGAGTGCACTAAGCAAACCAATTCCTAGGGATTTCCCACATGTGATGACTGCCAGTGCCTCTATTAAGCTCCTCCTGCCTCACCAGCCTGGAGATCAAGTGAGGTCATGTAACAAAAACTCCCTCCTGACAAAAGATTCTCTTCAGGATTTCAGGTAGTCCTCAGGACACCCCTCCAAGTGTCCCCAGACAGATCAGCTCGTGTGCTTCCAATGCAGCCTCTATGTGAGGCCTGGCACCCATGAAGCCATTTGGGGGATGCTGGTCACCACAGCCCAGGCCCTACGTGAGATGCCAAAGGCACGTGCCCTCCTTTGAGCCTCTGACCTCAGAGGTGCATAGTTCCTTCCTTGCTCACCCAGGAGATCTCTTTTCTGCCTCAGTCTATGTTGAAGGTGAATATGTTATTTTCTTTTTTTTTTTTTTTGCAATTTTTGTTTATTTATAGAAGTAAAATTGATTTACAGTGTTTCAGGTATGTAGCAAAATGGTTCAGTTATACATTTATATATATTCTTTTTCAGATTCTTTTCCATTATAAATTATTACAAGATATTGGAAGTAGTTCCCTGTGCTATACAGTAAGCCCTTGTTGTTTATCTATTTTATATATAGCAGTGTGCATCTCTTAATCCCAAATTCCTAATTTTTTCCTCATCCCCTAGAATTTACTTTCCTAGCTTGACCAGTTGCAAGAGTGAAAGGAGGCTGTAATTAATAGTTATTGAAAGACAGAAGAATAAACTTCACCTATCCACAGGCAAACCAGGACTCACAGTCAGCGACGTGACTGCTTTCCCACCCGGGGCGCGCAGGCCGTGGGCCTGGCTCCTGGCCCCTCACCAGTGCCTGAGCTAACACAGCTCTTTCAGCTCCCTCCTTTCCTCCACAGGCCTTGGGCTTAGTCTCTAGGGGTGGGAGGTGGGGGGAGGGCCAGGGAGGAGATGCCCTGTCGTCCTTTCCATTGTCCCCGAGTCTCACTCCAGCTGCCCACACACCAGCCTCCACTTCCTCCCTCCCCCAAGACACACCCACACTAAGATGTCCAAAATAAATCCAAAAATAAGACACCACTGGGTGGCAAGCCCAGTCTAAGCTCAGTAAGCAACACATTGACCCAATGGAAAACAAAAAAAGGCAGAGAGGATAACCTTTCCTCCACCAAGGCCAATTAATAAGTTTGCCTATTGTGAATGTATAGAAAGATCTCTGAATTACAGCCCATCTCTTTGTCATTAAATATTCCTCATTGCATCTGCCCTGTAGCTGGAAAATTTTACAACAAAGCAAAGTTGGTGAAATAATATCTATATGGCATTATTGAGCCAGGGTAAAGGGAGTTACACTAATGGTAATAATAATATAATAATGTTGTCTTCAAAAGAGAAGCTGAGATCAGAAATAACAATTTCCTACCAGGAAAGCATCTGTGAAACTTCTTTAATAATGATTATTTAAAATGAATATATCAAACCCATTTATTAACATTTATTGACTGTGGGTAACCCATAAAAAATTAATGATCACAGTCTAAGAGTTAAGTGTGTATATTCCACAAGAGATTCCCACGTCTTTCAATAGAGTTTTTAATAATAGCCTATGTAACAGTTTTCTGAAGCAGAAAGCTTTAGGGACAGATTACGACCCATTTGTAAGCACAGCGTATATAGAAAATAGTTGTAGTGGAGACCTTAACAAAGATATTACTTTGCTTTCATTTTGCATTCAAAATAAGACCATGACATTTGGTTAATTAAATAAACAGACTACTCACTTTAGGTTTGTTTCATTAATCTAGATTGTCCCTAAGGAACAGAGAAAATGACATTAAGCAAATAAAAAGCACAGGATCTTTGCACATGTTGGTTGCTCAATGAACGTGGTTTGATTTGATAACTTTGAAGTGTCCCCTCAACCAGACAGGCAATGTCACATCTCTTGAGATAGGATCCTGATTTTAGGCTCAAAAACTAAGGGCATCATTTCTGAGAGTGGAAGAGGCGTGCAATTTCTCTGGCTGCTTTTCTAGGCTCAACGAGAAGCTTCACAGGGATGGAGCCCAGCCCTGAAGTGGGGGAGAGAAGGGGCAAATGATAACATGAAGTCTGTGAATAATGGAACAGTTCAGTTTGAATCCAGATCCGGACAGCATGCTGCAAAACTGGAGTTCTTAATAGGAGCTCCCATGAGGTCACTGGAAGGGCAGTGTTATCAGGCAGGATACATCAGACCCCCGCCAAAGGAGTCTCTCCTCCTCTTCATAACTTCCCTGACTTTCTCAATGCCTGAAATTCCACCCTTAAAGCGTCACTGTTTTAGGTCATGAAGTCTTTTTGGTCTTCTAGAATTTCCCATCAAAATGAAAATTGCCCCTGGGAAGATTAGATATTTAATCCAGTATTTCCAGAAATATAGAATTACAGCCTCTCAAAATTCTTCATGAGGGGAAAAAAAGAAAGCTCTATGATCAAAGAAATTTGGTAACTGCTCCATACTTTGTTAACTCTTTAACCTTCACAATGCCAAAAAAAGTATTAAATAAAGGCTTTGATAGTGCAGATAAATATATATATATATATATATATGTATATATATAATTGTTTTATCCCATATTTGCAAAATTACTTTAACTAGAAAATAATTCAAATATTTTCTGGCATCCAGATTACTGTACTATCAACTCACAGTGAATCAGCAGGGTCTGGAAACACGGACAATGTCATCAGCAGTTAGGGAGCCAGGAATAGTTACTGGGTGACTGGACCCATTGTCACTGCAGGTATCCACTGGATATTATTGAATAATATCAACAGTGTCAGTATTTTTCTAAATTTTTTACCACCATTGAAAAGCATGTATCATGGTGCATACATTTAAGAATTTGTCATATCCATTATTAGAGAAATAAGATAAGCCCCATGTAAAAGCTGAAGAAGGAAATCCTTGACTGACTAATGATTAGGTTCTACAGTATGCTTTTGAATTTGGGGAAAGAAGTGGAATTAAGCTAAACTTTGAGGTTTGGGTGGCATTTGAATGGGCCAAGGAAGGAGGGTGGAGGGCAGGGGGAACAATGAAAGCAAAGGAGGGGTGGTGGGCACCAGGATCCACTGCCAGAACAAACCATTCCTGAAGCTGGAAGAAAAACTAGAGCCACTACATTCAGTCAGTAACTGCATTCTGCAGCCCAGCATGGGGCTCACCATAGACCTGCTTCCACGGAGTCCTTCTCAATAGGAGATGCCTCGGGCAAGAGCTGCTGCCAAAAAGCACAGCTAGGACCCACTGACAGCAACCTGGAACCACCAGACAAGCCAACAGAAAAACTGCCTCTGACCAGCCACCGCCAAAAGGAACTATCACTTCAGGAAGCAGCAAATAAACAGGCTGAAGTTGCCTTATTACTCAAGAGTTCCAGCCTTCTCATGATCTCTTGGCAACACCCAAAATACATTCTGGTTTTGAACAGAGTTGTGGTTGTGAAAATGCCCTGCTCAGATCTCGTGCTGCCGGGAAACAGGATTGCCTGGTGTCCGGATGCCACCCCTCTGGATCCGCAGCACATCTGATCTCAGGCTACAGTTCCCGTGAGTGCTGCGAGCCAGTGACTGAGCATGCGGAGGGTTTGGGAAGCCCATTCCTGGGATGCAGGACTGTTCTGATGGCCAGTTTGGGTGCAAGATTTCCCACTGACCTGAACATTTCTTGGAACTGTGCTGAAGCCTGGGACTCTTCCTGTCCACCCTTCCTTCCTTCTCTGTCTCCTTCATAGGAGTCAGCCCAGCATTGTGATCGGAAGGCTCTCCTGGCCGTCTTCAGATGCTTCTCTTTATCCCTCCCCTTATTCTTCTCAGGCATTTCCCCTGATACATTTCCTGCACATCTAATCTCAGCTTGGTGTCTGCTTCTTAGGGGACCCCAACTAACACAGATACCCAGCTCTGACACAGGCCACTCTGAGGTTTCACTCTCTTGGAGTTTAGATGAAGTCTTTCTGTCTCACAAGTGTCCTGACCCTTTGCAATCACATAAAGAAGGAAAGGCTCTCCATCTCCCGTTGCCACCTTTCCCCGACAGTGACCGCCAGGCCCACATCTGCCCTTCTTCCTGAAAGAGGTTCGATTTGCAAAGGATCTTGTGATTTTATAATAGCAAAGAAAAGTTAATCAGCACTGGGAAATTGATCACTGAATAAAATGAAAGAGAATATACTGCAAAATAGAAGAACTTGTCTAAAATTATCTCTTGAAGAGCCTAAAAGAAGGCAGTACTAATTTTTCAGTCAGCAAATAGTTACTGTTTTTTTCATACTTAGTGTATTAATTAGATTCCGAGGGCTGCATGATAGAGTACCACAAACCGAGTGGCTTTGACCAGCAGAAATTTATTCTCTCAAACAGTTTTGGAGGCTGGACGTCTGATATCAAGGGGTCTCTCAGGGCCATTCTCTCTATGAAGGCTCTTGGGGAGAATCTCTTCTGTTTTTTTTTCTTAGCTGCCGGTGTTGCCAATAATCCTTGGTATTTCTTGGCTTATCATGCATGAGTCCAGTCCCTGCCTGGGTAGGCACATGGTTTTCTCCTTAGATGTCTTTATGTCTCCCTCCCTTATAAGGACACCAGTCGTAATGGATTAGGGCCCACCCTTGTGACCTCAACTTCACTTAAGTACATCTGCAAAGACATTATTTCAAAATAAGGTCACAGGTACCTATCTTCAGGGGAGATACAATTCAACCTGAACACCTGGGTGGGGGCATGTTTCTTTGAATGTAAAAATGGAAAACTGCATAATTAAATAAAATTTCTCAGTTGCTTGGGAGATAAGGAAACAAACAGTTCTACTTTGAGCTAGTGATTTGTGCTGCCAGTCGCACTGTGTCCTTACAGTATGTCTGATGTGTCCACATCCTCCACATCTTCAGATGCAGCTAGCAGCTGGCGCTTTGGGTCACTGCTGAATACTGCTAGACGGGAAATGAAACCAGTATGGGTCTTCTAAACATTGGCCTGTGGATGATATGAATTGATGGGCATGTTTATTACAATTAGTAAAAGCACTGCTGGTGTGAAGTAGTGACCTTTCTGGCTGAAATTAATTGAGTCCTTTCAACGACACTACTTGTACATGAATACACTTTCCTAATTCAGAGAAAAAAGATCTTAAAAATCACCAAATCAGCTGAAAAGGATTTCATGAAGCACTTTCTAGATAATAAATCACAGCACAGTTAGCCCTCACATATATATGACTAAGCATTTTGAGCAGCTTCCAAATTCCTGCCCATCCCATCTGCCACTGGGAAGTGAGTGCAGTAGGACAGGAAATTTAGCAAACAGTGTGGATGGGCTATTCAAAAATCATTCACAAATACCATTCTCCCTATTACAGAGGCTGTTAAAACCAAGAACTTGAACTCCTAGCTTTTTTCATGACTAGAGGTGGCTATGTGGTACACTTCTCACCAGTAATATGTAGGAAGAGTCACTGGGGAGGGCATCCACTCTCATTAAAAAAGATGGCCTCTTTAGGAAGAGTGTTCTTGCCAATTTGTCAATCTCCCATCTTCCTGCCAGGAATGTATATGTGATGTCTGGAGATGCAGCAGCCATCTTACGACCATGAGCTCAAAAGTTTCCACAGAAATAGGAGAACAAGACCATTGAAAGCAGAATAAAAAGCATCAAACTTGGATTTTAATACTGGATTGTGCAATGATTGAAATTGAACTTAGCTTCTATGACAGTGATTATCAACAGGGGGGCAATTTTGCCTTCCAGGTCACATTTGGCAGTGTCTGGAAACATTTTTGGTTGTCACAACTGTGTGAAAGGGAAGCTACTGGCATCAAGTGGAATAGAAACCAGGATGCTGCTAAACATTCTCCAATGCACAAGACAGCCTCTAGTAACAAAGAATTATTGAGGCCAAAATGTCAGTGGTGCTGAGATTAAGAAGCTCTAGTCTGTAGGTCTCAATTTCTTTAATGTTATTAATGTTAATAAGGGAATTTTTAAAGGATGACATCCGTGTTTCCTTAAAAAATAGAAGTTAGTTTGAATATTCCTGACAAGAGAACACTTGAATTACAGCATACCCACATGCCAGCAATTTAAGATATCTTTTAAAATAATTGTTATGAGACTAAGTAACAACAGCAAAAGATGAATATGTATTAAGTGAAAAAAAATCAATATAAAAGTGTAGGCATTGAATGACTACTACTATTTTAAAAAGGAAAGTGAATATAAGTTATATAAGAAAGTGATGATAATAATTGTATTGAGAATTTTTTGTGACTTTGCTCCTGTCTATTTTGCAAAGGTTATTTAATGCGATTATGCTATGTTTATAATTTGGAAAATAATTTTTAAGGTAATTAACAGGAAGATTAAAATACTCAGTGTTTACTTCTTTGACATTTGTTAAGTTTCTTCTTTACAAAAGCAATATACAGGCTAATGAAATCGTTTATGCTACTGGATACCATTTTTACTGATTCATCATGTCTCAGCAACATTCTTTTCTAGTTCTTTATGGCTCCCTAAAGATAGAATTCTTGTAATTCAACTCCTAAGACCATTCCTCTCTAAGGTTTTTTGAAAACATCAGAACTACCTGCAACACTGAAGTGACTAGGTGAAAATCTGTCACTGTAAAAGTTTACCTTTGTTTTAGATTCCTGTGGCTGCTGTAACCAATCGCCACAACTGGATGGCTTAAAACAGCAGAAATGTATTATCTTACAGTTCTGGAGGACAGATGTCCAAAGCCAACATCACTGGACAAAAATCAAAGTGTCAGCAGGGCTGCACTTCCTCTGGGGGCTCTGGGGGAATTCCTTGCCTCTTGCAGCTGCTGGTGGCTATAGGCACTCTTTGGCTTGTGGCCTCTTCACTCCAGTCTGTGCCTCTGTCTTCATATGTCCTCCTCTGTGTAATTTTCAAGCCCCCTTCATGTCTCTTTTATAAGGAGCCATGGGGTCACACTGAGGGACCACGCAGATAACCCAGGATAATCTGCCCATCTCAAAATTCTTAATACAATCTCATGTGCAAAGACACTTTTCGCAAATAAGGTAAATAAAAAGTTCCAGAGATTAGGATCTGGTATCTTTGGGAGCCAGTATTCAATTTACTAGACTGTTACATAAAGAAAATACCAATTTAATTACTAATCTCATTGATAATTGGAGTTTCCATTCATACTTAGCTAGAAATTAAAATCTGGCAAGATCATCCAGTATCTTAATCCTAGGAAGGCAGAGTGAGAGTGAAGGACCTATTATCCTACTAAATGCAAGAAGCATGAAGTGAGAAATTTGAGGGAAACTAATTTTTTTTTTTAACACATCAATAGAAAGTGTTTTTTAAATTGTGAATTGACTACTAAAATTTGTTTTACCTGTATCAACATTTGAATAATGGCCCCTTATATCTAGAAATAGAAAGCTTAATACTGTTTTACCACATTTCAACAAGTATGAAGTGCCCTGAAAACTAATTTGAGTTTTAACCTTAACAGCACAGTTCAGTAAACACAGACTGAAATGACTAAAAAGGCAAGGACTGTACTTATTTTGCTTGAGTTGACTAAGAAGCTGAAAAGATCTTAATTACCTTTCCAATTAAAAGATATTTTAGCAAAATTATGAGAGTACACAAATAAAGCCCTAGAGCTTTCATTTCTTCTCCCGATTTGGTTAGTTTAATTCTTCAGATTTAATTTCAGAATAACCCCAACGAAGGTTTAAATTTGGGGGTACTTAAATGTGATAGCTGTTTTTCCATTTCTGTTTTCGGCCAGGAATATTTCTAAATCTAAGTATTAATTTTCATAATACTTGGGATATGTTTGCTCTTGAAATTTAAGAGCCTTTAATGCTATTCATCTAGTTACAATTACAGACTTCCCCTGGTATCCAAACTTTCCTAAGCTTAGTGGGGGTAAAGTGATGAAGCAATTACCTTAGGACATGTCTTGCTAATAGATGCACAGAGTAAATCAAGATAAAGCAGAGACACCCACAGACACCGTTCAAAGCTATGGTGGCTTCCTGCTGAGATGGCCTCTCACTGCTGCTTGGCTCAAGGTGCGCGCTGCCACTGGTAAGGGCTGCTGCAGAGCAAAGGCTGAGTGCTATTTTCACTTTTTTCCTTTTTTTGTAAAAGAGAAAAGCCTCTTTGGATTTTTTTTTTCTCTTAGCAAAAACAGGTACTAATGTAGGTGTTTTGTAAAAGCAAAGAAAAATCAAAGAATACTTGTAATCAGTAAAACCTACTCAATCCCTTATCAGAGACAGGATTTGCAAATATTTTCTCCCATTACATGGGCTGCCTTTTCACTCTGTTGCTAGTGTCCTTTGATGCATAAAAATAACATGACACTATTTTAAGCCCAACTCATTTGATCTTTATATTCACACTCTTGATGAGGTAGGAACTTTTATTATCATCCCCATTTTACAGGTGAGGATAGTGAGACACAGGGTTTAAATAATGTGGCCATATCCCATGGTAATGACTGAGCTTAGAGTTAGGTCTGTTACGGACTGATTATGTCCCCCCACAAATTCGTATGTTGAAACTTTAGCCTTCAATATAATGGTATTAGGAAGTGGAACCTTTGGGAACTAATTAGGATTAGATAAGATGAGGGTGGAGTGGGATTAAAGGCTTTACAAGAGTCATGAGAGAGCTCACATCTTCTCTCTGCTCTCCTCGTGTGAGGATATGATGAGAATTTGGCCATCTGTAACCAGGAAGAGCCTCTCACTAGAACCCCCAGTGCCTGTGAATGTGACCTTATTTGAAGATAGAGTCTTTGCAAATGATCCAGTGAAGATGGGATCATTTGGGCAGGTCCTAATCCAATATGACTGTGTCCTAATAAAAGGGCAAAATTTGGACCTGAACACAGACATGAATAGAGGGAAGACTGTGTGAATACCCATCTCCATCCAAAGAACGCGTGAGCCACCAGAAGCTAGGAGAGAGGAATATAACAGAGTCTCCCCTAAAGTCCTCAGAAGGAACCAGCCCTGCTGAGACCCTGATTTCAGGCTTCTATTCTTGTCAACTGCAAGACAATAAATTTCTGCTGTTTAAGCCACCTAGTTTGTGGTACTTCGTAATGGCAGCCCCAGGAAATGAAACACTTTCCAAAAACTTGGAGGCAAGTATTTTGTGAACAGTTTCTCAAAGTCACCACTCTTGTCCTAATTTTCCTTCTGAGTTCTAGGCATACAATATAAACAGCATCTCATGACTACCCAACGATGATCCTGACTTTCCAGAATATTACTCTTCTCCCATCTCCCTTCTTTCCCACCTTTGGCCGCCAACTTGCAACCTTGGTAAATGAGGTGTCTGTGGCCCCAGCCACTCTGGCTAAAAACCACAAAGTCACCTTTGAGTCCTCATTTTCCGCCTCCTAGAAGCTGTCTCCATTTCTGTAACGCAAGAATCACGTGTGGTCCGTTAGTTCAGGAGACCGGTATCAGATCCCCCGACTTGGCAGCGGTTGTATCCCACTCTCCGAGCCCTGTCTGCAGACTCAGCTCTACCTGTTAGTCCGAAGGACTGGTGGCGCTTTAGCCGAAACGCTGGGATGCAGACTCAAGGGATCTTTGCCGTTCTCGCAATAGTATTGTGACCCAGAATCTGGGCACTGGCTGTTTTGGTTTTGGATTTTTTTTTCCCCCATATTTCAATAACCAAAAGTTTTGTGCAGCATCTTAATACACTTAAAACTGGCTTTCTACCTAAACCCCAGCCCAGAGGCTAGAGTTCTGGTAACTGCTCACATATGTCTAAGAGATCTAAGAGATCTAAGATTCCAACTCTTGCTCAGATCTGCATCAGACCCATCATGGCAACTCAACCACCAGCTAGGACCCCACTGTTAGGCCACATCGGAGATTCAGACTCAGCTTCTTTGTCTAATTTAGTGCCACTGTCCATTTTCTTTTTTAATTAGCTCCAGTGTATTTAACAATTTGTAGTTCAAAGAGCTCACTTAATCTATTTTCTTATTTAATCCTAACAGCCTTTTAAAAAATCCAGAATTCTGAGAAGTGAAATAACTCACACGAGCTCGTGTAGTTAGCATTTGTTGCATCAACGCTCAGCTTTCCACCTCCTGGCTCTGAGTGCCACCATGCTCTCTGCTCTGCGAGACATTGCAGGCTCCCACGTTTCTGGAATCTATTGATCAGACAACTTTTCAGCCTGTGTCAGCTCCATGGGGGCGTCCAGTTCCAGGTCCCTATCTCTCCTCATCTGCCCTCCCCTGCCATAGACGACTGACCCGTGTTCTATTATACCCAAAGATTTGACAGATGACTGCTTTTGAAGTGACCTAAGACTAATGACCCCTCCCCCTTCTCAAAAAGCTGAAAACGATTTAAGAGATTGCAGAACAGCATAGCCCCAGAAACAGGTATGCAAGCTGCAAAGTGTAAGGTAAACACAATCTTCCTATGTAGAAGGCATATTTTCAGAGAAGGTTTTAAAGATGATATAATGAGATTCCATGCAGTGCCAGGGTGAGCTGCAATCGTGAGAGGAGAGGGCACAAATGCTGACTCCTGAGTAAGTGACCACCTAGGATGAATTTCTGTCTTCAGTGTTTTGTCTACTTTTCCATTTCAAGATGATGAATGTTAATCTTTTATTAATCCTCTCTTTCTTACTTAATACCAACAGGGAGCATGCTATTACAGTTGTTAAGGAAAAGAAAGCCAGGAAGTATATGAAATTCTCTATATTTTTAGATACTGGGGAGTCTATAGGTTTTGTTTTTTAATAATACTCCTTATATATTCACTTTTTAAACAAATTATGACTGAAAATGAGTGTGTCACTTTTCAATTTCCTGCCCTGCCCTGTGAGATGCTGGAGGTGGCGGGGGGTGGGTGGGAAGGCACAGAGGGGAAGATCATGGGCTCTGGAGCAGGACTGCTTTCCACACGGTGGGAATCTTGCCCCCACCCCCCATCATTAGCAGTGACCTTGAGCAAGTTACTTAACCTCTCTTATTTTCCTCACTATAAAATGGAGCTATTAATAGTACGCTTGCTGCAGCGTTGTTGGGAAGATTAAATAATTCATGTAAGTAAAGTGTCTAGGACAGCACTTTGCCTATAGGACGGGCTATTTAACCATTCGCTGTCTCTGTGCAGAGGAATGAGGAAGTGGCAGTCCCAGGTCCCTGGAGGAATCATTACTGCAGGGTGGTCGGAGGAGAGTTAAAAATGAAGACTCCGGAAAGCTCACGCTATTAGTTGCCATGGAATGTCTCCCTCCTCCCTCCTGTTATACAACACATGTAAATAATTAGTTTTTATAAGAGACCAGCCTTTCAACCTATTAAATAGGTATGACCCTCAGTGTTAGTTAGAAGATGCCAGCCACCTGACTTAGATACAGAGTGAACAAATACTGTTGTAGGAAGAGTAGTCGGTCATTAAGAAGAAAAACTTGGCAGCAGGTGTAGGATCAGAGCAGCTTGCCAAACACAATTTCTTGAAAAAGACAAGATGAAGGCCCATTATTATTTGTCTCCTGTGGTCCACTTATAATGGTTAACGAATTAAAGGTCTGTGATGAGCTATGTCTTCCTGGGTTTTCTCTGTATACTCTTAAAACTTACAATCTGAGTCAACTGGCACAGAAAGTCAAGAAAATGATTAATCAAAACAACAGCATCATTGTACCACATCTTGTGCTTCTGAGTTACTTTTTTACAATGAAAAAACAGTGCTTCCTATGACAGTGTCAGGTTATACAGACTCCTTAATATAATGTATACAGAATTATTCTTATCTTATCTACTCACTTATCAATTTTTATAAAAACTGAGCCTTCAATCAGAAACATTTTAACAAATGGTATTATATTATTTCTTTAGATTACAATGTAACTTAAAAATTTAAAAATTAAAATACAAACACTATTTAGAGATATAAACTAATGCTATATAAATAAAAATAAAGCTGACACAATTATATCAATTACCATGTAAAAATTATATAGGTACACTGTTAAGGAAAAGAAAGAGCCAGGAAATATATGAAATTAAATTTTTTGGTATAGTTTTAAATTATTATAATACTCCTTATTTATTCACTTTTTAAACAAATTGAAAATGAGTGTGTCACTTCTCAAAGTCCTATGCAGAGTTAGATTACAAGAGAAGCAATCACCATAAAAAATAAAGGCCAGGAATAAGAATTTATTTAAAGAGGGAAAAAAAAGGAGACATTGATTAAGTGATTAAGTGAAATTTCACTGTCTTGATGAATTAATTTCAGTTTCCCCTGTGGTTTTGATATACACAATTTTGTGATACAACATTATCATATGCAGAGCTTTTAACAGACCACAAAGTCAAGCTGGGAAAGGCCGATTAAACTGGTTCTTTTTGGATTGTTAAAAGCAAGATTGAATGTCCAGTGGTGAGACTCCTGTTCTGATAAACTCTTCTTTATCTAAATACCTGCCTTTCTCCTAATCTCCTTGCCTCCACCAGCCCTGAAGACAGCAGCTGTGCCATCTGATAGGCGATAAACCCTTGTGCCTGTTTTTCTACCCTTGTTGAAGAAAACCTTTGAATTTGTAACTTGGACCAAAGATACATATCAAGCAATCTTTGGCTGCCAGGAATTCAAAAGTGGGCCATGGCAGCCGCTGCTGGAATCTGGTCTCTCTGCTTCTATTTGTTTAAAAGAAAAAAAAAAGTTTCAGCATGGAATACTTCACTGAAGTTTAGTGCACTTAACCAGAAAGATCCTGAAATACCTTCTGCAGAAATTTATTTAAACTATGTGTCAGGTCTGCTGAAGAAAAGCTATTCAAATGTTACCGATGATGCCCAAGATCCCATTACAGTTCTCATGTATGTTAACACAGTTTCTAACCTAACACCGCAAAGTGGATTTTGCTTTTGAGAAGTCAACTCAAAGGAGCCCCAACACCGAATCTCAAGTTAAAGTGACATTCTAAAGTTAGACTGATCAAAATTTGTTTTAGGACTTTTTTTCCCCTCAAGTTTTAAAAATGCACCTCATCTCACAAGAAATGTTAAAACATTTATTAACTTACTAGCATTCATTTCCATTAAAAAGCGATTAAAAAAAAAGTTTTATTTCCACATTCCAAAGACCCAAAGATCAAGGAGTTGAGGGTTTTTACCTTCAGTTAGGCAAATTTATCCAGTGGGGAATTGTCTTCAGCAATTTTTCTTCCCCAGATTTGGCTCTTGCCTGCAATTTTTCTCCTTAGGCTGCTGTCCTGCTCTCCCTTCCTTCATTGTCTCCAAGCTCCCTTGACTTGGGACATCAGACTAACCTGACTGATGAATAAACCCATGGTCTCTGAAAAGACCCCAGGAAATACGAATTCAACCGGGCTCTTTCTAAACTTAACTTCTCCCCTGTACTCCTGAATAATTTTGCCCCCATAGTGGCAGTCAGTGGGTCACTGATTGTTAATTCACTGGTGACAAGTACATTTAGCATTTTTCTCCCTGGCATTTAAAACCTCTTGTTCTCCTTCCTTTATTAATATTCAGCCAAAATTTATTGAGCACCAAACATGATGCAAAGTGTTGAGGGCTGAATACCACAGAAATGATAACCAAAAGGACCATGGTGCAAATAATGCAGAAGTAAATGGGAATGTTTCATGAAAGCAAGGACCATGTCTGGTTGTCTTTTTGGCTTCCTCAAGGGGCCAGTTTCCAGGTAACGAACATCTGTTTCGGACCCATTAAAAATTGGAGTGTAATCCCTGCACTGGAGAGACGAAATGAGTCCACAACGCCCTGTTTAGAAAGTTGAAATAAAACAAGGTTTGGGAAGTTGCTGTAATCCATAAATAATGAAATCTCTACTGCTAACCTTTGAAGATTTCTATCAAAATCAAAATAGTAATCAAGGTGAAAGTACTTTGCTAACGAGGAAAACCGCACAAATTAATGAATCATTATTCACAAGTGAGTAACCACTAAAAATATCTAATGAGATCTCTTATTCTTTTCTTTGAAAAATCAGATTGAAAGGGCCTAAAGGGTAAAGAAATTACCAAGGAGAAATCAGAAGATTGTTTAAATTTATCTTCCCGACAGGACCGCCTTTGAAACACTGGCATTTACTTTAGACTAAAAGTTGTTCATTTCTCTCTCTCTTTTGCATGTATTGAAATTGTTTAATTCTATGTGGCACATTTCAGAGTCTGTGTTCACTGCCGTTTAAACCCTCCTCTGCTCCCCAGATGTGGTAGACAAGGGAACATCGCAGGATCAGGCGCTGCCTTGGTCACTAGCTTTCAAACAATTTACAGCTGCCTTATTTTTTCTGTCCAAATTTGTCTACTTCATTTTACTATAGCCTGAAACTCTGCCAATTGGAAAGTCATTTGAGTTAACAAATAGACACTTCTGAAATTGAAGACCGCTCTGGCAGGGCTAAATTGAATACCTTTCAAGGGAATACACTATTTGCCAACTCGGGGCTAGGACCTGCAGGTAGATGAGGAAGGTATCTGTGAAGATGAAGAAAACACAGACCCTGCCCACCTGAAACCACCATCTGGTAGGGAGAAGAGGTGTACACACCGATAGTTACACAACAATGTGTTATATGTCATAATAAAAATAGATTATTTTTTTTTCAGAGTGATTTCTCAAGGTGTGAGCAAAGGCTTCACTATGAGTGTGACTTCAGAGCCAGACCTCGGAGGGTCGACAGAAGTTCCCACATCAGAGAGAGGGGTCAAAGCGTTCCACGCAGACGGCCTGGTCTGCACAAGGGCAAAAGGGCAGAAAAGGACCCTGCTTGCTTGGTAATAAGGAAACAAATGTCCTGGCCAGAGGGTGTGTAGTGCACGTGAGAATCACAGAGCTGATGAGAAGCAAGATCTGATGCGGAGATGACAGCCAGGCGGCCGAGGATTTAACAAGTCGAGTTTAAGAGATTAAATGATTTCTCTTCATCAAAGGTAAGACAGGGAAATGTTGGAACTGAGGTGACAGGCCCAGATCTGTATTTGCTAAAGAATATTCTGCCAACAGCACTTCTTAGTGAATCACATTTAATTTTTCTTAAGAACTAGCTAGAAAGCTATGCCCTGGAAATGGGAAGGCAGGAAGGAAACGTTAGACACAGCAGAATGTGCGATGCTTTGGCCTAAGGTTGTTCTGCAGATTTTGAACAAAACAGGGATTCAGCGTACTTGAGAGGGACAGAGTGGGAGGCAAAAAGAGATTTTAGCAAGTGTGAAGTTAGACATAGGTTGTTTTAGGGGGAGGGTAGAGCTCAGTGGTAGAGTGCATCCTTAGCATACACAAGGTCCTGAGTTCAATCCCCAGCACTTCCATTAAAAAATAATAATAATAATAAATAAACTCAATTACCTCCCCTCCACTCCCCCAAAAAACACATGGGTTGTTTCAAAGCAGGGTTGGCAAAGTGTGGCCTGTGGGCCAAATCCAGCCTTCTGTCTGCTTTGCCCAGTACAGCTAAGAGTGTTTCAACATTTTAAAATGGGTGAGAAAAAAAATCAAAAGACGTACAATATTTGTGACGCATGAACATTATACAGAATTCAAATCTCAGTATCTGTTAGTGAGGTTTTACTCTGACACAGCTGGGCTCATGTTTACACGTCGTCTCTGGCTGTTTTCACACCACAGCAGCAGAGCTGAATGCTTGTGACAGGGACGGTGTAGCCTGAAAAGCCCAAAATATTTACTACCTGGCCCTTTACAGGAAAAGTTGACAGAGATGTCCAAAGAAAGCTGTAAAATGTAGAACCTGGGAAGCCAGCCCTCTGCCTTCGTCCCATCACTGGGTCCCGGAAGGTATGTGTGACCTGCAAGTAATGGACATGTGTGTGCCCCCTGGGGTGCTGTAGAAGCTTTGCAAAGACTAGGGGGTTTGTTCCTCTGGTCTATTCAGGCTCAGGGATATAGTCCCTCTCTGACAAACCCCGTCCCTATGCCCCACTTTCCTGCACCAGAGATCCACCACCACCCAGAATCCATAACTTTGAATCTATCTATGAGCATTATGATTCAGCTGTCTTTAAACAGTTTACAAAAGGATTTGATGGGCTAGTTTGGGAATTTATGAAAATGCACTCCAAATTGCAGGCACTGATGTGCAAAAGGACTTCTAAATACAGCCTCTTGGTAAATTGTGGACCCGTATGTAGTGGCTTAGAGGATCGTGGAATTTTCATTCATGTGGTTGAGCCTAAGTCAATGTGACTTAACAGTGTTAAGACTCATAAAAGATGACTAGGGCTTGGAAGCACGCCAGTAAAGATTTCCTGATGACTACGTGCTGGCTAGTTCAGATTATTGTTGGAAAGCTAGTGAATGAAGCAGACAGGATGTAACACTAGAGATTAGTTTTATGAATTGGAATGTATCACTGATTTCAAGTTACATCTGGAAGAAAAGATATTGGGGTGGAGACTGCAGAAGGTGCAGATTAGTTCACAGGACTTAAATTAAAATGCCTTGCTTGATAAAATTCATATGGAGCCACTCTGTAGAAACATTTCTAGTTTTTCACACTTAAAAGCACTAAATTAAATGTTTTAGAATTTCTTTTAGTGCATTGCAGAAACACTTATATAGTGCTTATGAGGTGCCTAAAGCCAAGACTGGTCCTGGTGATACAAAAATAGATGAAATATGGTCTCTTTCCTCAAAAAAAAGTACTGTTACAGAGAGAAAACCAGAAGAGAAAAACTAACTAACTAAATAAATAAGGCAAAAAATTTCATGGAGAAAATCAAAGAATTGTCTTGTTCAGTTTTGAAATAAAGGGAGTAGTCATTTCAAGATAAATAGATGACTGGTATACAATGAAACACTACTCAACAATAAAAAAAAGAACAAAATAATGCCATTTGCAGCAACATGGATGGACCTAGAGATCATCTTTATAAGTGAAGCAAGCCAGAAAGAAAAATACTGTATATCATTCATATGTGGAATCTAAAAAAAAGGAAAAAGAAAAGAAAAGAGGATGCTAATGAACTCATCTACAAAACAGAAACAGACTCATATAGTAAAGAATCTTATGGTTACCAGGGGAAAGGGAGTGAGAAGGGATAAATTTGGGAATCTGAGATTTGCAAATGTTAACCACCATATATAAAAATAGACAAAAAAGCAAATTTCTTCTGTATAGTACAGGAAACTATATTCAATATCTTGTAATAGCCTTTAATGAAAATGAATATATGTATATATATGCTTGACTGGGACATTATGCTGTACATCAGAAATTGACACATTGTAACTGACTATACTGCAATAAAAAATAAATAAATAAAATTGATGGATAAAAAAAGATAAACATGCTAACATCTATAAAGCATCTGGGGTTTCTTAGCAGAAGGATGCTAAGCCAATACAAAAATTATCAAAGACCAAGTCAATCTCTATCTTTAATTCCAGACACAGTAGAGGTGAAAAGACTTAGTACCTTTTGGTCATTGATCCTAAAGTTGGAGAGGGCAATCAGAGTCAAACCTCAGATTCGAGGGCAACTGGACCCACTGCAGATACCAAAATCCACGCATGCTCAAGTCTCTTATTCGCCCCCAGTGTCAGCAGACTCCGCAACTGTGGATTCATTCAATGACAGATCCAGGTTGTAACTATTACACGATCTGTGGCTGATTGAATCTTTGGATGCAGAACCCCGTGGATACCGAGGGCCTGTATACTTACTGAAAAATATCCGTGTACAAGTGGACTCGCCCAGTTCAGACCCACATAGTTCAAGGTAAGCTACCACCTGACAGTCATCAGAATCCTGACTTAGTTAATTCTGTATCCCCAGAAGTTAATACCATGCAATAGATGCAAAAAGGGCTTAATACATCTGTTGAAAAAATGATTTTCACTACTTTATTGTGAACCCAAATTTTGAATGTGTTTGGAAAATAAAATTCTGAAACTGGTTTTAGTCCATTCTAGCCTATGGTCAAAACAGTACTATTTTGGCTACATTAAGTTACAAAACAGTGTGAGGCCAGAAGCTTGCCACTGGCAAGTATTAACCCTCCGTATTGAGCAAAGGAAGAAAGTTCCAAAAACTCAACACATCATTTGAATTTATTATTCTGCCCCACCTTGATAAGTATGATGGGAACTTCCGAGACTCTTGTGAAAAGAAACTGCTTTAAAATATCCAGCATGAGCATGATTAACTCTGTTAAATCGAACAATCATAATAATAATAAACTCTAACATAATAGGTGTAATATAATACAATGTGTTAGCATAATGATATATACAATGTGAAGAACAGGTATGTCCCAGACACTGTGTGATCACATTAAAAATATTACTTAACAATTGCTCACGATGTTTTAGTTTTATTGTTGTGGTTATCCACATTTACTGGGAAGAACAATGGTGCAAATAAACCAAAACTATTTCTTCTGAAACTTGGAATTAATTGCACAAATCTTCATTCAGCAACAGATTTTCTTTCCTTGAATTAAATCTGCCCTTGTTGGTTTTGTTTTTTAACTACTCATTCATTCATAAATGTATTCATTAGAAACATTCATTCAACCAAACATGTAGTGAGCTTAATCAATGAGGTCTTCCCTTGTATTTTTAGGACTGGACTAAACATTTAAATATATCTTGATCCCTGTCCTCAAGGAGATCACAGTCTACAAGGCAAGGCAGAAAGACAAATCAGATTAAGGTGACTGCCACAGCACAGGTATGCTTGGGTCCAGTGAGGTAGAGTTTCCAGTCCACAATTCATTATCTGACATACATCTCAAAAATGTTCTCCTAGAACAGTCTACTCAAGCAATAAAAATAAAAGCAAGAATAAACAAATGGGACCTAATGAAACTTACAAGCTTCTGCACAGCAAAGGAGACCATAAATAAAACAAAAAGACAACCTATGGAATGGGAGAAAATTTTTGCAAATGAAACCGACAAAGGCTTGATCTCCAGAATATATAAGCAGCTCATACGACTTAATCCAGTCCACAATTCAGTGTTAAGAAAAGCTTCCCTTAAAAGAGGCGGTGCTTAGGCAAAAATTTTAAGAAATTAGAAAAGTTTAGCTAGGTAAGGGAGGTGGGAGCCAGAACCATTCCAAGCAGAGGAAACATGAGAAAACATAACATTTTTCATGTCAAAAAAAAATGAAAAAACATTTTTGGCTGAAACAAAGGATACATGTTGGGTGTCTTATTTGGCTGCTTCAAAATATGATGCAGAGATAAGGATTCAGTCTATCAGTGAGGGGATCTGGAAACACTGGGAGGTCGCTGGGAAAGGAAAAGCATCCACATAGGTTACTTTATCAAGTCTGTTACCACTGTGGTAAATGTGGATAAATGGAGAATTCTGGGAGTTGACATAGGACATAGGCCTCAGAGTTATCTGAACAGAGGACAGGGAAGTTGGAATACTTATTTACGCGTCCATATTTGGTACCTGTTGGTTGAAGACAGCTAGAGAAGACCGACCTCAGGCAGCTGGAAGTCAGTCTCATTAAAATGGTAAGACCTTGGGATGTGGGGGAGAGGGGCAGAGAGGGAGCTGGGAACACCAACGCCACTTGCTGCGATTGGCAGGCCTAGAAACTAGATAGGCAGGGGTGGACAGAGAAGCGGTTTTCATATTATGCAAATGAGCTCTGCCCTTAATATCACAGCTTTTGAAATGTTTTAAAAAAGAGGTATGGGAAGTCAGGTAAGGGAAATAGGCTTTGTTTCATAAGGTTGGTTTCTGCTAGCTCTTTGCAGGCTGGGACAGAAGGCGCTACGCTAATTTAGAAGTTACTGCAGTTCTCACAAAAAGCATGCTGGCCTGAGCTAAGGTAGTGGCAGGGGGGATGTGGAAGAGTGGGAGGAGTAGGGAGAAATCAAGGTGAAGGAATTCTGAATTCCTGTGGGAGGAGGAGATGGAGGACTCAGAGATTCCAGGTTTTTGTCTCAGAAAACTAAGAAGGCAGTACCTTTCACCCAGATTGAGAATTCCAAGAGAAGGAGAAAAGTGAAGGAATGATCAATGAGATCAGATTTGGAAATTCTGTGTGTGCATCAGGCTGGATAAATCCAGAAGTCAGCACACATGTCTGAGCTGGAAACAAAGCTCTGAGCATTCTCAGACTATAAATGGTGGTTGAGCCCATGCAGCAGACACTATCTAAGGAGGCTCCAGGCTTCTCGAAGACGAAGAAGTAAAGGTCTAATGGGGAGCAAGGCAGGAAAGCAATGATGGGACGGAAGCATTGACATAAAATGCTGCAGCAGATTTAAACTTTAGGGGAAATGAGAAAATTCTACCCAGAGAGTCTTTTGATCTCAAACATAAAGGAAGATTAAGTACTTATTAGTGGATGACTAGGGACTGGAGCATTCCTGGTAGGATGACCTGTTGCAAAGACAAGTTTAAGAGGGCAAATCGTGGAACTTGAGATAAGCTAAAGCAGGCTAAAGTTTGCTTTTCCTTTATCCCTGAAGAAGGCACTCCCTGAAAATGAATACGAACTCTCTGAGTGCAGGAACAATCTTCTAATCCCCAGTAACCAGCACATATTAGGTGCTCAATAAAAGTTGGTCAGAATGATGGGGTCTGTTCAGATCAACTTGATCAACAAGAAACACTTGCCATTAGGTCATTTTATTCACTCAATAATTATTTAATTCAACTACTATACAAATTGCAAGTCCCCATAGCTATTCCTTAAGGCCAGGGGCCCCATCAGAACACCCAGCAGGCAAACAATGTTTACCATGGTGTCCTTAGTTAAGGGAAACAATAGTCTATTTAAATAAAAAGACATCTGATTCAGACTTTTATTTACATAAACAGGCTCTTCCCTTAGTCCTGATTAGACAAGTCCTATTATAAACATATTCTGTCTAAACTAGCCCACCTACTGTTTGCCTTAATTTGTTGCCCCTGACCTCTAGTAGCTTCTTATTTCCCTAACACCTGCCATAGCACCCGATTCAGAGCACTAGTTGTGTAGTATTTGTTGACTAACTCTCAGGAATTTGTTGACTTACGAATAAAATAAGGACTTCAGTATTCTAAAGTTTTCTGCATCATGGTGGTGAATCTATTTTTCTTTCTATTTTTTTTTTTTTTTTTTTGGACTACACAGAAATCCTCCACTCTTCTTGTAAAAGTACTACTATTTTGCTTTAGAAATCTACCCCACAGCCAAGTCACTGGATACAGTCCTAGAAGGTGTCCCTATGTTACTCTCTTTCCCCCCTGGCCAGGATACGGAAACATGACCATGGCAGGCAAAGCCTATACATTTTAAATGTAATTTGAAATTTGAATAAAGTAACACAGGAGCTGAAGATGGTAGGTCCTTCCTATTCTGCAACATATCTGGAAGTACTTATCTTTTCTTAACACTGGGTCTTCAGATTTATTTTTGACTTTATTTTATAAATTGCAATAAATTTTGTTTTAGCTTAACTCTGAATTAGATTGTGTTACTTGTAACCAAAGAATTCTAATCACACATAGTTCTAAAATTTGGGGGGGAGGGTATAGCTCAGGGGTAGAGCGTGTGCCCAGCCTACAGGAGGTCCTGGGTTCAATCCCCAGCACCCCTATTAAAGATAAAAAATAAAAAAACTTATTACCCCCTCCCCTCCCCACCCCCCCAAAAAAAAGAAAAAGAAAAAATTCTATGAGATCTAGTAAGAGAGAGGAGATAAGTAGGAAATACCAAAAGCACACCGCGTGGAGAGGCAGATTAAAATATAAAACCAAAAGATAAGTGTTACCAAATTAATTTTTTTTAACCAAAAGATGAGTTTTGTAGGGTTTTTTTGTGTTTTTGTTTTTGTAATTGAAGTACCATCAGTTACAACGTGTCCATGTCTGGTGTACAGCACAGTGCCCTCGTCTCTGTCATGCATATGTATACATACATTTGTTTTCATATTGAGTTGTGTAGTTTTTGATCATTAAGTGTGAGCCTTCAGTTAGTGGCTTTCAAGTTTGGAGGGCATAATGATCACCTGGGACACTTGTTTTCCCTTGGGTCTCCAGGTCCTGCACCCAGAGGTCCTGATTCTGTTGGTCCACGTGGGGCCTGGGAATATGCATAACCACAAGCTTCTCAGATGCCTCACAGACCATGCTTTGGAAACCACTGCTTCAGGTTCTGCTGTACATGAAAAATGGCAGCTGGTCAGATCTGTGAGCACAGCAAAACAGGCCTTAACCCGCGCAGTTTTGCTCAACAACCCCAAACTTCTTGTCACAGCAACAGTCTCACGAAATGTTCTAGCTTTGCCCGTGACAACGGCGTCAAGTGGATTGTCAGATCTATTAATATAATAAAACAAAGACTAATTTCAATTTTCATTTTGTTGAACAAGGGCCAATGAAATTATAAGAGGGAGAACTTAGAAAACTAAAACCATCACCTTTATTTTATAATCCAGTTTTTGTGATTTAGAGAAAAGCACTTATCATATGGGTATAATCGTATTTCCTGTTGATCTTTCACACACCTGTGTTTATTCAAAATACCAATATTTCCATGGGAAAAAAAACTCTCTAATAAAGGATGAAAATGCATTATTACAGAGAATCCCACAAAGTCGAGGTGAGGTGGTGCCAAGACATTAGTAGGTTACTAGACCAATTCTACAGGTAAAGTTATCTGTGGGGCCAAAATATGCGTAAAACGTGTAATTTCATTACACTTATTTGAAAAATGGAGGTTACTTTTTCAAAAGCCAAAGTAACAGAAAAAATGGATCCCACGTGTTTCTACCTTAGCATTCTTACATAGCAAAAAAAATGACAAATGCTTTTCAAAAAACGTGGTTAATGCTTTCACAGATAAATCTTTATATAAAAAAAATAATAAAATAAAATAAAAGCTATAAGACAGATATGTTACAGGAAATAGCCAAGGCCTGTCTGTGTTCATATGCAATGCCTAGTTTTGGTTAAACTGCTGTTTTAAGTATTTTTGTAATATTTTATACTATTTAATTTGTAATCATTATGCAAATATAGTATTCCATAGATAACATGTACAACTTTTAAACTGGAAACAAAGAACAGTATTTTGTTTAAATTTTAAATTCAATTCAATATGATTCAAAAATTGCTTCTTGAAAACCCACAAGATGCTCCTTACTCCACTAGACTTGGGGAGGGGGGGAAGTATAAAGTGAAAGATTTTATCATACAACTCTGAAAAACGAGAGATTCAAAAGTAGATTTTAAAAACCAAGGCATGGTAAAGAGAAATATGAGGCCATGGTTGTAGACTTTGGAGCCCAGCACACAGTCCTCAGGGAAGCCCATGTGACAGCACTAAAGTTAACAGAATACCTCTGTTCTGCCTCCTGCACATCGCACTCACAGGGCTTAAACAGGAGAGAAAATCTGCAGTAAAAACTAGTGTCTGAGCCCTGAACTGATATTTAGGAATTAGCCATGGACTTGGAGAAGCACTTTTCATTATTTATATATGAGCTTACTAATCAAAAAACTCCAAGAAACAATAAACACAGATTTTTTTTTATTAGAACCTCAGGCTTAAAAACAAAAAAGTTGTTTTGGTCTGTGCTGCTGGTTCATGTGACAATCACAATTGACCACATGGGCTGTAACTTTTACCAAACATTTACCAAACATCTCCTTTCTGCAGACAGGACTAGACGAGATTGAAGGGGAATTGTCTTTCCTGTAACCCTTCTTTGCACTATTTTGCATTGGTCTTTGGCTTTTCCTTCCCAGTAATCTTCATATATCTGATAATCCTTACTTTTGACAATAGTTCTCAAACTGACCATGGAGAACAAGGGTAGGTTCAACTGCTTCCTTGATTAGCACCAGGAATATGGGAAATTTTACTTCGATTCCACGTGACTCAGCAATCATTTATTGGATAGCCATGTGATGCTCAGTACTCCGTTAGATACTAGGAAGGGTGCAAAAGATGAATAACAGGATTCCTGCCCGCTAGGAGCTGGAAATCCTGTTGGAAGGTAGATAAGAACTAGATGGAGTCTGGGAGATGACAGGCGAAGCTGTGGGGATGGAGGGTGTTAATGGTGGTGTGTCCCTTAGCAAGGAGCTGTTTCTTGTCATTAGACTCGCTTTTGTTTTTACTAATATATGCATCGTATGTCTCTTGGCTTACACTTGTTTTTAATACTCAAGAGAATAGCAGTAGGAATATTCTTATGAAAACCAGGCAAGACAGTCTTCAGCAGAGTAGAAATGAGCACATTATGAGGAGATGGTTGTCTTGGTGCTGGAAGGAGGCTGGATTACGTAAAGCAGGTGTGGATAATAAAGGAAAGGAATTCCCTATCTGTTGGAATGTACATCTGGATGGTTCTCCTGTCCAAAAAAAAAAAATGGTGATCTTCAGACTCCTTTAACCCTGCGGCAAATTTTAATGAAAATAATACATGGTTGGCCATTTCAAAATCTTGCCCAACCAGGGTCAAACATAGAATTATCAGTAATGAGTAATCAACTGAGAAATGAAGTTTGAAGGAGAAGTACAAAACAGAATTGAGCTCCAGGGAAACGAATTTTTTCCCAGTTTGGAGCTAGGGCAACCTCACGTAACCTCTGGCCTCGTCTGTTTTTTTGCGAGGACTGATCACAACATTGTCATCTGCTTTCTCTCTGCTAAAGGTGACTTCCTACTGACTGAAGATATAAATCAGTTTGGTACTACCATCAAAATGATAGGGTTTTAATGTATTAATTTTATTCATGGCTGTGTGAGCCATTTGGCTCCAACAGAAAATGCTACAGAGCTTTGGCATCGTTTTTCTTGGTGAAGGAGGCAATTGGAGATGGAAAACAGCTCACTCAGAGCTCATGGGTCAGATTAAACGATTTCGTAAGCAATCAATTAGACAACGCTTTAGCAAGCAGAAAGGCTGTGGGAATTTACTGTGTAAAAGGAGGATGACAAACATAGAAGACTAATTAGTAATCAAGAGAACAGAATATTGTTTTTCTAAAAACAGTCAGGAATTAGACCTCCTAGAAGACAAGTTGTAACAAGTCAATGAGGCAGGAGAACTGGTTAGAATAATGTTGGCTCAAGTTTGTAGAGTAAAATGCTTCATTTTGTTTCATACCATTTCCTTTTTTAGAACTCCTTCTATATGCAGTGTAAATAATATAGGTTCCCAGAGAGGAGAGATTCCTTGGCAAGCCTTTACTAGGCAATTCAAAGCCATGTTTTGAGCACCCATCTGGTTCCAAGCACCATTCTAGTCTCTGAGGCTACAGTGGGCTATATCTAGCTTCTATCCAGAGTTCTATGGGCTTTCCAGTCAAGACCCAGATCTAGGTTGTCAAATTGCCTTTGCTTTCAGGAAATAAGAAAGTCCCACCCAAGGACCTCAGCACCATTCTCTCCTTCTCTCCATCCTCAAGTTACAGCCTCTGCACATGTGCACACACATACAGGAGCCTCCACAACTTACCACCCACCACGCTTCAATTCCTTGTTTATGTACCAGGTAAAGCCCAGCCTGCAGCCAGAGATGCGGTTAGGCTAGAGAGCTCTTGCCCAGGGGGCTTCAGGAAAATCAAATCATCTGTTCCACACTCCATCAAAGTCCTCTATCAGAGTAAAATGCACCAAAAATGGTGGCAATATTTCAGCTGATGTTTTAAAAAAATTAGTATACCACAATCAGACTTTTTCAGAGATGCCCTCATTTCTAAATAAATTTGATATGAAGAATGCCAGCTCTACAGGACTGATGAAGAAACAAAGTCATTTTACTTAGCCTAACAGTGCTTCCCAAACCCTGCCATATTATGGGACACAGAAATTTATAGCATTTGAATGGCACGCTGGGGTAAAAGAACACTTTTGAAGATGGACTGACCAGAGGCTCTGATGCCTCCAGTCCATTGGAAACAATATCTCAGCATCCCTGTAACCTATTCATGTGCATCGTTTGGAAAGCTCTGATCTAAGAATTTGATTGTGAAGTATTTTATTCATACCCCGGAAATACCTGAGGTGTTTTTCTAACCCCTCCTCGACCCACCAGTTTCAGTGTGACTAGGCTCTGTCATCAGAGGCGAGGCTTACAATGGGAGATAGCTGTTGGAACAATTTGTTTTTTTTTACAGACTGGATTGTGTCATAAATTCTCAGGTGACATAGACAGAAAAATCACTGAAATTCTGAGCAGGGGCTTACCAGCTCAGCCCTTTTGCTTTACCAACCAGAAAACAAAGCACAGAGGTCACACAGTAGTGTTTTTATGGAGGGAAGTTATGAAACTAGATGTAGGTCATGATCTCTTAGCTTTCGGTCTTGGGCTTTTTGCACTGCACTGGTGGTTTCAGACTGGCAGCAACGGCATCACCTGAGAACTTGTCAGAAACGCGACTTCTCAGGCACCACCCCAGACCAAGTGGACTGGAAGCTCCAGGGCTGATGCCCAGCAAGCTGTGTTTTCACAAGGTCTCCAGGTGGTTCGGATGCACACTGACGTTTGAGAACCACTACACCCCAACATGGCTCTGCTCTAGAAGGCTCGAGACCCCGATGTGGACAAGACTGTACCTGTGCAGTGAGAAAGCCAAGCTGGAACGTTCTCGTGTGGAGTGAGGGCTCACTGTGACAGGGGAGAGGGACCCTGGGGTTAAACATCAGAAGTAGCAAAAGGTTAATGGTAGAAGGGAGGTTCCAAATTCAGGGCCTAAGTGGGAACTTCAATTCTCTAAGTATCACCAGGCCTTTTATGGCCTAGCCTTTACTTCCATCTTAACCTCTTCAATGAAAGTATCAATTTCTGCAGATTGGGAACTTAAAGGGTGTATTTCTAACTTTATAATGAAAACCAGTAGGAGAAAAAAAAAGTGTCACTTTTCAAAATTGACCTTTGTTGCTTCTTGTGTTAAACATAATTATTTTGAAAATGACAAATCTCTCTAAGTTTAGTTTGTATAACTTGTGAAAGATTAAGGGGAAGGGAGGGGAAAAAAAAAATCTCAGATGAGGCAAGGTTGAGTTTGCATATTTGACATCATTACTGTTAAATTCCTTTGCCCTGAAAAACACTCAAATTTCTTTTCCATGTGACTCACTAGCAAATTTCTCTTCCTTAGATGTTGGTCCTGCACTGTGTGGATCAGGGATATCAAATAACAAAAAATATGGAAAAAAAAAAAAAGCACAGCTTATGTTTTAGTCTAAGAATAAGGAACTAAACAAGCAGAAAATCCCCTTTTCATGATCGAGAAACTCATGTTAAGCTTAGCAATATTAGTAGCATTAAAATACTTTTATATTATGTCCTGAGGATATCCATGAATAATAAAAGCTACAGCCAACACTGTCGCCATTAGTTAAATGTGGTTCATACAAAGATCTCATAAACTGCTTCTAAAAGCTACCCTACATTCCTCTCATTTCCTTTTATCCCCGTCTATCCTTTCTAAAGATGTGGACTCATATTTCTGGATAATGCCTTTTAAACTCTTTGTCAAATATTTACTCAATAACTAGCAACTACCATAGGAAAACACAACTCTCTCAGCCCCTGAAACCATAACGTACGAGATAATTATCAGGGCTATGTTCTCAATTTGTCAGAGAGTTTTCTATTTACCACCCCAAACTGAAGCCATTTCAGTAGTTGAGGTTGTAGGTACAGGTAGAGTAAGAATTTGGTAGGCGATACTGTGAAATGAAATGAAGGCCTTGTAGTTAAAAGTTTGTTATTATTTAAGAAAGTTTACTCTGGTCTCTGTGTCTTTCCTTTGCAAAGTATACTTTTTTCTTTTTAGATGTGGAGATATAATTAGAACTCTGTGTTTTAAGCTTCCAAAATTGTGGAAAAGAATGCAATTTATGTGCTTAAGTCTTTAGGCCTAACACAGTAATACGGTGCTCAGGTTTCTAAAAACCTTGCCTGCACAGAAAGCCATAATGCTTCAGGCTTACACCAGAGTGGTGCCAGTGTGTTTGCTGAGATAGTTCTCAGGACTTATCTTTCGAGCATCAGCAGTCTTTTAAATGCACTAACCAACTCCACACTCATACGATTTTCCATGAGAAGTAGAGGATGTCATGAAGTGTACTGCAGGTAACCTGCACTGATATAAAAAAAGGTGCTGTTATTTTCTGCTCTGAAGGGTAAAGTTAGAGAGAGATGGAGAAAAGGAACATTTTGTTTAATAATTACCATTTTGAGAGCTGATCCAGCTTTTGTGGATAAAAGAAAAATTTAATTGTGTGAACAAAACATTGAAAATCTCTCTCTACTGCACAGCAGTGACCATTAATCTCTCTCCTTTAATGAATACTCTGATGGGAGGCCAGGCTTCTGGTTTTCTAAGGCAGCTACTTAATGACAAGCAATTTAGATTCATTCCTATCACAACTGAATTCATTGCAACTTCCCTACCAAAGCCCTGGTATCAAGTTGTGTTGTTATGATCAGACATGTTAAGGAAAACAAAATGCATTTTTAATAACTCCTCTTCCATCACAGCTTTATTTTTTTTCAAGTCTCTGATCCGAAGTTACTTTCAAATACACTTTATGAGAATAATCAGACTAATTAATTTTCTTCATGGGCAGCAGACTCTGCATCTTTACTCCTCTTATGCCTGTCCTTCCTCTTCCTCAATATTGCTGAGGCACTCTGAAAAATTATCAAATACTTAATGATTCTAAAGATCTTTGTCTCATTTCTATTACCTCTAGGAAAAATGGAAAAGAAAGGGAAGTCCTATTTGTAGTGAACCTACTGTGTCAAACACAGATGTGGAATTTTTACACATAGTCCATGTGAATGCTATAATCCTAAGAGGCAGTTGTTGTTGCACCCATTTTGCAGAGGAGGAAACTGAGGCCCAGAGAGACTTAGCGATAGATATAATGGGGCAAAATGGCGTTTAAACCTAGAGTTTGTAACTCCAAAGCTCATGCTTTTTGTAACCTAAGGAAAATATTACCCCTGGGATTTTTATTTATGTTAATTACAATTATACTTTTACATAAAAATACATTTAACGACTAATATTTTCAAAGCACTATTGCATACATCATCCCATTTCAAGGCGGCTGGCAGAACAGAGGGCTGGGGGCGGGTGTTGTGAGGATTAGTAATACTGTATACAAAGTATAATATCCAGTGTTAGACAAGCGCTCAGTTGTTGCTATTATTATTACTATTGATCCTCCCAGCAGGCTTAGAAGTCAGGGAGTACAGCTGTTATCATGCCCTCTTGACAGACTTTCTCTACAAAGATTAATCCCACTCACATTTTACTCCACAAGCAAGAATTACTTTAATTTTTATTTACAGGGCATTTACTTACAGGAATCTCAAAACCCCATGTTCAACTTCAATTTGTTTGCAATGCAGGCAGGCAGGGAATGGAAGGCAGGCAGGTGTGAGATGGGCTTAGGATCTTTCCCAGCCGAGTCAAAAATGGAAATTTTGCCTTCTGTCTCCAAAATGAGCCTCCTTTCCACGGCCCCGAAGGGATGCAGGAGGATTTGCTTTCTCCTAGGTGCCATCATCCTCTTCCTCCCGGGGTAACGTGGGGAGAGCCCTTCCTTCCGTTCCTTGCTCGCGCCGGGAGGGAGCGCGCCCGGAGCCGCGCAGACCACGCGTGTGGACCGCGGGCAGCGCCGTTATCACCACGCAGAGCCGCGGTCCTGCCCTCCGGATGGCAGGCAGAGAAGCGCAGGAGAAGTGCTGGGTATCAGTGACTCACAGCAAGACAGGAAGTCTCAAGCAGACCCACCCTTCCTTCCTGCCCTCCGCACCAGCTGAGCTGCAGAACCACAGGCCACAAGGAGCCTAGAATCTTGGTGAGAAGTGCTGCAGCCACAGACAGAGACCGGGTCACTGCAGTTTGTAGGCTCGCTAAATGGACTCAATGTCATGACCCGGCTGCCGGGAAAGCACATTCTCTTCCTCCCAGAGAGCACATGTTTTTCTGTTGAGATTTTTGCTTTTCACCTTTGCCCAGTATCTTCCCGGTATATTCTGGCCTTTGCATTGTTCTTAAACATGAAAACAACGGACTTGACACAGTTCAGATGAGTGGTCCTTTACACTCTGTTTTTGAAACTTGCAAAAAAATGCTATCGATCGTCATCATCAAGCAATGCCTTGGCAATGTAAAATGGCAGAGCGCGTCTCTCCAGCAGAAAATTTGTACACACGTTTACAGTGGATTTTTGAACCCAGTGTAAAATTGCTTCCAAGTTACATCATGTTTCTCTTCATAAGAGCAGCAAATGACGATGACCGAGATAAAGGCTAACGACTATTACCGGCGAGGACTGCTCAAAGCACTTGGTATGTTTTAAGTCATCTAAGTCTTCCAACTAGCCTTTGAGATAAACATTATTATTATTCTCCTTTTACAGACGAGGAGGCTGTCAAAGTGAATGAAAGCCTCTTCACCGTCTCCCCAAATTGTTTTTAAACCTCACAAATAATCAACAAAACAAAGCTCAAACAAAAAATAGAAAATAAAAACGAAGTTGCTGCTTACAGTGATTTGTTGTACGAGTCAAATAAATGACACAAAATGATTATATACATGTTTCCCACATTTGGCCAAGTTCAGTTAGTGTATTTCCAATTCATTCATTAAACTGTAAAAAAAAAAAAAACACCCCTACAGAAAAGTCAAGTCAAAACTCTGAAATGAGTCATTACAGCAGACCAAATTTGTCAGTATCTTTCATCAAGGCCACTTCCCTTTCTACCTGTAGGGCAGCAACACCAGAAAGTGACAGAAGTCTGCATTCCTATGTGTCTAGGAAAAAAATAAGCCTTAGGTTGAAAAACCATTTATTGTATATGTTATACAAACACACACACACGCAGTTCTCATCTTTTATTTTCCTGCTGTCTCCAAGCTCAACTCACACCCCACGTTCCAGCCATGCCAACACACTTCTAGTGCACTTGTTCCTTGTTCAGTGTCTTTGAAAGGAGTGCTGTTTGTCTGAAAGCCATCTCCCTCTCTGTTCCACCCAGTGAGTGCCTGCAGGATTCAGAATCCTCTCCATCTGCTCCTACACTGAGAGCATTTATTGAAACCTATTATGAGGTAGATACGGGGAGGTGGGGGAGGGAACAGGGTTACTGTCCTGATGAAACTTTCTGCAGAGAGAGAAAAACAAAGCTCAGAAAGAAAAAAGAATGGAGGAGGGAGGGAAGGAAGGAAAGCAGTAAGAAAGCAAGGGAAGGGAGGGTGGCACTAACTCATCGTGGCTGGTGTGACGTAGGACCTGTGATGCTGAGCGACATCATCGGGTGTGATGAATCCAGCCATCTAAGCTGAGCTCTGAATGAGAAGGAGCCCGTCATGCAGAGACAGGAACTACCAGTTCAAAGCGCTAAGCCAGAAAGCAAGCCTGGTTCCCAAGACTGAAAGGAGCCAGTGTAACTGAGGTGCCAGCGGAGGGCAAGGCGGCCACCCGATCCCACTGGCTTTGTAAGGCCTGTAAGAAGTTTAAACTGAACATTTAAAGCAGAGGACTGATGGACTCTTAATATATTGCAACAAATCGCTCTGGCTGTTGAGTGCATGTTGGGCTTCAGGGTCTCAGGCGTAGAAACAGGAAGACAAGTTAGGACACAGGTAACGGAGGAGTTAAGGCAGATTCTTCATATTCACACAGCATTTTGCAGAGACTTAACATCATTCTTTAAAAACTGATACTTTTTTTTTGTCTTCTACTTAGGCAGTAAGATCCTTGAAAGCAGAAATGAAACCTCATTCCCCAACAAACATTCCCCGCATGAATACATAAATGGGATGAATGAATGAGTAAAATAAGGTCCCTGTCCTCGGAAAGCTTAAATTCTCCGAAACAACAGACATCCATCTCCCCAAGTAACCAGACTGCAGAGCGGGTTCCTTACGCTGTGGAACAGACAGAAAGCATCACATGCGAGGGCAGAAGAGGGAGAACGCGGATCATCCAGCCCAGGGTGTGATCCCGAATCAGCGTTTAACAGCAGGATGTTAACACCAGGTGACAGGAGTTTGACAAATGGAATCAGCTTCCCCTTCCGATGCCTCCCAGTTTCAGATAAGGGCTGTGTTTAGACTCTGAGTTCTGGGTCAGCATGCAACTCAATGAAGCTATGGAGAAATTATTTATCTCCACTGGACTATTAAGTAAAAAGTCAACAAGGGTGTCAGATTACTTCTGGATTATTCACATTACAGCAAAACCCTGACATCTGGGTGAAGTGCACATGTTCTAAATGTTTCTTCTTGGAAATTGTAAGGTCAACCCTGAGGACAAGCCACTGTGTTTCTCGTGTCTTCCCTTCCTCCTCTTCTGTAGTTCACTCTCCCAGGGGCTGCCCTGCCTCCACCCTCCTGTTCAGAGCCCTCAAGTTGCACAAATGTAATCAAGGCCTTTTTCCCTGGGTCCCTTTCCCTTTCTGTTTCACTCCCCCTTCCCCAACCTACCTCAACTAACTAACTATGTGAGTATGCATGTTTCTATCTATCTATCTATCATCTGTTTGGTTTTGCCCCATAACAAAACACCACAAAATTTGATTTAAAACAACCATTTATAATGTCTCTCAATTCCGTGAGTGATCTGACTAGCTTTTCTGGGGCTGACTGATCTAAAATGGCCTTCCTTTCCTGTCTGGGGATACAGCCAGGGCAGCTGAGATGCTTAAGGCCTTTCTTCATGTGGTCTCATCCTCAAGGACTTTTGTCCACATGGTGACAGAAAGATTCCCAGCAGCAGGAGAGGGAAAACCCTTTTGGAAGCACTTTTCAAGGATCTGTACCACATTTTCTAATAGGCTCAAGGAAGTATAACTGTCCAAGCCCAGGTCCAAGGGATAGGGAAATAAATTCAAGTCCTTAACAGGTGACATGGCAAAAGTTCTGAGGTGGGAAGCCCTATAAAAGACCAGCAGGACCCCCAAGCAGGGCCACTACTCTCCTGCCGGCACCATCCGGTTCCCTGGCCCTGAGGCTCTATCTCACTTTTTGCCTCTGAAACGGATTACTTACCCCTAAAATTCATTGGTTCCCTGAGCTCACTTCTGATTGGTTTTTCCTTCACTCCTGATTGGTTATTACTCTCACTTCTGATTGGTCCACTTCCCTAACTTCTGATTGGTCCATTTGTAGTACTTCATTTGCATGGAGCTCACTCCTGATTAGTTTATTTCTCTCACTCCTGATTGGTCATTTCTACAAAGCTTGTTCCTGGTTGGTCAACTTCTGTTATACTTTATTTGCATATGATGTTGCAAAGTGTGAAACTGGCAGCCTATAAAGGCCTGTGTAAACCTACAGACAGGGTCCAGAGCTTGGGGTGTTAACTCTCTGGGCCTCCTGGCCTAATAAACCTGAGTTCTCCAACTCTCAGAGTGCTGCTTGGCCTCTTGCCCGGATCCAGGTTGCTGTCACAACTGAGCTGTAACACCGAGCTGTAACACGTTTTTCCGCAACAGTTCCACTGTAAAGGGATATACATACAGGGATTTAAGGAGTCTGTGACCATTTTGTGATCCATTGCACTATCATTTCAGACTAATTCCATACATTTAATTCACACTAAGGTGATAGGGACCCCTGACAAGGGGATTTCCTTCTCGACTTGGCAAAATATCTCACCCCAAGGGAATCAACGTCTGGAGTCAGAACTGCAGGCTCCGTGGCAGAGGAGCAAGAACAGTTCTGCAAAGGCCTCTCTGGCAGCCCTTCCAGGCCTGATCTGCCTGAGCACAGATTCCTCCACCCTTAGAGAGTTACTTCACAGTGTGCTTGACAGGCATGATTTGACACACGGAAGGGAGTATGTCTATCACTTGACCTTATCAAATACCCGGTATATAACTGCTCAGTAAGTATTGATTGAACTTGTTAATTTGTGTGTGTGTGTGTACACGAGTGTATCAGGAGAGAAGCAGGAAGTGGGAGCATGCACAAACACTAGCTCCATTCCAAATACTCCCCTAGGGAGCCAAGACACAGTGTGGCAGAGTGGAACTGACTCGGGCTTGAGTCAGGTGAACATACTACCTATGAGCAAATTTCTTAACCTCTCTAAACCTCAGTGTCCTACTCTATAAAATGGGCATAATAATACCTTTGCTACAGAGTCATTGTAAAGATTAAAAAGAATGATATACGTGGAATACCTAGACCAACACATGACACATTAGAGATATTTAGTAATTAGCAGGGAGCAGAAGCCAAGTCTAGCTTCCCACCCAAATTCCGTTCCTCACTCCTTCCTTCAGCCCTAGTGCCACTTTCCCTTGGTGGTCTGCCTCCTTCCACCTACCAGCCCTTGCCTAGCCCAGTCAGAGAAATGAGTATGGCAGGGACTGGGGAAATTCACCTGCAACTCTAGGATCTGTCAGCAAGCTGTCCTTCCAGCTGTGGCAGGGGAAGGAAATCAAAGCAACGGGAAAGACTGACCAGTTAGTCTTACCTCTAACAGTAAGCCTTTGCTATTCACTGTCTGCCATTGTAGTGCTGCGGAAACTCACAACAGAGGCAACTGCCTGCACCCAGATTTGGCCAGCAGCAGCATTTGTGCATTTGGCATTCAGGAGGTATGGATATGTTTCAGTTAAAGGCTGTAGACAGAACACACGCCTTTCCTTCTCCGCCTTCCCACCTCACCTTCCACTCAAATATTTGTTTTAAAAAATACAAGTGAAATAAATTCATAATCAATCCCAGCACCACGGAATTAAAAATTTCTATTTATTTCTCTAGGATGTGGGAGGATGGGATCATAAGACTGTCTGGATTAAATGTCAGCTCAGTCAGTGGTAAGCTGTATGGTTTTGAGCAGCTCTGTTTTCTTATGAAATGTGGAAAATGATAGGACCTATCTCATTGGGTTGTTGTGTGGACTGGTCAAGATATATGAAGCACCTAGGATACTTCCTGGAGCACAGCTCAATAAAAGTTAGATTTCATTGTTATAAGCCAGAAGCTAAGGAATTTACAGCTTAGAAATTACATAGAAGATGGACACAAAGCTTGGAATTGGCAAGAATTCTAGGAGAAAGTGAAGGAGAAATCAAGGGTATGAGTTTAATGTTAACAGAAAAAGTATGAGAATCTATCTTCACCCCATTCCTTACTCCCACATCTGTATGCAGGGGTGATGTGTACTCTCATTAAGCTAAAACCAAAGAAGTTTTCTCTAAAGAAGTTGAATAACTTGCCTACGAAGGGCTAAGGCTTCTGTTGTGGGATACATGGAGGGGAAAAAAAAAAAAAAAGGGATCCACACCTAGGCACCTTTCCTGAAACTTCACTATATCAAAGATAAGAGTCTCAACATTTTTGAAAGAAGAAACAGATTATCTATAAAGAAATGAGAATTGACTGGTGTCAATCTCCTCCCCAGCAAAATTGGTTGCTGGAAGATAATGGAAAATGCTTTCAAAGTTCTGATGGAAAATTGAAACTAGAATTATATACCTATCTAAATTATTTTTTAAGTCCAAAAGACATTTTTAGACATGCAAGAGCTTAGAAAATTTTATCCGTCATGCATTCTTTCTGGAAAAAAAAAATACTGCAGAAGGTACTCGAGCAAAAAGAAAAAGTAATCCAAGAAAAATCAGGTCCTGGCAGCCAAGAAAAACGTGAACATGACAACCAAGAAAAAGGAAATCTATGAAAAGTGATTATTAGATGAAAGTTGTTCAGCAAGCTTAGAAAATCAACAGTCCAAGATAAAAAGGTAATCCAAAGGCTCTGAAGAGTAAGTCCTCCAGTTAAAATATTCCTACAGGAGAGATTATTAATAAACCAGATGATCTTTGACAAAATGAAAGCGTACTATAATTCTGTCCACAAGAAAACAATTTAGAAATTTCAAATAAGTAACATGTATAAAGAAATCATGGTGTAAACATAAAACAGGTCCTTCATATATTTTGACCAGTCCACACAATGTAAAATATATATTATATTATATAAAACAATATAATATCATGTGATATTTAATACATTGAAAAAGAAAAATCAATTTGACCTTAACACTCGCAATATTCTTCTTCAGCTAGTGTAAGTTTATGAACACAAGGTTATATTTCCTTCTTTATGGGTTAAATCATGCTACTTTGTACCTTAACAATGTTCACAGTATTTTGATAGTGAAAAAGCTTTTTACTTAAAAATTATTTTTTGACTCAACCTATTGGCAAAGGGTAGAATAATCTACCATTTAGAACAACCCAAGAGATAGAAACACTGACAGTGTAAAAAGCTGGGGCCTGTCAATAGAGGAGAGATGAAGAAAGCATATGGGACATTCATTTTCTCCTTTTATGTGATTGTGAATACAAATTTTTGAAGTTGATGGATCAAGAAAGAAATTAATATTATTTACAGATATCAAGGTCACCTCTCAGGGACTGTTGTCTCATGAGAAATTGGATTGATGATGGACACTCTGTGTATCTCACAGCAGCTTTGCCATGAGTGTCAAATACAATTAGAGGTGTGGGAGCATTGGGGAAAATGATAGTGTTTTTATCATCAGAGCACATAGCTTTATGTGGAATCTAAAACAAAGGAAAAAAAAGAGGACACTAATGAACTCATCTACAAAAAAGAAACAGACTCACAGACATAGTAAACAATTTTATGGTTACCAGGGAAAGAGGGTAGGAAAAGATAAATTTGGGAGTTTGAGATTTGCAAATGTTAGCCACTATATATAAAAATAGATTTTAAAAGTTTCTTCTGTATAGCACAGGAAACTAATTTACATGCAATATAATGTGTATGTGCAGTTGAACTGTAATAATTCTAACTAATAAAGCTGAAAAAGGGAAAAAATCTTGTAATAACCTTTAATGAAAAAGAATATGAAAATATATATATTATATGCATGACTGGGATATTGTGCTGTACATGAGAAATCGACACATTGTAACTGACTGTATTTCAATTAAAAAAAAAAAAGCACGCAGATTTTATAGAAGTTTGGCCATTTGCTCATGCATCCTAACAGCAAATCAAAGCATATTAAATACATCCAGTTACTTTCATCAGCTTTCTGCTCTGTGCAGTTCTCATAGTTTCTGTTCCATGTAGAATCATAGGACTTTAAAGTTAAAAAGGATTTCAAAGACTCTTAAGTTTACCTTCTTCATTTCAAAGATGAGGAAACTGAGGCCACATAACGTTAACTGACTTGATAAAGTCAAAGAGCAGTGAAATGACAAATTAGTCCTAAAACAAAGTGTCCTGAGTCCTAAGGCAATGTTTTTCTGCTACATAGATAAAGCAATGGCCCCAAAATAATATATAGTTGACCTTTGAACAACACTAGTTTGAACTGCTGGAGTCAACTTATATATGGATTTTTTTTTTTTCCCAGTCAGTCCGTACTAAGTACTTCATGATCTGTGGTTGGCTGAATCTATGTATGGAGTGCCGACTATAAAGGCACACTCTGATTTTCAACTGCGCGGGGTCAGCGCCCCTAACCACCCTCGTCCCTGCCCAGTTGCTCAAGAGTCAACTGTTTAATAGTAAGTCCAGATAATAAGTTGAGTCTGTACGATTTCAGGAAAAACAGTTAGAACCTTGTAGTTTCATATGATCAAGAAATGTCCATGGTATAAATAAGTCTGCAATTCTAACTTGTAAAGGTTTACTCCATAACTTGTATATAGTTGTAACTATTTTATTATAGAAGATTCACTGATTTAATTGTTGTATATGCAAATGTAGTCTTTTCAAGTAGATTTACAAATTATGATATGGAGTTGTATGTCTCCTACTTCCTCTTTGTCCAGACTCATAGGGCTACAGCAAAGCTTTCTATAAAAGTGAGTTAGCTTATTGCTTCTCTTTCGTATTTTTTCTTTTAAGTTTGTGTTTGAAATGATTTCAAACTTATAGAAAAGTTGTAAGAACAGTATGAAAAACACCTGATTCCCATCTAGTGAGACTTAGCAAATGCTAACATTTCTTTCTCGCGCTCATCTACCTATCCATCTGTCCATCTATTTATCTGCATTCTATATATTACACAGTTTTAAAATGTATGTAATTTTTCTGATCCATGTGAGAGGTTTCACACATCATGCCCCTTTATCCCTTCATACCTGACTTTATGTTTCCCAAGAACAAGATTTCTCTTTTACCTGGTAACAGTACAGTTACCAAATTCAGGGCACTTAAACACTGATGTAACACTCTGAAGGCTACATCAGTTGTACCAATAATATATTCTTTTCAGTTTTTCTTTTCCCCAATTGGATATTGTCTAGGATGACATACCGCAGTTTGCAGTCACATCTGTTTAGACTCATTTAATTTAGAACTGTTCCTCGGCCTTCCTTTGTCTTTCATGCCATTGGCAGTTCTGATGAACACAGGCCAGTTATTTCATTGAATATCCTGATTAAAGTTGGGGTTTCTGTTGTTTCCTGGTGATTAATCTCAGACTACCGATTTTTGATTGGACGGCTACATGGCTGATGCTGTATCTTTCTCACAGTTTCACACTGGGCAGCACCGGATGGAGCTGCCTCTTATTGGTGATTAACATTAATCCACTTGTTTAAGATCTTATCCCATTTCTCCACCATACAGTATTTCCCCGATTGTAATTATTAAGTAATTTGTGAAGAGACAGTTTGAAACTATGTAAATATCTTGTTCCTCATCAAATTTTCTGCCCCTAGATTAAGCCTATTGATCATTCCAGCTGGAATCAGTTTCACTGGGATGGTTGCAAAATGGTAATTTACATTTTATTTATCTATTAGCCTTCTCCATCTACCAGGCAGTAAAGAACAGCTTTCTCTTCTTCCTTATTTATTAACAGTTTGGACCCATGGATTCTTGTTTTATGCAGTCATATTCCATTAATGCACCTCTCTTTTCTCGCTCTCTCTCTTATGCCCAGATTGTCTTATATTTGGCTTCTTGGAACTCATTCAGGCTGGCTTCTGTGTACTTTTGACATGTTCTCATCATTTTTTGAGCACGTCCTTATTTCTAGGCATAAAAAGAAAAAAAAAATCACAGGCTCATGGTGTACCTTCACTGCTGTTGCCCAGGAATCAGCCATTCTCGAGAAGCCCTCAGCCCTTTCAGTGGGAACTGGTATTTAGCCTGATTGGATTTTGAAGTTGACATCACAAGGTCAGTCATGTCCTTCTGAAATAAATCTCCTGGTTTGAGTAGAAAATAATCAGAACTGAAAAGACATTGCTCAGTTCTCATCCAGAATGGAAATACTCTGTGCTTGATTTCTCTTTTTTCCCCCCCAGAATTAGGTAGTAGATGTGAGAAATGAATCCATCGCAAAAAAGTGTGCTGAAGTGCATATGAAGGAAACATTTTAATTACCACATAAAATCAGTCTACAAAACAAATCAGTTCAATTAAAAATCTAGTATTTTAAGTGAGTTGAAAATCACTATAATTCCAAGTGAAAATATAAGTTGTGTCTTGGCGTTCTTCAAAATGGCTCACTTGAAAATAGTTATATAAACACAAACTCAAAATATGTTTTTAAGCACATGATAGGAAATACATAATATGAAAACACCAATTATGAAATATCAGATTTAAAATACTTAGTGTTTGGCATATGGTAGGTGCTAACATTTTTATGAAAGACTTAGGGAGATTTAAGAAAAAAGATGGCCACTCATAAGAACTCACAAAAATATGTATATGCAACATGTCAAATTGTACATATGTATGTAACAGAATGCCACATATGCCCTCTCTACCTGAATAGTGTATGGACAATTTCCAATTTAAACTCCATTTCTTTCAAAATTTGATTTTTTTAAAGAGTCAGCTGAGAAAGCAAAAAATACAGATGAGAGAGCAGGATGTCAAACATGATGTTACAAAGACAGGCTGGAGTGCATGTTGTCTTTGCCCAAGAAAAGCAGACCAGTCGAAAGCAGAGCATCTCAGCAGTAGCCTTTCATTGTGAAACCAGCTTGTGGCAATACCTCTTCTCCAGCCGAGAGGCAATTAAATATCTAAGAATGGACAATCCTCCAACTGCTTCACAAGTGTTAAAATCAGCACCAAAACATGGTGTAACTCACCATATGTTGTAATTAAATGTAGGAACTCACACTTCCGTGTAGCCATAAAACCTCTGGGGAGGGCGGTTGCACCATCAACCCGAGATCAGACAGCGATGTGGGAGACATACCCTCCTTCACACACTTACAAACACAGCCTCAGACAATCCCTTGGTTTGTTTCAGATTCCCCAGGCTTCTCAGCTACATTTGTAATAGCGAGAAAGAAATTTTGATCAAAAGAAACCGCAGAGCAAGACAGGAGTCCAGGAGCATGACTAGACTAGAGTTTCCAGGTCCCGCTGTTTTCTTTCAAGTAATGAAATAAGTGAACATAAAAGAGGAGTCCAGGTTGAAGACAGAAAGGAGGCTGGGCAAGAAGTGGCAATAAGACACCAGCTCGGAAGGACCAAGGTGAGCTGTGCCGACCTGCCAAGTCTTGCTCATTTAGAGGGAGGCTCCCTCCTATTGGTAAAACTACAGAGATGTTTAAAAAAAAAAAAAATTTCCCTAGTGCTCTAGGAGATTACAGCATACCACAGTGAAAACATTTTGGGATCCAATTGTTAACGGATGGAAATATCCCTTGGACAAATGGTCTCTGCTGGAGAAGCTATTCATTGACCAGACTCACTGTCAGCAGCACCTCTCACCAGGTGTTCAGCAGGAAGTGCCACCTTCCGGGAAGGCTCAGCTCAGCAGGAAGTGGCAGCTGGTGAGGGGAATAACCTGATTTACCTGCTCAGGGAAGGGATAGTGCTGGGAACAGAGTGGATAAACTCTAATTACATTCTGCAACAGAGCGAGGAGGAATTAACCCAGAAGCAAGTGGGGCCAGAAGCTGTGGAGCTGGCTCTCTGCTGTCTACCTGGGGATGTGGAGGAGGGAGGCCTCGGCACACTGGCTCACCACGGCCACATTCCCAGGGAGGAGAATCAGCCCACGGGGTGGGGGTGGGGGGGGGAGCCAGGGGTGACCCAGGAGGACAGAGGCCCTGCCCTGGAGCCCTGCAATGTGTCTACCTTTCCACAGCCCAGGGCACATAGAGTTGCAAGGGAGGTGAGGACTCCCTGTGGGGCGGAAGGAAGTGAAGAGAAAGATCCAGTTGACCTGCAAGTCATGACCTGGTGACTCAGCTTGGGAGCCTTCCACTTATTGTTTGACTTGAGCTCCCCAGGAGGGAAGAGGACCAGTCGGCACTGTCCCACCACTGAGGCCATGTAACTCGTCTCGGGGTCTCCCTCTCTGTCCCTGCCTCTGGTTAATTTATGGTGGGTCCTTGTGGAGGCTGGCTAATGCCACGATTGATTTTTATGTACTGTAATTCATTTACAAAATAGAGAGCTGTGTTCCCTACACACCCATCGACCGTCCTCTCATAATCTCCCTTTCCCCAGCCCCTTACTCTTTCCCTCTATGAGAAAGTGACAAGTAAGCAAGTGATAGAAAGGGCTCCTTTTAGCAAATTTGCAGAGTATTACAGGAGGTAGGCTGTTTCAGTCCATTTCCTGTATTTTTTATAGCGACAGTGTCATTATCATTGATGTTCAGAATGGAGGTCTGCACAATTGCAAATTCCACAGCCTGAAGGACTAAATTATATTCATTATAGATGTATTGCTATTCCTTTTATTGAATTAAGATTTTTGACAATCCATGTGTAACATACTCGGCAGTGGTGATAATAAAGTAGAAAACCCCATTCTTCAGGGAAGCTTCCTGAGTCAGTTACTGAGAGGAACAGGGAAGAACAATAACGGTCTGGGGTTCCTCTGGAAGGCTGTTCTTACAAACAGGATGAGTGCAGAGTAGATGAGCTGAAAAGCAAGGGCAGAATTCTCATCCTGGGTTTGAATCTCTAGTTGTAAAAAGGAAAGGAAAGGATGATCATTTAAAAAATACTATTACAAGGGTAAATATTCTCTGTAATGATAAACCTCAATCCTTTCTGCCTTTATTCACTTTTGTATACATTCTCATAAGATAGGGACAGGCTGAGGAGCGAATCGTGGCATTTGAACATAGATGAGTTAACAAAGGGTCACCAAATACTCTTTTTTTAAAGGAAGGTGGAGAGAAGGGTAAAATTGCCTGGTTTGATTGCCTGATGTAGATGATAAGTGAAAACTGGATTTAATTATAAAGATAATGATAACTAATAGCACTGGAAAGCAATGAGATTTTAACGTTAAGCCTAGTGCCCAGAGTTATGGACCCATCGTTTTAAAATAGACTAAGCTACCAATTGCATGAAAACTTTCAGAGACCCTCCAAGCAAATTTTAAATCACAAAATGATGCAATAAGGATAATTCAACTTTTACCTCTTCTCTGAATCGTGTGTATCTGTAGGCACTTAATATCAAAAAGCACTCAAGCTGTTCTGGAGTTCAATATGGGAAGAAGTGTAAGTTTATAGCTGATTCAGCCAAGCAGATCTTACCATGGTAGAAACAAATTTAGAATTTTACAAGTGAATATTTAATTGTTTAAAAGTCAAAGGTTGGGGGGTGAGGGGGGTCAGGGGGAGAGGGTATAGCTCAGTGGTAGAGCACATGTTTAGCATGCACAAGGTCCTGGGTTCAATCCCCAGTACCTCCATTTAAAAATTTTTTTTTAGTGGTTAAAATTGTAAATTAAAAATTGTTTAAAATGCCAAAGGCAAGAAGTCCCTTCCTCTAATTTACTAGTATTAGAAAAACTATATGTGATATTTAAAATTTGACAGTAGCATTTAAAAGAATGGTTACAAATGCCAGTTGAGGGGACCAGAGTCACAGCTCTTACTGACCTGGGAAATCATAAATTTTCAAAGCACTGTTCTCAAATCCAACCTATTATTGGCCACAGAGCTCCTCAGAGCAAAGTTTTTACACGTCCCTGGGACAAGTTGGTGAATCTCAATCACCTATGAAGTGAGATGCCTGGAAGTTAGTGACCAGATTGACAGATCATAGCCCTGCCTCTCTTCACTTTTGCAGGCAGGTGAAAGGAAGGGTTGATACCACTTGTGTAGACAGCAGTTTTGTGCTAAAGTCACAAGTGAAGGCACGCAGTCCCTTTCTATTACCTTCTGTTTCCTTTCTATGGAGGAGAAAATCTAGGCTTCAACAAAAGCTTAGAAGTGGTTGAAAACTGAATCCATTTCTCAAGATGAATAGTACTGAAGTACTAGGCAACATAATAATTCATTAATACAATAGTTCAGTAAACAGTATTAGTATGGATTTGAAAAAATTATAAATAAGATATGGTTAAGTGTTACTATTTATAAATCATCAACCGTTTAAAAAGTTTGAATTCTTACAAACTATACGTGCCTTTTAAAAAATATATATTTTAATTGAAGTATAGTCAGTTCACAATGTGTCAGTTTCTGGTGTACAGCATAACGCTTCAGTCATATGTGTACATACATATATTTGTTTTCGTATTCTTTTTCACCATAAGTTACTACAAGATATTGAACATCGTTTCCTGCGCTATATATACATGCCTTTAAAGTTGTACAGAATTTCATTTTGAGTTTTCTATTAAACTTCATTTTGCCTCATTAATGCTAAAGCCTGATTTTCAAAGTGGATTTAAAAGCAGCCAGCCCACACATAGTTGTCCTAAAAGGAGTTAGGCAGGAATGTGATGTGACATTTCAGGTCCTATTTTTGTTTAAAAAGTATGTCTGTGTTAAAGTAGTTATAATGCTGAGAACTGTGACTGGAATTTTTTTTTTAATTCTGGTTTGTTTTCACTTGTTTTCTAATGGTTATACAATGTTTATAATTTTTACAATCAGATAAAAATATGTGAAAAATATCCAGTGCTGAACCAAACCCTAAAGAGAGGCTTTCCCCTGCCCACCAGCACACCCAGATACGCCCATGCAATGAGCAGAAGAGATGAACATACTCACTATGCAGCTAGGATTTAAGAGCCCGTGGTACATCAGATGCTGTGTTAAGTCCTGGATAGTTACGGAGCATCCTTCATCCCTTGAGCCTATAACCTCTTTCTGAAAATACTCTTTATCCATAGCTTTTCCCCATCAGAAGAGGAACAACATGAATAATTATTACCCAGACCCAAATTTCAAATCCACAAAAGCCAAAATTTAAAATAAGACCTCAAAAGGAACTGGACCCTGAGTCAAAACTAGGGTAAAGCAAAGTGAAATTAATCTAAACTGAGTATATATCTATCATTGCTGGTTTTGTTTATTAGTTTTATTATTTTTTTAAGAAAGAACTAAAGAAAGGAGAATCATTTTGATTAAGTGTCAACTTTCTGCCAGGCATTAAGTATCGCAATTTACAAGCTGAACATAATTTAATCTGCATGATAATTGTGTAGTATATATCATTCCTTATGTTTCAAATGAAGAAACTGAGTCCTAAAGAGTTTAACAAACTTGACCAAGTCACCCAGCTGATGGAAGCAGAGCTAGAATTATATCTGCTTGTTCTGATTTCAAAGACAAACTGACTATCAATTTCTTACAACTACTGAAAAGGGGAGTAGGAGGGGCATGAGGTGAAGTACCAATATAATTAGAACTGATAATTTATTACATTGAAGTTTCCTGTTTAAAACTTTTTCCCCCTCAATCACTTACTTTACCAAGGCAACCAAAGAAATAGAAAACAAATGAGTAATTAATATTGACTTTGCCTAAGGGTAGAAAATATTAGGAATCTTAAAACAGACAAAATATTGGAGCAGAAAAGACACAGGGGTCAAAACTCCCAGCTAATTTATAAGAAAATAAGCCCATGAAAAATTGAGAATGTTCTATGGTAAAATTGTATTAAAGTATTATCAACATCTCTTGTTTTATTAATAATTCCTTCTGATATTCACTGTAGCTTAAGAAGCTAAGCTTTATAAGACACTAAAACTTAAAAAAAAACGACTTGAGCTTCACTCACAGAATTTTGCAACAACTACAAAGTATTGAGTCAAATTTTAAAATTAAAAAAATTCCAAATACCTGGTCCAGCCATAATCATTTAAACTCAGTTATCTCTAATTATCAGGAAGGAGCTTCATTTGGCCACTAAGTATGTATTTTGACTAAATCACAACTTACACTCTGGAGTATAATTTTCCTGTTTTAAAACAATAGGGATTAGGTAGCTAAATATTCAGTGACTCTGAAAACAGTGAATCTATCAGTTTTATTCTGATTTTTTTTTATGTAGGTTGTAGGGAAAAGCAAGAATTTTATTTTTGCTTCAGAAATTTTTATTCACAATGCATCCTATTGCATGATAAAGAAAATATGGGGAAAATGATGTTTTTCGGAATAGGCATGTATGCATAATATCACATTATAAATAAAACATTTTTAATTGACTTTGTTGTAATGATGCTAACCAGAGCTGGGGGTGTGAGACAGAGAAGGTCAGTGACAAGGAAGGCTTGGTGCTCTCGTACACCCATCAGTCTCTCCTCCCTCCATCCTTAACGGTTCTACCAGCAAGAGCAGATAGCTCAGCTCCTCTCACTTTAGCACATATCCCTCCAGCAGTATGTTGTCATTTTTCCTTCTCCTTTGACACAAACCTTCCTGTTCCCTGAAATGTATTCGTACTGGAGGAACAAAGCATTTGCTATCTGACTACAGAAAGCCATAGTATTTCTTGAAAGTGGTGTTATTGTTATTGGCATTTGAGGTGGGACTTACTGGCTGGCAAGTCATTTAGCAACACTGACCCTGAGTTCTGAATGCCAGCGACCACCCCCTTCCCAACTGTAACAAGCTAAATAAAACAAACCACGCTACATATTTCCATGACCTTCAGGGAGGACGTATTTCCCTGATTGTCAATCACTAGTTTAAGCCACCTGCCACATTTACTATCTAGGAAACTGAGCCACAGAATGATGCACAACTTGTTTAAGATCATAAAGTTAGTATTTTTTTTTTAAATGTACCCTTCTCCATACCAAGAAGAGACTTGTGATGCATAACCAGACACTGTTATTTGAAGTACTTTTTCCAGAGGTACGAATGGTTTTGAATGTAGGTATTAACTTCTGTGATAGTGAGTGGAAGGCAGAGCGGTCACCACTGCTGCAATGTTTACTTAAAGGACTTAATAGCAAATATCTGTGATGGTTACACTATCAACAATTTGTTAGGTCAGTGGTTCTCAAAGTGAGATGTGCAAACCCTTGGAGGTCTCTGAGACCCTTTCAGAACCTCCACTAAGCCAAAACTGTTTTTATAATAATACTAAAAGGTTGTTTGCCTTTTTATTATGTCAGCATTTAAACCCACAATGCAAAAGAAATGTCAGGGAAAAAAACCTGCGCTAGTGCCTTAGCGTAAATCAAGGCAAGGACACCAAGTTGTACTTACTAGTAGTCATCGTGTTCCACACCACTAGGCACTTGTACTTAGAAAAAAATTGAAGAAAGGATATCACACATAGAAATACACTTAAATACTCTGTGTAACAAAAGTGGAAATAAGCATAAAGCACTTCTGCATACAGACATACAAATGGTTTTCTCCGGGAGAAGCTCTTGTGTGATTGTTCGAGTTATGAGTTAAACTAGCCTTGTTAATATAGCACTATTTTTACTTGAAGGAATGATTGAAAGACTATGGTAATTCAGACTTGGGTATTTAGAAATATTTTCTAAAAAATATAAGCCTGTAACTTAGGGTGGCCAACCATCTTTGTTTGCCTGGGATTAAAGGGTTTGGGGACACAGGTATTTTCAGTGCTAAAATAGCAAAAGTCCCGAGCAAAGTGGGGCACTTTATTGTCACTTCAGGAAAACAACCAGCAGTATGTGTCACCAATGATGGTAAATTCAAACCTTTCAAGCAAAAGCTAGAATTTAGGAAAACTTGTATCTTCTACTCTGAGCTTGTCAGTTTCCTGATAAAGACTTTTTGGATGAGATTGGAAATTCTGCTAGTGGCAAATACTAAGCTAATTTTTTGATAGTGTATAATGAAATATATTAACATTTGCAAAATTAACATTTTGCAAAATTAGTGAATCAAGATTTTCCAAATAATCAGTGCATGATGTTACAGAATTCATTCAAAGTGCAAGATAGCCAGTGGATTTTAACATACCAGACAAGTTCACTGATATGTTTTCAGATTCACATTGAAACCAAATTTTAAGAAACTACCATTTGAAATGTTTGAGTGTAATATCAAATAAGAATATCCACAATTATCTGAAAAAAAAAGAAAAAGCCATTTCCAACTACATAGCTAAGTGAGACCAAATTTTCTTTTTGTAATTTGAATCAAAGCAATATTATCAAAACACACTGAATCTAGAAACAAATGGGAATCCAAATTTTTAAAAATTAATCCAGACGTTAAGGGGATGTGAAAAAATAAAGTGTTGTTCTTCTCACTAGTTGTGTTTTAGAAAATAGTTATTTCTTCATTAAAACATATTTTAGATGTTACTGTGAAATAATTTACTTTTTAATTAGATACTTAAAATTTTCTGTTTCTAGTATCATGATTAATAGATACAACCTACAAGAAAACAAAAACTTTTTTTTTGATTCTCAATAATTAGTAAAAGCAAAGAGGTGTTTTAAGACTGAAGTATTTGAGAAACATCATGGTACATGGTTAATGCTATTTTTATCCAATTCCATTCTTTCCAAAATATTACTCTCTTGGAACACTAATATTCTAGTTCCACAGACTTTTTTCATTTTAATTTTGAAAAATCTGCTCTGTTAAAAATAAAAAAAAAAAATTTCCAGGGGACCTCTGATTGTCAGTCATTAAAATTCCCCCCTCCCCAAAAAAGAGACAGAGAGAGAGACTCACTCCTTAATCTTTAATATGATAATGTCTGGGTGATTCTTCAACACAGTAAGAACCACGAACTATGCTAGGAGGAATTTTTTAAAACTTTTGTAAGATTCTACTACCAAGTTCCATTGAGTCAATTAATTTAAATATTGGCTTCTTGAAAGACACAGTCTTTGATGAATTCCTGAGGTTATATCATGTTTTATGGGAAAATTTAGCTAAAATTTAACTGGTTCCTGGCGTCTTTTCCAGAATTCACTGATGGGTGTCCTAGAGAAAAGCCTCAGCTACTTCTTAGAGCTCTTTACCTGCTCTGTGATATCACTGTAGATAGATGCTTTAGCACTGTCAAAGATGAGGAACTCTACCCTCCAGACAGTAAGGCTCCCTGAGAGGTCAGTGTTACACACCCAAGCCAGCATGCCTGCCTTTACTAGCTATGTGTTCGTAGGCATGACACTTAAGTTCCCTTGACTCTGTTTCTTCATTTGTAAAGAGTACCAACGTTGAGGTCAAGTTTTTAGAAGAATAGTGGCACATAGAAATACTCAGCAAGTATTAGCTTTTATTTTAAGAATAAATTAAGGAAAAGTCAGCTTGCAAGAATGAACTCAGATTAGAATCATAGAAATGCAGTGATTATCTATAAATATGATATCCATTATTGAGACACTTATAAGAACAGAATGTGTGATAGGGGTTAATGATTTGATGGACCTGAAGATCTAGAAATTAGCATATAATGAGAAGTTTCTATCTAATCAACAGTTGCAAACATTTTTAAAAATTCTAAGTGCGAAGAATGTCTTCATTCTTAGGCAGATTAATACCAATATTATTTTTATACCTTTCAGTGTTTGGATTACTTTTATATCATGAATTACAACTTCATGAGTTAAAACATAGTTAAAAGCCAAATTACTATGAATCTCAATTTTTAAGAATATCAATGTATACATTTTATTTTTTGTATATTTATCTGTGGCAGTTACATTTTATCAGTTTTTTATAAAAAATGCAGATTCATCATCTCAAAATATTATATATTGTCATATTTGTAAATGTTTTCTATCTTGCTACGTTTCCAGTTTCTTTTGTCAAATGACCTTAATTTGTCAACTAGAGAGAGATGTTAAAAAAAATCCTTTTCCTAGGCAGTATTCTCCTTGCTATAGCATATTAAAATGCACATTATGTATCATATAAATGCGACATGCTGCTATTAGAGATCACATTAACTTTAATAGATGAAAACAAAAAGCAAATATAACTTGGCAAATAATATTTTTTTCTTGCAACCAAATGTGTCAGCATTATTGTAGATAAAATCTGATGTAATCCTGACTTCATCACATTTGAGATTCTGATATATCAGTGCTGCTTTCAGAAATGATCACAAACTGTCTTTCTGCTACTAAACCTGGTACCATATAAATGATAAGCTGGTTCTGGGGAGCAACTGTTACATTGCTTTCTCATTCTCTCTTCAGATGGAAATATATTAGGCCTGAGTGTTATGTTCCATCACCTTGAATAGATGTTTTAATAATGCATAAAACAATTATATATGACTGCTGGTTTGGTCTGCAAACTTTAACTTTATGGTGGTGAACTAGTTAAAGTTATGGCTTAGCTCTGTAATAAACCACCAACGGATTACAAAGAAACATTTAGTCCCCCTCCTAAAATTCAACAGGGGCATGACTGGTGGGAGCACTGTATGTTCAGAATAATGGTCACATAGAACACTGTATGTACAATAGGTCATTCTCCATTTCTAATTTCATAAATTTTAAGCCAATATTATATGTTATATATATGTGTGTGTGTGTGTATATATATATATGTATAAATTTTTAAAAACCAAAGTTCTTCTTTCTAAAGAAGAACATAAGTTCATGTGACCAATGCACAGTGAGGCCAAACAATACCAAAACATCAGAGTTTGGAACAGAGAAATGTTTATCACAGGGCCTAGCAAGGAGAATGAATGGCTCGTGCCCTTCCAAACCCCCAAACTCCCCTAAGGGTTTCAGCCCAGCATTTTTAAAATAAAAAAACAGCTGAGGGAGGGGCGTCCTAGGATATGTGATCAGCTGTGCACAAT